>NC_143583.1:192536467-193136467 GCF_048544385.1 Mastigoproctus giganteus
TGGGTCAAAAGCTTTGCTGAAATCTAAATAAACAATGTCGAAATTATTCCCTAAATCCAGCTCGTGAGTGACCCTTTCGAAATAGCGAACCAGATTTGTTAAACATGATTTTCCCTTTACAGAACCATGCTGAGTATCCTTGAGAATTTCAATTCGATCCAAATGATCCTGAATTCCAACCTTGATCATTGCCTCCATGATTTTCCCTACTACTGAAGTCAGACTGACAGGTCGATAATTTCCAACTTCACTTTTAGAGCCACCCTTATGTATGGGAGATACATTTGCACTTTTCCAATCCGAGGGAATCTCCCCAGAGTCTAGTGATGCTCGCATAATTAGCCTCAGTGGTTCAATGCACTCGCTTGCCGCCTCTCTTAAGATTATAGGGTATATTCCATCAACTCCAGGAGCCTTACTGGTCTGTAGGCTCGAAAGTTTTTTCATTAAATAATCTTGTGAAATTTCAATATCATTAATTACATATTTTTTAACTTCGCTCCCAAAATTTCCCATTGCCACAAAAGGCTTTTCATTTGTAAATATCGATGCAAAATAACTGTTGAGTTCATCTGCAACGGCAGCTGGTGTATTTATTACTATCCCATTTCCCTTACTTAAAGGTCCGATCTGGTTTGGCCTGCTCTTCTTGGCATTTATATATGTGAAGAATTCTTTATCACCCCTCTTTGCTCTGTTTGCTAGTGATTTCTCATAAACTGCCTTTGCCTGTCGAACCTTTACTGTGGCTCTATTACACATCACCTTGTAGCTGTTATAGGCTTCAATACTTTTTATTGCTCTGTAACCTTTCCATGCCACCTTTTTCTGCTCAAGTAATGCGGCAACTTCACTATTCATTCAACTTGGAACCCTTCTCGTGGAGTATTTTTTTTTTTAATGGTATATACGCATTCAAGGCATCTGTGATTAATGTTTTAAAAGCGTACCACATTTCAATTGTATTCATTCTCTGCGCAATATCTACCCGGTTAATAGAGGCCATGTAGTACCTTAAGGCATCGTAATTTCCTTTTCTGAAATTAAAACCCATTCCTTTGCCTTTAACTACTGCTACCTCTCTCGTCATCATCCACCGTAGAACTCCGTGATCACTTCCTGCTACTGGTTCCTCTACTGTCAGCCCTGTTATGTCATCTGATTCATGTGTGAAGATGAGGTCTAGGATATTCTTTTCTCTAGTACTTTCCCTGACATGTTGATACAAATAACAGCCATCTAGTTGATTTAAAAATTTTGTTCCCCATGTCAAGTTTCCTTCCCATTTACTCCAATCAATTAGAGGCAAATTGAAATCGCCCATAATAAGACATTGACGCTTACTTGCCCATTCCATTTGCATGTAGAGGCTTTTGTCATAATCTTCACAATCACCTGGTCTGTAGATTACTCCTACTCGCATTATACCTTTGTTTCCAACTATCTCACACCATACAGACTCTATACTACCATGTGAAATGTCTGAATCTGGGAAAGCTATCGTCGCACGCAGGCTGCTTCTGATAAGAAGCATTACCCCACCACCCCTTCTATCTACCCTATCCTTCCTAAATACATTATACAAGCCGTACTGAAACTCATCATCCCCAATTTCCGGGTGGCACCACGTTTCTGTAAGCCCTATTATGTCAGCGTTACTTGTTTTAACCAGCAGTTCGAATTCGCTCATTTTATTGACGACACTTCTAACATTACTGTATAAACAATTAAGATTTACTGTTCTTGTATATTTAACAACCCTAACACAACCCTTGAAGTTTTTTAGGCTCTCTTCCCTGATATTAGCTACCTGCTCACGTGAAACGTCTTTGCCCCCAGAACATCTAGATAATACGTCCAGTTGGGGGAACAGATAAGAACTCTTAAAGTATGTGCAAGAGTTACATTGACCAATATTATCAGATAAACGCGTGTCAGTATTACCCACATCCCCCCTAACTAGCAGTTTCCCTGAACCTTTAAGGTTTCCTCAATAATACTGGCAAAAACTTTTGCACCACCTTTGTTTAAGTGTATCCCGTCTCTACAAAACAAATTCCTTCTACCTACAAGTGTGGGCCATGCTGATAGAAATTTACCCCCTAAAGCCTTGCAGATTCCTTCAAGTCTTGAGTTAATCCACAAGGCTGTTAACACATAATCCCTCCTATTGTGTCTGGGCAGAATTGCAGACACATAGACATTATGGCCTAGCTTGCGACATTTCCTCAGCATGGTCCTGTATTTTTCCAACAAATCGTCAGATCGTGTACGTTTAATATTATTTGTCCCCACATGAATAATAATATTTTCTTTACCCCCTTTAAAATCTGATAATCTGTTGGTGACATCATCAATAGTTGCTCCCGGCAGACATACCCTGGTTCTGCTCTACCTATCTTTATTACAAAAAATATTCCCCGTTTCCCTGACAATGGAGTCTCCTAATAAAACAATGTCCTTTTTAACCAGAGTAGTTTGCACTTGGTTTTTCTGTTTTGAGGCTCGAATCGGGTGTGCATCACTTGGTAGATTGCTGGAGTTTTGAGTTCCTGACGAGCTCCCAGATGCATTATTTTCGAGGGCAAGCACTCGTTTTTTCAGGGACTCAAATTGTTCCATCAGTGCACCAAATTGTAATTTAAGATCGGTGTACTCCTTACATCGATCACAAAGAAAAGAATCCCCAGGTGAGGTAGGATTAGTCACCAGGTCGACCTTGGAAAACATTCCACAGGTTCCACAACGGATTAAATCATGACTTACCCGTAAATCGCTATCTGCTATTTCCGTGTGAGTCACGATATCCTGTGACGTGTTTAAGGCAGATCTCGTAACTACCATTATAAAATTGAATAAATATCAATGAAAGTAACTTTAAAAAATTATATCTATAGTATTATTAAAATCAAACAGTTACAGGAAAACCTATAACAAAATAATCCAACAATATCTAAATAAATCAAATATTTAAAAGCACTATCCAAAAGTAAACCACTTAACTGAGGAGCCCTGTCTAAGCGCGTCCGCTCACCTCGAATGTCCGGTTGCTTATATTTATTTTAATTTCGATTCCTTTCTTTCCTCCCCCCCTTTCGGTCAACACGTATATTGCTCCCAGGGTACACCATATTTTCATTAGTCTAATTCTAAGCATAAATATCTACTTACTATATTTTATACTAATAATAATTCTTTATATATACATTATGGTTGTAGGGTATTTTTTGCATTAGCAGTGACCCTGATCCATATTTCATGTTATCGTAATTCTGCTTATCTAATCTTATCTAAATCTTAATTTCCTCCCCCCGCATATACCAATAGCTTCTCCATTCTATTATTCTATAAAATTATATATATATATATATATATATATATATAGCATCCAAATATTCCAGAGTTAAATTGCAAAATATATATATAAAACCTTTTACTGTGTTACCAAATATAAACTTATTAAGTGTTACTTATGGAACTAACCGATTAATGCCATCAAATGATAGAACATTACATCGGATGTTAGGTATGTCCAAATTATATAAGTTATAGTGTAATGTAAGTAAATCCATAGTTTGAAAATCGATGTAACCACAGGCCAACCATACCTCCAGTATACATAAAAATTACATGAAAAATTATTATATGAAAATTATAATATTAGGTTAATCATCATAATAAGCCTTACATGGGAACATATTTTGCAAGAGACTTTGTCGAGGGCTAAACCCCTACAAAATAAAAACCCATGTTAGACTGCGCCATCGGTTTCTGTTATCATCTGCCTGTATACCAAATCCAATATCCATAATAATGGATGATTCAACTAATTTAAAATTAGGTTATAGTACTTACATAAATAAGTATAAATATAGCCGTACCGAAAGGGAAATGTCTAACCAAAATTTTGTAATAATACAGGCTGGATGATATTTAGCCCGACCGATAGCAGCAACATTATAAGCCCAACTGAGAAATTATTATTATTTGCTGAACAATTTGCAGAAAAAAGGCTGAATTAGCTAACTAAAGGCGAACGGAAAGCAGAGTAGTTAAAGCAATAGTACCTCACTCCCCCTCGAATTACTCTAATAGTTCGTGAGATATGAAAAATTAAGGCGAGAGGATAGATAAACGTAAAACAGAAAAGAAAAAGCAAGTTATCGATTTTTACATCGGATTAACCGGGAGTGTAAATTCCCGACCCTAAAAGTAGGGATCCTGGTTAAGTGGTAATAGCCGGTCAAATATATCAAATATATCAAAGAATGCAAAAAGCAACAGGAAAAAAGGAATGGCTAATTCCTAAGCAAATTTTCTATAAATTTAACTTCAAAAATTAGGTAGTGGCCAACCTTATATAAAGCTTTAGACAACAAAGGATGGAAAGCCCTTAAACAACAAAGGCGGGAATACCGTAGAACCGGTATGTTCCCATCCAAGAATCTACATTACATACATTACTGTAAGCCAGAGGCGGGAAAAAAACCTAAACGCCTGCAGCAAACGCACAAGACGTTTATAACTGCCGCGTATACAGCGCCACTTAAGATTTGTCCAATAATAGCCAAGTTAGGGATGACCTATATGTATGAAAGCGCCCTCTGTAGTAGAGAAAACAAAACCAATAATTCTCAGATGTCTAAGAGACGTCTTAGTAAAAAATGAATTAATTCCTGCTGCAAAAACACATATAGGTACCACTTTTCTAAGGCGTAAGCTATATATAGCGTGTTTATGCTACAGTACCTAGTATGTACATATATATACAAAGGCTAATTAGTAAACCGCTCGCTCCATAGATACTGATGTATAAAAATCTATCGATACTGATGTATAAAAATCTATACTTCTTTTTTAAAAAAGATAAATTATACCAGAAAATAATTCCTTTAAAACTGAGCAACTAAGCCCCTTACGTGTAATTCCATATTAATTATGCCTAATAGCATCCATAGTATCCAACTGGTTTAGATCATCGTGGTATTGTTTTAGGGCTATTGACAAAGCCGTACTAATATGTTTCAAAATGAAGTTATGTGGGAAACCGTTATCTAATAAATTGTGCTTAAGATCTATCAGTGCGTCTATAACATCACTTTTATTATTACAGATATATAATCTTCTGATACCTTGTGTCACTATTATGTTTTTAAGGATACGTATTGAGATATTTGTACCCCAACTGGTTAGGTCTATAGTTTTGAAATTAAATTCTTTGCGTTTGTCAAATACCTTGGTAGTTAGGTTATTGTTCTTAATATGAATGTCTATATCCAGATATGCAGCTTTATCAGAGTCACACTGGTTAGTGACCTCTAGAACCAAATCCTGCGGGTAGTGCTTAACTGCTTCTGCATGAAAGTTAGTATAGTTGAACACTATTAAGTCATCTATATATCTGAACATATTAATATCTTTATTGAAGTTATTTTCAAAATGGTGTAGATATAGATTGGCCATAAGACACGAGCTACTTGCCCCCATAGCTATGCCAGTATGCTGTATGAAAATATTGTATGATGATATATATATATATATATACAGTCCATTCTGGTTATTTGGGATACATCGGGACTAGAGCATTTTGGCCCGATTAAGCGGCTGCCCCAATTATCTGGAGTTTCACATAAATAGTTAAAAATACAATGTACCTCCCCCTCCCTTTTTTACAATTGGTTCACTGTACAATCAAATCACGTTACGACGAACTCAACATAGTAAAGTACCATTTACTATACGATGTGCAGTAAGCGCCGGTCACTGCAATCACGTTTGTGAATTGAAGTTTAATTCTATTAAACAGCGATTCTAATTAGCGAAAATAGGAGGAATATTATCCACAGGCTATAAAAGCAAAGATATATTAAGCAGAAATTTACCCTTTATTACCTTACCAATTAAAAAATACGTGATAATCGGAAGAATATACGTGATAATCGGAATGATTAATACGTACTGTAATATGTACATACGAACTAGTTGATATTTCTGTTCACTGACATTTGTGGGTGGGGGTTAAAATTTAAAACAGTAAAAAGATAAGCAATCAATAACAAAGAACACAGCACACACAAATTGCAAGTAACACAATACGCGCAAGTGAGAACCGAGTAACGTGTTACAAAGCTTTAAAAATACGAATGAAGAGAAGATCTGAAAATTAATTTTTTTATATGATTGAAGATTTCATGGAAGTGTAAACATATTTCACCATAATAACCCACAGAATTCCAGCTGTCGGTATTATCACAAATTTAGTAAGTTCGAGTTTACTGTCTGTTTATGATAGATTTCACTAACAGAAAAGCCCAATAAACAGGTGACTGCTAATTGTTTTATGGTTGTGACCTCCAGAATTTCGACCGAACCACGTGGTACCGTTGGAGACAATCATAGGGTAATCTCCAGTGGTGCGGTCTCCTGCCCCGATTAAACGGCATGCTGTCCCAATTAAGCGAAGTAACCCCTGGCTATTTTCTCAGTTGGTTTCTGTTTTTTAAGATTTGCCCCAAATAAATGGCTATCCCGATTACCCGGTGGCCCAAAATAACTAGAATCCATAATTTTATATATTAGTTATATATATAACTAATATATAAAAAATATATAACTAATTAATTGAAAAATATATAGCTATTTTTCTTCATTCTTCTGAGGATATTATGTGGTTTTTGTAATTTTGGCATATCACATATATAATAGCAATATTTTATTAGTCATTCCCGAGTTATGTAAAACTCGACTTACATAATAAGTCCTGGAATGTATCTCTTACATATGTTGGGGACTTACTGTATAATAATTCTACACTATTCCCAGATTAAGTGATGGTAGCACATACTATGCTATTGTTATTTTATAAAATCGCATTTGTGTTGTTATAAATTTATGATTATAGATTTAATAAAAACATTTAATATTAATTATACCCCTATGGAAGAATACTAAATGGCATCTATCATTCTTATATTGATGGAATGAACAGCTGTTGTTTCCATTTTGAACTTTTACTTTTTTAATTTCGAAGTCCAAGCAAGAAGCTAAACTAAAAAACTAATTTAAAGTAACTGAACTATTTTAAATAAATGAGTAACAAAAACAAATGATTTTTATGAAATGCGAAAGTCTGCTTAGCAGTGTTCAAATTTGTTCCCACTCCTTATTCATGCATGTGTGGAAAAAAGTACAGGGTGTCCATAAAGTCCTGTTCCTATTTTAAAATTTAATTATGCCCCAACCAAAAGACAGAAAGAAATGCAGGCTTATGTAGATTATTATGAAGCTGCAAAAGTTTTTTTTTTTTTTTTTTTTTTACAAATTACTATAAAACTCAAAAGTATATTTTTTTCTTTTTACCGGATATGATGCATAAAAATGGCAATCCCACAAGAGAAGGCTGAATGTGTAATTACCATGCAAAGAAATTATTGCTGTCTTACAGAAAGAATCCTCCAAGTATCAGGAGGTGGGTTCAGAATTTTCAAGCAACAGGAACTGCAATTTGATTGGCCTCAAAATGAAGTCTATGCATATCCCAAGGAAATCTTTGAAAATGTTAAAGCAGCATTCCAGTGCAGTCCTCAAAAGTCAATTCATTATGCTGCTTCATGTGAACTGCAATTACCAAAATCAACAATCCATAAAGTTTTGCACAAGCAGTTACGTCTTTATGTATACAAAGTGCAAACTGTCCAAGTTTTGCAGCAAAATGACCTACCTCAGTGCTATTCATTCATTTGTTCCATGCTGGCTTCAATTCATGACCTAAAAAAAAAGGTGCTTTTCTCTGATGAAGGCGCATTCCACGTATCTGGACCTGTGATTTGCCACAACATTTAGATATGGGGTTCTGAAAACCTGCATAACATCCATTATAGCCTACATTAATAAACGTTTGGTGTGGGCTCATTCACGATAGAGTGATAGATCCATTTTTCTTTTGTGAAAAGACCATCACAGGAAACATTTATCTCAACATGTTGCAGCAGTTTGTAATTCTCAGCTGGAAGAGTTGCAGCCATTCGTCATTTTTCTATAGAATGGAACACCTCCACACTGGAGCGTGAGTGTTCATCATTTTCTGGATGAAACATTCCTGGCGATGGATGGACCATGATGGACCAGTTGCATGGCTTCCGTGCACCCCTGACATCACACCCTTAGACTTCTTCTTTTGGTCATACCTAAAAAATTTTGTGTACAGAACACCCGTTACTAATATTGATATTCTTCATGCAAAGAATATCAATATTAGTAACGGGTCAAAACGGGTGCTAAGGAAGTCAAAACTGTATGTTGATATCCTGGCCCATACATGACAAGAAGTGGAATTTCGCTTTGATGTTCTAAGGCCCGCTATGGGTGCACACACTGAGGTGTATTGAATGGCGTATTGAAGAACGTAAACTTTTGGAGTTTCATAATAATTTACATAAGACTGCATTGCCTATGTCTTTTTGAATTAAAATTAATATTAAATTTTAAATAGGGACAGGACCCTATAGACACCCTGTATTTGTTACTAATACATTACATAATTATAATCTCTTTTTAATTGATTCGTTTGTAGAAAGTTAGTGGAACATCTCTTAGTCAGCCACCAGAAATAGGTGAGAGTAGAGAACAGGAGTTGAAATCCAGTTGTAAAGGGAATGTCATCGCTTCACCATTATCTTCAGTACAGAAAATGTCTGATGTTAACTCAGAGTGAGTGATACCATTTGTATTATGTAGCAACTTGCATAAGCTGATTTTTGATGTGATGGTTATGTTCTGTGAAAATATACAGGGTTCAATATTGTGTGGAACAAATGTAGGAGCATATCATACAGCTGAAAATAGTCTATTTGAAAAATATTAATCATAATATAATTGGGAGAAGGTCATTTTGTGGTGGTTTTCCATGGAATCTAAACTTTTTTTTTTTTTATGTAAACCCCAAACATGAGAGGTATTAGAACCTATAGCACTTAGTACCGTGCTTGGGTTGGAGGTTGAGAAGATGAAAGAAGATATTTGTTGACATTAGACTTGAACTTCTGTAGATTGTAATTTTCAGGAAATACGTATGAAGGAAGGTTGTTCCAGAAAACTGCAGTTGAATGAATAAATTAGGAAGATGAAAAGTTGGTTCTGTGGGTTTGAAGTTGGACAGTAAATGGATGTTGGCTGGTGGCGGCACGTGTTTGGACTGTTTTGAAAGAGAGAGCGGGAATTATAGAAGCCAATTCAGAAGAACAGTGCCCATGGAAGTATCTGTAGAAGAGGCATGCAGCAGAAACAGTACGTCTATGAGAAAGCGAGTGGAGAGACTCTGTTAGAGATGAATCATTAATTAACCCAACTGCCCTCTTCTGAATGGAATCAAGAAGCCTGAGAGAAGTTTTGGGGACACCACCCAAGTTGTGGGAACAATATTCCATGGTAGGGTGGATTTGCGATTTATACAGAGTGAGCAGCTGTCTGGAAGAAAAGTAACGCCGAGAGCGAAAGAGAAAACCAAGTTTTTTAGATGCAGAGGAAGCAATATTTGTAATGTGCTTGTGCCAAGAGAGATTAGAAGTCGGGGTAATCCCCAAAAGAGATATATCACTTTGCCTAGAAATCGGAGTATCACTAAAGATAAGCATAGGAGCAGAAGAATCCTTTTTGCGAGATATAAGACAAGACTGAGTTTTAGAAGGGTTGAAATCAACTAAGTTGTCTTTGCCCCACTGGAGAATTACCTGAAGATCGGCATTTAAGGAATTGGTAGCAAATTTTCGAAAAATTGAAGCTGATTGAGCAGGACAAGGTTTCTCAAAATGGAAAGTTCAATGCAATGTGCTATCATCGGCAAAACTATCGATAGGATTTCCAGTCAATGGAAGAAGGTCATTAATATACAAGAGGAAAAGGGTGTGGGAAAGAACTGAACCTTGGGTGACACCGGCATTAGTGGAGAAGCTAGAAGACAGAGAGCCATCTACCATCACCCTCAGTGAACGATCAGAGAGAAAACTGGATAACCAATTACTAAAAACAGTGGGCAAACCATAAGATGGAAGCTTGTTTAGAAGACCTTTATGCCAAACACGATCGAAAGCATTGGAGATGTCAAGAGCAACTACTTGTGTTTCACCGAACCTTTCCATTGAATTAGTCCATAAATGGGTAACATAAGCCAGGATATCACCAGTGGATCGACACTGATGGAATCCATACTGGTGATCGTTGATCAGACGGAAGGTTTCTAGGTAGTTTAAGAGTTGGCGGTTAATTGATTTCTCCATTACTTTAGAAAGAGTAGAAGTAATTGCAATGGGACGATAATTGGATGGGAGGGTTTTGTCACCCTTTTTAGGAACTGCCTGGATATGAGCAAATTTTCAAGCAGAAGGAAAAACACCTTTGGAATAAGAAAGTGAAAAAAGGTGGCAAAGAATAGGAGTAAGTTCAGGAGCACAGGTTTGGAGAACAAGTGGAGAAATACCATCAGGACCTGGAGCTTTCTTAGCATCAAGATTCATCAAAATCCTTCTGATATCCTTTTGACGGAAGACCACAGGAGGCATTGAATGGAGCATGTTGGGAATGGTGGGAGGTGTTTTACCAAGATCATTAATACATGAGCTGGAAGAAAAATGGGATGCTAGCAGGTCAGCTTTATCCTCGCTGAAGTGACAACAGAACCATCTGATTTGGACAGAGGTGGGAGCAGAGATGGGCAAAATTTGCGGCCAGTAGCTTTGGCAAGAGACCAGAATGCTTGGCTACCATTAGGGCAAGAAGCAAGTTTTCTACTGTTAGCCTGTTCAAACTCCAGTTTGGACTGATTAATAACTGCTTTAGAATTGTTGCGAGCTTTGGTGTAGGCAGAAAATAAAACCGAAGAATTAGAAACAAGCCAATTACGATATGCAACATTCTTCTCTTGAACAGCCTTAGCACATTTATTGAAAATCCAAGGTTTAGATAAAGGATGAGATTTTAAAGTGGAGTGTGGGATAAAGGATTCCTTTCCTGCAAGAATAATTTCACTGACACGATCTGAGCAAACGTTGATATCAGAAGTTTTGAAACAGTAATCCGACCAAGGAAAAGAAGAAAAGAAGTCTCGCAGGTCATCCCATTTTGCATTCTTGTAATGCCAAACAACACGAGGTAGGGAATAGCCATGAGATAAAGGCTCCATTGGAGAAGAAACAATCACCAAGTTGTGATCTGAAGTGCCTAAAGGACCTCTCACTTCGACCGTGCACTTAGAAGGGTTGTTTGTGAGAAAAAGATCAAGCGTATTGGCTGTATGATTAGGATTGTCCGATATTCTTGTAGGTAAATGAACAATCTGTGCTAGATCAGTAATTGCAAAAGCCTCAGCATCTCGACCTGCTGGGTCGGTGTGACTAGAAAACAGAAGCCAGCTGGAGTTGTGAACATTAAAATCACCAAGGAAAATTACCTCACTGTTAGGAAAGTTGGACTGGAGAAAGTCAAGTTGCAAAGAGAGGAAGTCAAAGAGTTCCAAGTGATTAGTGGAGTTGGGAGAACGGTAGACACAACAGATGAATTTGACACAATGAGATAGAGATATTTTACTAAACTATAATAATCCCTCTTGTACCGTGTGAATAATTTATTTATCTTAGATTATTTAGAATAGTTTATATAGCTATACATTAGCTAAATCAAATTATGCAAAAAGACCAACACTTATCATTTCACTTATTCATCCTCCTCCTATAGTTTGTCTGGTTTTTCCATGAATTTATTTAAGTTGTCAGCTTCCACAACAAATGGAACTTTGTTCTAGCAATCAACACCTGTCGACTAAAGTCAAACTTCCACACATCTATTCTGCAACCATCCTTCCTCAATTTGAATTTGTGGTCCCTCATGTGTAGTCTGAGCAATAAGAAGAATCCCATCAGCATTGAGCTTGCTCAATCCATTCAAGGCCTTAAACACCTCAACCAGATAACATCACAGGTGCCTACTCTCCAGATGCTGCAATTTTCAGAACTGAGGCCTTTTTTTTGGTAAGAGTGCCTTTTTGCTCCCCTCGCCAATCTTGTTTCCCTTCACTGTATCTGCTTCAGCAGCTCTACATCCTTCCTAAAATGAAGACTCTGGACCATTATGCTCGACTCAAGTGTAGCCCTACCATTGCCTTATATGATGGAATAATCACCTCTGCTAGCAAAATTCCTGTATATCATTGACTAAACTCCATGTACTGCCCTGGCCACCTGTCTGCAGTGCTCAGAGAACTTCATATCTGACTACACAATTATCCCCAGGTCTGTTTCATTTTCCACTAACCTGACTGTAGTATCACACAGTTGGTTTATTACTCTGTTACTGATACCCATATGCAATACTTTGCATTTGTCAAAAATTTAATTGCCATTTCTCAGCCTAATTGCCTAACTTTCTTAGATCCTGTTGCAGTAGCATACTGTCATTAACCACCCTGCCAACTTTTTTGGAGTTTTAGATCTTTTTTACAGAGGTTTCTGTTAGTTTGATTATTCATGTTTTATTCAATAAAGTAAAAGTAGAGATGGACATGTATGAATTAATGAAATTTTTGAATATGGTGTACACATAGCAAGAATATACCCAGATCCTTGACATGACAATGGCTTCACATGAAATGTATTTGAAATGATCATGTGAAATCATAAATCTACATATGTACCTACCTTAAGGAGACTGCACGTGTTAAATGTAGATCAAATCTATGATCATGCATAGTAAATGGGGTGCTTCCGTAGCCAGGTGGGAAGGAGCAGCAGCGCGTAGCACACGCTTCTTGATTAGACCGGGGTTTGAGCCCGTCACCACCAAATACGGAGGATGTGGAAAGGTCAGGCAATGACCACCGCATATCCCGGAGCAATATGGCCTTAGTTGCTAATGCTTCAAAAAAAAAAAACCAGTAAATATTTGTGAAAAGTTTAATACTATGGAAAAGGCACTATTGAGCAGTGTTTCTCAGCCTTCTTAATGACCCACCTGCTCACTTGTAAGTGATATACAGTGTGTATATCACTTACAAATCTTTTTGGGTAGTGGTGGTGGGGGGGTAAAAATTAGTTATAAAGTATTTTCAGTCATATATTCTAGTACATTAAACTGACATAAATGTGTCTCAACACATTTTATTTTGTGGTCATTATTAAATTAAACTTTCAAAAAGTGTACAAATATCAACCCTTAACTTTTAAGGTTCACACACTGATTTTATAATAATTGTTTGCAGTGGCATTGTTAAACCTAAATTCTGGCCTTGTCCTGTTGCAATACTGCCATTTTCTATTTTTTTTTTGATGCATTTCTGAGATGTCAAACACTTCGTTTCACACACTAGGCTATTGAGTGTATTAACCCCACACCCACACCAAACCAGGAAATCTTACAAATAAGACTTGAAAACACAAATAATTCTCCATGTTGAAAAGGAGGGGGTGATAGTTTTTATTGCCAGACCTTTCTTTGAGCATGGAGAAATATTTGTTTCCAAAAGTCTTATTGCAACAACATTCCCCTGGTTCTCATTTTTTACAACCCTGCCCAACTTAATATCATCTACAAACGTTTGTTATTTAACTTGATGAAATTTTAAAACAAGATTTCAAGCAATGATCCCCAAAGGACCCTACTCGGAACATTGGTCCATTCAGAGCATACAATTTATATCTACTTTTTGTATTCTACAGTTAA
Source organism: Mastigoproctus giganteus (assembly GCF_048544385.1). Taxonomy (NCBI): domain Eukaryota; kingdom Metazoa; phylum Arthropoda; class Arachnida; order Uropygi; family Thelyphonidae; genus Mastigoproctus; species Mastigoproctus giganteus. The sequence continues at coordinate 192,550,175 of NC_143583.1, forward strand.
CTATCCCTTTATGCATTGTAGTACCTAACTCATATTTGCTTTTCCAACTGACACAAAAAAGACATTCATTTGTAGCTGTCAAAAGACTTTCTAATTAAATTATAAGTTATTTTCACCCTCTATTTTCTTTGTAACCACCTCATACTACCTTAACCAGATTGGTCACATAAGAGCTTCCCTTGAACAAAACCATGTTGTGTTTTTTACTAAACTAACCTAAACATTTTGCATTTTTTCAGTTTAGTTGCACTAGATTCTTAATCATGAATTACATAATTTTTTTGGACAAAGAAGCCAGTCTTACAGGTCTATAGTAGTCCAGGTAATTTTTATCACAATCACTGCCTTTGAGCATGGAGAAATATTTACATGTCCAATCTTCTGAAACTCCTGGTGTATAACGATGCTTTCATTATGCATAGAGAAATCATAGAGAAATCTCAGTTATTCCAAGAATACTTTGCCCACCTTGGCTACTCTTTCAGTAAAACTAGTTAGGTATCATTAGCTTTTTTCTACAGCTTTTTTTTTTTTGCATTTATAATGCTTGTGGAATGCGGTACACATGTGCATGCATATATATGTAATGATTTTGTTTAACTCATCAGCTATATGCTTCTAGTAATCTGTTCTTGATCTTTCCTGTCTAATGGCCCAGTCCAGTTTATTTTTTTTCACAGGTACAAAGAATGCTACTGTCTTTCATGGACCACTTTTCTAAATCTTTTTTCAGATTCCCCCATAGCCCCCGAGAGAGAGAGAGAGAGAGAGAGAGAGAGAGAGAGAGAGAGAGAGAGAGAGAGAGAGAGAGAGAGAGAGAGAGAGAGAGAGAGAGAGGGGACTAATCAGATTACAAACTACTTTATATATTCCATTCTGAACAGGGACCTTTTATAACCTGTGAATATCCATGCCATCTTATTTGCTAATACTGATTTGATGTAATCATTTAGCCAAAAGTATGTATACAAGAAAATTAAATTATATTTTTTGCTTTTAATTTTCAGGCAGTAAGCATATATATGGTGTGTGTCAAAAATATTGGTACAAACGTTTAGGGGAGGTAGGTAACATCTAAAGGAATGTGAATCGCATAGGAACCCATAACCGGAAACGTCACGGGAAAGTAGTAACACAGGCACAAGAAGCAGAAATGACAAGACAGTAATTAGTGGCAAACATTTATTTGACATAATATTAACAATGGAGTGCGAGATGGATGCATTTCATGATGTTACAACAGATGCTCGAAGGTTCCACCATGAGACATGATGCATGCGTGACACCGACACAGCGTACTAACACAAGAACGTATAAATCAGGTTAAAATGAACAATTGAAATCGAAAGTAAACACCCTTGAAACACATCACACCATATGAACTAGCGCATTATGACCCCCGTAGTCCATGCGTCATTAAACCTCAATACAAACAAACAAACAAACCGACACAGCGTGGATTGGCGGACACGGTCGAACACACCTGGAGTTTCTTTGACAGTAGCAGCAGCACAGAAGAGTCTCGCCACGAGATCCATTTCCGTCTCCACCAAATACGGAGGATGCGGAAAGATCAGGGAATGACCACCACATATCCCGGAGCAATATGGCCTTAGTTGCTAATGCTCCTAAAAACCAAACAACAAACAAACAAACAAACATTTCCATCTCCACAGGCGATTCATACACGATAGATTTGAGGACCCCCCCCCCACAGAAAGAAATCTAGGCTCGATAAATCAGGTGAGTGTGGGGGCCAGGCAACGGGTTCACCACGGCCAATCTATCGATGCCAAAAACGCCTGTTTTGGTCATGAACACCTTCCATAATGGGCAGGTGCCTTGTCATGTTGAAACCAAATGTTGCATCTCACATTTTCTGGAACATAATAAAGTAACCCTGGAAGAACTTGTTCAAGAAAGATCTGATATTTAGCGGAGTTCATGCAGGATAGTAACAGGTATGGGCCGACTGAGCAGTCACCGACCATACCTGCCCACACATTTATTGCGAAGCAATGTGCCACATGGAGGCGCACACCGTGTGGGCTCTCTGCTAATCCATACACTAGGTGCATGTCTGACAGCTCACAGTTCGTATATCGATGCATGATCTTCGTGCAGCAACTACTGCTTGAATGAGTAAACCAGAAATTTTCCCTCCCGCGAACTGATGAAAACAGCGCAGTGTACAGACTTACGGTGACGTTTCCAGTTATGGATTCCTATGCGATTCATATTCCTTTAGTGTTACCTACCTCCCCTAAACGTTTGTACCAATATTTTTGAGACACCCTGTATATATGTGTGTGTATGCGCGCGCGCACACACACACACACACACAAAGTGGTGTGCAAAATTTAAGGACCAGTCAGGTTTTCATCTGTAGCTTCTCATAGAAGTGGCCTGGATATGGGAAAAGCATACCAAAGGAACCTCGTGAGTACAGAAATGAAGGAAACAACAACAACAGAAACAAAACAGTAGAGAAGGAGGGACTTTATTCAAAAATGGTAACATAGCAATGGCTGCCATGATACAGATGCATCACTGCCAAAGATGGAACAAATTGAAGAGGTGGTCCTCAGTATGGCCATCCCTAATGTCGATGCAGGCTTTGCACCACCTGTCCACAGAACAATGTTGTTGATAAGTTCTTGTGGTAACATCGTCCATTCCTCTGTCAGTGCCATCTTCAGCTGGTGAACATTTTCTGGTGGGTGTGGATGTGCTGCTAGGTATCTCCCCAGAGCATCCAATATGTTTTCAATGGAAATTAAATTTGGGGAAACAGGCAGGCCAATCTATTATTATTATTATTATTAGCTATATGGTGCGAGAAAGTCTGAGGCTTATGCTGCACCAGCCAAAAAAAATTCCCGAGTTACCCTGAGAGAGAGAGAGAGAGAGAGAGAGAGAGAGAGAGAGAGAGAGAGAAGAGAAGAGAAGAGAAAGTCAACAGTAGAAGGGAATCACCAAGAAGAGAAGAATGATGATATCCAGCTCAGGACCCTGGGTGTGCCAAGCCCATACTCACCAGATGTGAACTCCTATACGAACAATGTCCTCACTTTCCAAAAGCATATCAATAGCTGCAGTGTGATGGGGTGTGGCGATATCATCCATAAACACAAACTGTGGGGGCTAATGGCACCTTGGAACAGATGCACATGGAGAAGGATTACCTCAGTACAGTAGCGTGCACTGGTTAAAGTACCGCCTTCCAGTATCTGGAGTTGTGTCTGTCCATCCAAGATAATGCCTCCCCAGATGAGAACACCTTGACTGCCATATTGATCCCTTTCAGTGATGTTTGCCGGGTGATACTGTGTGCTAACCTCTTACCAGATTAGCTGACGTCCAGAATCACTGCTGAGACTGAATCTACTCTCATCAGTAAAGAGTACCTTATGTAAAGATTTTGTGGTTGTAACCTTTAGAAACAGTGTTAATCCTTAAGTTTTGCACATCAGCGTGTGCACATGCACTAAATGCCTATGGTATTAGCATTAGTTGAGGCATATGATGCAAGAAAGCAAGCTTATATAGCATCAGCCAAAAAAAAAAAAAAAAAAAACCTTATTTCACCCATCCAGTCACTCCAAATGTTTGTCTACTTCAGCCTTAAATTTATTTAAAATATATTTGAGCCTTCACCATGTCCATTTATTCACATGTAACAGAGGAACTCCCAATGGATGAATTTTCATGAAATTTTGTATTTCGGTTTATTAAAAATATTTGTCGAGCCAAACCAATTTCATTAAAATTGGACAAATAGAAATATGGGAATTATTTCTTTTTTCCTTACATTTTGTATGGAAAAAAGAATTTCATAGATTAAATGTAGTTTTAATGCAGTATTGGGTCCTTGAGGTTATCACAGACATTCTCTCAGATATGCCAGACAAGCTACACTTACTACCCGGGAGTCTAAAACACTGATGGAACTGATATTCGGGTGACACTCAAGTCAAGTGGACCCAATTTCGGCGAAGCCGTGAATTAGGGTTGAAATTGAAAGTGTCTGCACTTCTGCCCAGACACGATAGGAGGGAGTATATGATGAGAGCCCTGTCAATCAATTCGGCCCTGGAAAGATTGTGCAGGGCTCAAGGGGTAGAATTTTTTTCAGCCTGGTCTGTACTTGTTAACAGGAGAGACTGCTTCTACAGGGATGGGATACACTTAAATAGAAAGGGTGCAAGAATGTTTGCTGATGCTATCGAGGCAATGTTAGGTGGGTCGGAAAACTGCTAGATTGGGGGGATACAAGGACTAATAGATTAACAGTAGCCACTGGCAGAGGTGAAAGTGATTCTTGCACTGCTTCTATTGGAATGAGCCGCAGCCTGGAAAATAAGATGCAGGATATTTCAGAGACTGCTGGGAATCATTGGGGTACAAGTAAACACATGGGTTGTGTTAGGGTAGCTAAGAAAAAGAACAGGTGCATGTATACTTGTGTGTACACCAATGCTAGGAGTTTAGTAAATAAATTTGATGAATTTGAGGTATTGCTCAAAACATCAAAGGCAGATATTGTGGGGATTTCAGAGACGTGGTGTCACACAGATATAAGAAATGCAGAACTGGAATTTGGGGAGTACAATGTCTACAGAAAGGATAGACAGGATAGGAAGGGAGGAGGGGTTATGCTATTAGTTAAAAAACACATAAAATCCAAGGAAGTGAAGCCAGTCGACATCGCTGGACAGTGCAGTGTCGAGTCAGTTTGGTGTGACATAAGCATTGGGAGATCAAAATTGAGAGTAGGAGTGTGCTATAGGCCTAATGACTCTGATGAGTATAATAAGAAACTGTTCGGAGAAATAGAGTGGGCCAGTAAATCAGAGAGTCTTATAATGGGGGATTTTAATTTCCCAGATATTGACTGGAATTTGAGGGCTGGTCACTCACACAGTAGCAAGGCTTTTGTGGATTTATTGGATGATTGTTTTCTACATCAGCATGTTCGGGAGGCAACTAGAGGGAGTAATACTCTTGATTTGATTATCAGTAGTGATTCTTCATGCATTAAGAATCTGCAGATAAATGAACCACTTGGTGGCAGTGATCACAGTGTGCTGAAGTGGGAGTTACTCAAAGAGGTAACTACCATTAGGGGTAAAGGGAAGGGGTATTGCTTTCGTAAAGGCGACTACAATGGACTGAGACAGTATTTAAATTCTATACAGTGGGATCAACTGATGATATTGCCAACAGCAAATTCAAAATGGGAAGCATTCAAAGAACTTATCGTGGAAGCTACTAGGCTTTACATACCAACTAAGAAATATTGTTCAAGGTTTAGGCCTAAATGGTTGTCAGATGAACTAATGAGGCATATGGCAGAGAAGAAAAATGCATGGGATACATACAAATTAATGGGTGACATGGAAGCCTATGATAGATACAAGTTGATCTGTAACCAAGTTACAAAGGAGGTTAGGCAGGCGAAGGCAGATTACGAGAGATCCTTGGCAAGGGATGCGAAGAAAAACAGCAAAGAGTTCTTTACTTATGTAAACTCTAGAAGGAAGGGGATGAATCAGATTGGTCCACTTGAGATCGATGGGTCAACTGTTGATGACCCTGCTCGGGTAGCTAACAAACTAAATGAATATTTTGCATCGACATTCACACATGAGGAGTTATTCAGCGAGGGGAATGCCAGAGGTGTATTCAACTCTAGCAGTAAGCTAGAGAATCTTGTAATAACTGAGAGCAAAGTGGAGGAGAAATTGTTGAAGATAAACACAAGAAAGGCACCTGGGGTGGATGGGATCTATCCAGTTATATTAAAGGAGGCAGCAAAGGAGGTAAGCAAACCCTTAGCCATTATTATGAGAGCTTCCTTGGACTCAGGGGAGGTACCCATTGACTGGAGATGTGCAAATGTGACCCCAATTCACAAAGGGGGATCAAAGGCTGACACAAGTAATTATAGACCTGTGAGTTTAACTTCTGTTCCCGGAAAATTAATGGAGGCACTGGTGAAAGAAGCACTGCAGGATCATCTAGACAAGACTTCAGTTATAGCTAGGACACAGCATGGTTTTGTTAAGGGGAAGTCTTGCCTGACCAATTTGATTGGATACTATGATGCAGTCACAAAAGAACTGGATGCAGGGAATAACTTTGATATTATATACTTGGATCTTAGAAAGGCTTTTGATACTGTTGCACATGGAAGACTGCTGCACAAATTGGAGCAGTGTGGCATTGGAGGCAAGTTGCTGCTATGGATAAAGGGGTGGTTGAGGGGGAGAAGACAGAGAGTGGTAATCAATGGACACTGCTCATCGTGGACTAATGTTATTAGTGGAGTCCCTCAGGGTTCAGTATTGGGGCCTTTATTGTTTTCTGTATTTATAAATGATATTGATGATGGTATATCAGGCTTAATGTCCAAGTTTGCAGACGATACGAAGGTTGGCAGGGTTGTCAAGGACACTACTGACACTATGCTGCTGCAACAGGATTTGGAAAGGTTGAGCAGATGGGCTTCGAGGTGGCAAATGAAGTTTAACATTGACAAATGTAAAGTACTACATATGGGAAACAGCAACCCCAGAGCAACGTATCAACTCTGTGGTACTACACTGACAGTGGTAGAGAATGAAAGGGACCTGGGGGTGGTGGTGCAGGCAGATATGAAGTTCTCTGAGCAGTGCAGACGAGCTGCAAGAGTAGCTCATGGTGTATTGTCAATGATATATAGGAATTTTTCTAGCAGGGATAAGGAGGTGATTATTCCCTTGTATAAGGCAATGGTCAGGCCACACCTAGAGTACTGTATACAGGCCTGGAGGCCTCATTTCAGGAAGGATGTAGAGCTGCTGGAACGAGTACAGAGAAGGGCAACTAGATTGGTGAATGGGACAAAGGGGTTCTCTTACGAAGAAAGGCTTAAGTTTTGCAAATTACAGTGTCTGGAAACTAGGCACCAGTGGGGTGATCTGATAGAGGTGTACAAAGCCTTGAATGGTTTGAGCATGCTCAATGCTGATGGGATTCTTCCTCTAGCTCAGAAAAATCACCTGAGAGGGCATAAATTCAAATTGAGGAAAGACAGATGTAGGATAGATGTGCGGAAATTTGCCTTTAGCCAGCGGGTGGTTGGTGGGTGGAACAGACTTCCATCCCTTGTCGTGGAAGTTGATAGCCTAAATAAGTTTAAGGCTCAGCTGGACAGGTATTTCGAACGAACAGAGGGGTGAAGTGGAAGTGGTTATTTTTATTTATTTATGTTACTTTTTTTTTTTTTTTTTTTTTTTTTTTTTTTTTGGCTGATGCTGCATAAGCTTGCTTTCTTGCATCAAATGCCTCTACTAATGCTAATGCTAAAGTCCGGACGGTCTGTGACAGCCAAATTCTCTGCTTGCACCTTCAAGATGGTGGGACTGTTAGTAATTCTGGGTATAACCTCCATACACAAGTACATGGTGGGTGACCACCCAGATGTGAACCAAAGTAAGCAGGGGTCAAGGTGTGGCACCCACACCACATGGAGGAATGCCGCCCCTCTATGTTACCAGGCAGTACTAGGTGGTAGATGACTCTCATCAACTGGTACAATACCACCACTTTGCTTATTGGAGGCTTGAAGTGGTGGAACCCATGTTTAGTCTCTAGAGCCAAGTTCCAGTCAACCCTTCCCTATCTCTTCCATCATACAGTATGATTGATGACTTTTGAGGTTATGATGAACATCGTGGCGAGATCCAATATTCCTTACATTTCCAGGGTATAGCTCTAAAACGGTGTTCGCAGTCTGGCCGCTAGTTAGTACACCGGACCGAACCTATTGGTAACTCTCTAGGAGGCTTCCGGATCAGCTAGTGTATAATCCTGCTACCTCTACTCTGTCAGATAGTGACTGGAGGGAGTCAGAGTAGTGTGTATGCAGGGAGCATTGTCGAGGCCACGTTTTGTCAAGGATCTGGGTATATTCTTACCATGTGTACGGCATATCCAAAAATTTCATTACTTCATACAGCATGTCCCACCCACTTTTTCTTACTATTGAATACACCATGAATTGTCAAACTAATAGAGCAAGCTTATCTGCGAAAAGATCTAAGCCTCCCAAGCACCTCCTAATTCATTTCACAAATATATGTGGTCTCAATTCTAATCTTAACGATGTCCATTTCCACTTGCAGTCTGACAAACCCCATGTACTTTTTCTGACAGAATCTCAGTTATCAGTTTATTTAACTACTGCTCATCTCAGTTGCCCAAATTATTCGCTGTATGATTCCTTTCACCTCAAAGGTGGTACTTGTGCATATGTCCGTTCTGATATTCCTTGTCAGAGACTTCGTAATTTGGAATCTACTCTCTTTGATCTTCTCTGGCTTAAAATTTCTCTACCTCATTGTGTAAAATTCATCTGTTGTCTCTACCATTCTCCCAACTCCACTAATCACTTGGAGCTCTTTGACTTCCTCTCTTTGCAACTTGACTTTCTCCAGTCCAAATTTCCTAACAGTGAGGTAATTTTCCTTGGTGATTTTAATGTTCACAACTCCAGCTGGCTTCCATTTTCTAGTCACACCGACCCAGCTGGTCGAGATGCTGAGGCTTTTGCAATTACTAATGACCTTGCATAAATTGTTCATTTACCTACAAGAATACCGGACAATCCCAATCATACAGCCAACACGCTTGATCTTTTTCTCACAAACAACCCTTCTAAGTGCCCAGTCGAAGTGAGAGGTCCTTTAGGCACTTCAGATCACAACTTGGTGATTATCTCTTCTCCAATGGAGCCTTTATCTCATGGCTATTCCCAACCTCATGTTGTTTGGCATTACAAGAATGCAAAATGGGATGACCTGCGAGATTTCTTTTCTTCTTTTCCTTGGTCGGATTACTGTTTCAAAACTTCTGATGTCAACATTTGCTCATATCGTGTCAGTGAAATTATTCTTGCAGGAATGGAATCCTTTATCCCACACTCCACTTTAAAATTTCATCCTTTATCTAAACCTTGGTTTTTCAATAAATGTGCCACCTCTGTCCAAACCAGATGGTTCTGTTGTCACTTCAGCCAAGGATAAAGCTGACCTGCTAGCATCCCATTTTTCTTCCAACTCATATATTAATGATCTTGGTAAAACACCTCCCACCATTCCCAACATGCTCCATTCAATGTCTCCTGTGGTCTTCCATCAAAAGGATGTCAGAAGGAATTTTACGAATCTTGATGCTAAGGAAGCTCCAGGTCCTGATGGTATTTCTCCACTTGTTCTCCAAACCTGTGCTCCTGAACTTACTCCTATTCTTTGCCACCTTTTTTCACTTTCTTATTCCAGAGGTGTTTTCCCTTCTGCTTGAAAATTTGCTTATATCCAGCCAGTTCCTAAAAAGGGTGACAAATCCCTCCCATCCAATTATCGTCCCATTGCAATTACTTCTACTCTTTCTAAAGTAATGGAGAAATCAATTAACCGCCAACTCTTAAACTACCTAGAAACCTTCCATCTGATCAACAATCACCAGTATGGATTCCGCCAGTGTTGATCCACTGGTGATGTTCTGGCTTATGTTACTGATTTATGGACTAATTCAATGGAAAGGTTCGGTGAAACACAAGTATTTGCTCTTGACATCTCCAATGCTTTTGATCGTGTTTGGCATAAAGGTCTTCTAAACAAGCTTCCATATTATGGTTTTCCAACTGTTTTTAGTAATTGGTTATCCAGTTTTCTTTCTGATCGCTCACTGAGGGTGATGGTAGATGGCTCTCTGTCTTCTAACTTCTCCACTAATGCCGGTGTCACCCAAGGTTCAGTTCTTTCCCCCACTCTTTTCCTCTTGTATACAGTAATACCCCGAAGTTACGCGATAGGTGGGTCCGACGAAAATCGCGTAAGTCGAATTCGCGTAAGTCGGGGTACAACTTTGCATATAAATACATATAAATTTTGCTTAATTGGGACCAAGGACTAACAAAAACACTAGTTTAGAAGAAAAATATTAATAAAATTGCAGTTCTTTATACATATTAATACAAAATATGTATTAAAAAAACAAATGACTTACGTTAAAAAGTTATTTCGATGTCGATGGCTTCATAAAATCTAACAAATTCGTCTGACGACACAGCGCGTTCTTTTTTTCACGCAGAATTTCTTCGTAGCAAGCTAATAATTTTTTTATTCCTTGCTTTGTAGCTATAACGCGTTCTTCGTTGGAGTCTATATTTTCTAAAATTTTTAAGCCCTTTACAATTGAGCCCTTTTCAATTTTCAACCTGTCAAGTTTGCAATTGTCATGTGCTTTTCGCCGTTGCTTCATTTAGGCCTGTAGCACGTGCAATATCACATGGTCTTTCATTTCGCTCAAAGCGTTTCACAATTTCATATTTTTTTCTCTATCGACAGAGGCGGACTGGCAATAAGCCTTACCGGGGAAACCCCGGTGGGCCAGTGTGATTTTGGCCATAAACCATAGTATGAGGCCACTATAAATTTTCCCGGGTAAGAATTTTTGACCCAGTCCGCCTCTGTTTATCGATAATTGCTTTTCTTTTTCTCTCTGAATCTGCAGTGTCTTCACCAGGACGCTTCCTTTTCATTTTTAGGGAATAAAGCACAATTACAAAACGAGGAGGCACGCTTGATACGCATAAACAAAGCTGCGCGCATGTAGCAACTGAATAAACAACACCATAAAGGCAGAGATACACTATTAACACCTCACATTTCTAGGGGTTACTACCATAAAACAATAAAAATCCAGTTGCGTTCCTGCTAGTGGAATCTGTTATAAACTGGTAGTAAACTCGATCTAATTGCATTTGCGATTATACCGATAGCTGGAATTGGGTTGGTTTTTACGTTATTATGGTGAAAGTGTGTTTCCCCTTCACTGATATAAAAAACATAAAAGCAGCAAAGTTGAATTTTGTTCATCTTTCGCTCTCATTCTCCACCGTCGCACCGTATATCGATAACATATGAAAAACGACCTTGAAGATAGTGGGCGGCAGCGTTGCCAAACGAAAAAATCAGGAACCGCGTAACTCCGAGTTCGCGTAAGTCGGGGTAGCGTAAGTCGGGGTATTACTGTATTAATGACCTTCTTCCATTGACTGGAAATCCTATCGATAGTTTTGACGATTATAGCACATTGCATTCCACTTTCCATTTTGAAAAACATTGCCCTGTTCAATCAGCTTCAACTTCTCGAAAATCTGCTACCAATTCCTTAAATGCCGATCTTCAGGTAATTTTCCAGTGGGGCAAAGACAACTTAGTTGATTTCAACCCTTCTAAAACTCAGTCTTGTCTTATATCTCGCAAAAAGGATTCTTCTGCTCCTATGCTTATCTTTAGTGATACTCCGATTTCTAGGCAAAGTGATATATCTCTTTTGGGGATTACCCTGACTTCTAATCTCGCTTGGCACAAGCACATTACAAATATTGCTTCCTCTGCATCTAAAAAAAACTTGGTTTTCTCTTTTGCTCTTGGTGTTACTTTTCTTCCAAACAGCTGCTCACTCTGTAAAAATCGCAAATCTGCCCTGCCATGGAATATTGTTCCCACATCCGGGGTGGTGTCCCGAAAACCCCTCTCAGGCTTCTTGATTCCATTCAGAAGAGGGCAGTTAGGTTAATTAATGATTCATCTCTAACAGAGTCTCTCCACTCGCTGTCTCATATTCGTACTGTTTCTGCTGCATGCCTCTTCTACAGATACTTCCATGGGCACTGTTCTTCTGAATTGGCTTCTGTAATTACCGTTCTCTCTTTCAAAACAGTCCCAACACGTGCTGCCAACATCCATTTGCTGTCCAACTTCAATCTCATAGAACCAACTTTTCATCTTCCTTGTTTATTCATTCAACTGCCTTTTTCTGGAACAACCTTCCTTCATACGTATTTCCTGAAAATTACAGTCTACAGAAGTTCAAGTCCAATGTCAACAAATATCATGTTTCGTCTTCTCAACCTCCAACCCAAGTATGGTACTAAGTACTATAGGTTCTAATACCTCTCGTGTTTGGGGTTTACATAAAAAAAAAAAAAAAAAATTGTAAGATTTAAATAGTTTGCAGGCTTTGAGTATAACGTGCAAAACTTGTGAATGATAAAAGATATATATATATATATATATATATATATTTTATCATTCACAAGTCTTGCACAACATTATACTCGAAGCCTGCAGACTGTTTAAATCTTACAATACTGCATCAAGGCCAAAATAACTTATAAAGACTAAGATAGCCTGTGTAGGTCTACAAGGCCATACCCTGGAAATAAACATGTAATTAGTAATAATATAATATATAACTATATAATACAATAATGATTATGTAGCTAATTGATATATAGATACATTGAAAGGGACTTTTTTCAAGGGCTAACCCTTTCAATATATCCCACCAAGCTCTGTTAATTATTGGTGGCATGTATTGAAAGGGTTAGCCCTTGAAAAAAGTCCCTTTCAATGTATATATATCAATAATTAGCTACATAATCATTGTTGTATTATATAGTTATATATTATTACTAATTACATGTTTATTTCCAGGGTATGGCCTTGTTGACCTACACAGGCTATCTTGCCAACCGGGCTAGCCAGGTGGGTAAAGTGCCTGCCTGGCAACCCAAAGGTCGTGGGTTCGAATCCCGCCTCGGGCTTGGATCAGAGTAGAAAATGCAAAAACTTTGGGAGGTGCAGTATGGTCACAGAAGCCAATGCGCCAACAACTAACAAAAAAAACCAGGCTATCTTAGTCTTTATGTTATTTTGGCCTTATTGCCCACTGTATACTGATATTTTTATATAAGTATTCAGCATGTATAGTACATATTATACTTTTACCATAACTATATATATATATATAGGATCAAATTACTAAAGTGTAGAACTGTGATCTTATATTTACTAATTCTATAATTATTAAAGCATAAAAGCACAAAGCAATCCATGGTTCTTGGATTTCTTCGTGTTTTAGCATTAGCATTAGTAGAGGCATTTGATGCAAGAAAGCAAGCTTATGCAGCATCAGCCAAAAAAAAAAAAAAAACCCACTTACACTTCACCCCTCTGTTCGTTCAAAATACCTGTCCAGCTGAGCCTTAAACTTAATTTAATGTAGAGACCTTCCTATCGTTTTTAAACGATAGGAAGGTCTCTACATTTTAACATTATTTCATTACTATATATATATATAGGCAGGTACCCTGTTGTTGCAATAAAACTAACTTGGTAGTAGAAATGATGTATATTGTTATTATTATTAGCCATATGGTGCAAAGAAGCCTGAGGCTTGCTGCACCAGCCAAAAAAAATTTCTGAGTTACCGAGAGAGAGAGAGAGAGAGAGAGAGAGAACAATAGTCAGAAGTAAAAGGGAATTACCAGGAAAGAGAAGAATGATGATGTCCAGCTCAGGACCCTGGGTATGCCAAGCCCATACTCACCAGATGTGAGCCCCTGGGGTGATTGATGTCAAATGGCACCAGGGGTTCCCCCCATCTCTGTATAGCTTTTATTGTGGGTGTAACAGTTCACTAAAAGGTCAGAGCTTTAAAAGTATATTGATTTTGTAAGTATAGTGTTATGTATCATTGTTCTTCTGGCCATTTAGCCACTAGACCCATGCTGGGCCCAACGTTCCCCACACTTGGCCTCGTGGAGGCAGACCAGATGCACAGTAGTTCGAAATTTTTTACTCTGGCAGGCCCTGCCACCTAATTTCCTGAGATTTCAATGGCTAGAGCCTATGGGGGGGGGGGGGTGCTAGAATTTTGCAAGGCTGAAAGGTTTGTGAGCAGTTGAATTTTGATGCTAATTTCCATTGTGTGGAGTGTGCGCTGGTGTACAGACAGAGTACGGGGAGGGAGACTGAAGGCTGGGGGCAAAGTCAGAAGTATGGGGACGAAGGAGAAGGCGACCCCAGGGCTGGTCAGTGGGGAATGCCCATGCCCCACCAGGAGAAGAGGGGGGAGGGAGACTGTCCCCTCCCTCAATGTGGTAGTGAGAAAAGCGGGCCAGGTCAGGTGTCAAGTCCAGATCGCCAGACGGCAGTCCCTCAGTCACAGTTGTGATCAGAATCCAGTCTAGTGAGCTGTCAAGTGTTTGAGGTCCAGTCCGTAATTGTCAAGTCCAGTGTTTGAGACTCATAGGGTTCATTGCAAGTATGGCTGTCTTTCATGGGAGAGGGAGGTCCCCGTTCAGCATCCATTTCAGTGTGAGGCAAGTTTTACCTCAGGATGGGTTACTGTCATTTCTGGTGTTACTCCCTTGCTCTCTCTCTCTCTCTCTCTCTCTCTCTCTGGGCAAGCCCCATCCAGTGGGTGTCTCAGTTTCAGGAGGTCAAAGTCATTGGTTGGTATTCTCTCTTTGGTGGCTGGTTCCATCCATTTGTCATGTCATTGTGACAGTCATGATTATTTGTTTGTCTTGGAGGTGAGGTCCCATCCAGTTCTATTGGCCTAGTTAGCATTCATTCTGTTGGCTCCCTATATATGGCGTTTAATGTTCTGCATCACGTGAATAGTTCTGATGCAAATTTGGTCAAGGCTCCATACTCTTCGAGCATCAAGAAGATGGGCTTTCTTGTTTTTGAGGAAGTAGATAGTCACTGCCATCATTCTGTAGTGAAGGTCCTCATAGTTGGCACACTCATTCACGATGTGGTCCCACAATTCGATTTCCCCGCAGACTCAGAGTGGGTTATCCGTGATTCCGAAGTAATTTAGTTTTGCATTGAATGCTCCATGGCCTGTTAGTAAATAAGTTGTGTAAATGCCCGACTGGAACCATGTCGGTGGTGATGCTAGTGAATTGTTGTTGCTTATTGTCAGTGAATCATTGGTCAGGGAAACTGGAAATATATTGTGCAAAAAGGATAGGTGGAATAGGACCATTGTATGTCTGCCAGAGGCAAAAGTTGATGTAGTGTAGATATCATCTTTTAAGGGCACAGAAGGTGATATCGTATATGTTGCCACTAATGACATTAAGTGTAGGAGATCTGCAGATTTACTTAACAAATATAGGTCAGTGTTGGAAAAAAGTTGCGAGTTAGGGTTAAATTTGAAAGTGTCTGCAATTCTGCCCAGACACAAGTTAGACATGGAGGGAGTATATGATGAGAGCCTTGTCAATCATTTCGGCCCTGGACAGATTGTTCAAGGCTCGTGGGGTAGAATTTTTCTCAGCATGGTCTGTGCTTGTTAACAGGAGAGATTGCTTCTACAGGTATACGATAGATTTAAATAGAAAGGATGCAAAAATATTCTCTGATGCTATCAAGGAAATGTTAGGTAGACTACTACTAGCTTGGGGGGGATTCACAGATTAATAGATTAACAGTAGCTGTAGGCAAAGGTGTTAGTGATTCTTGCACTACTTCTATTGGAATCAGCAGCAGCCTGGAAAGCAAGTTTCTGGGGATATCAGAAACTGCTGGGAGTCATGAAACAAGTAAATACATGGGCTATGTGTTAGATTAACTAAGAGTAAGAACAGGTGCATGTATACTTGCATGTACATCAATGCTAGGAGTATAGTTAATAAATTTGATGAATTTGAAGTGCTGGTCAAGACATCAAAGACGGATATTGTTGGGATATCAGAAATGTGGTGTCATACAGATATAAGAAATGTACAAATAAATACATACCCGGAAAAATTTATAAACAATCAATTTTTGCATCCAGTTCCTTTGTAACCACATCGTAGTATCCGATCAAATTTGCCAGACAAGACTTTCCCTTAACAAACCCATGCTGTGTCTGAATTATTGCTGCAGTCTTATATAGATAATCCTGCAATGCATCTTTAACCAGTGACTCCTTTATTTTACTCCGAACAGAAGTTAAACTAACTGGTCTGTAATTATTTGTGTCACCCTTCGATCCCCCTTTGTGAATTGGGGATACATTTGCACATCTCCAGTCCATGGGGACTTCCCATAAGTTCAAGAATGCTCTCATAATTATGGCTAAGGGTTTGCTTAGTTCCTTTGCCTTCTTTAATATAACTGGATAGATCCCATCCACCCCAGGTGCCTTTCTTATGTTTTACTTCAAAAATTTCTCCTCCACTTTGCTCTCAGTTATTACAAAATCATTAAGCACCCTGTTATAATTTGATAACCTTCTGCCATTTTCAAACCTTAATAACTCCTCATGTGTGAATGTAGATGCAAAATACTCATTCAGTTTGTTTGCTATCTGAGCAGGATCATCAACGGTTGAACCATCGATATCATTGGAATTATTGGAAGACTCTGGTGCATATTCCCATATACTATAGGTTCCCAAAGTGTATGGGGGGGTGGGCACACTTAAGTTTTTTAGAAGTGGCTGTTATTTTCATGAAGAATTTATTTAAAAAAATATGGACAAACCAGCCCAGTAAGTGTTTTTTATGTATTTTTATTATTTGTATTTTATTTATTTAAGATTAAATGTTTTGACATATTAATTACATATTAATTTATAAAAATATGTATATTCATAGCTAAATTTTAGGTCAAATCTGTTTATTTGCACTTGACCTTTTCCCCAACACTGTTTCCAAGCATTCCGTGATCAGTTTTAAATAACCTGCTAAATAGTGATCACTATCCAGTTATTTAAAAAATACATTTGGTTCCATATAGTGTGAAATTCCTACAAAATGAAAATTGCCCTATTCTCACTTCTAGCTTCCCCCATTGATGACCAGATTATTAAGCATCAACTTATTAATGATTTTTTTTTTTTACTGAATACATCACTATGCATATTTTGACAGTGCAACTAATGCTTTACCTAAAACCCTTGGTGGTCCTTTTAGATTGCTAATCATTGGTGGAATGATGCCACCAGTAATGTCACCTTTCCATGAAACAGAAGAACAAAGTGTGGAGCTTGTTCTGTAAACATCCAACTGACAGCCTGATTAGTTTAAAAACCTTAAAAAAAAAAAAAAAAAAAAAAAAACACACTTTGTCAAGAAGGCAAAAAAGATTCTTGGATCCAATTTGTTTCCTCTATATTAACCTGGAACAAAATCAAAAAACTGATTGGTAAATTCCCACCAGCACCCTCTCTGAATTGGAATAGGCAGGACCAATTATCTCCAGTAGAAATAGCAAATGCTTTGGCAGAACATTTTGTGAAATATCAGCCATATTTTCATGTGAACCAACTCTTCAACAGGATGCAGAATAACAAAAGTTCTTGTAGTCCTCTTTATCAGTGCGTGATTAAAGAGGCATGCTACCACAGAGAACCTTCCAACATCAGACCCAGACCAGTAATGTCTATTTAACGTTAGCAGCCTCTGAAGGCTAGCAAGGATTGCTTACAAGAAAAAACAGCCCAGCCAATCCACATCTTCTGACCTTTCAAACAATTTGCAAGCAACCAGTAAGAGGTAATAAACAGCCACTTAATGAGAGGAAGCAGTACCACACTGCCACCAGAGTCCGCATTTCCCCAGGGGATCACATCAGTTGGGTATAAGACAGTTCGTTGTATTAGATAATTTGGTGCGTGACATTTTGCTCCCTTTGTGACAATTTGGTGAAAAAACAATTTGTGGCTATGACAATTTAGTTTCTCACATGCAGGCCAGAAATTAATAAAATCAGTGATGTAGGTTTGGGAATCCAAGAGAAATTTTGTCACTTAGACAGGAGAAATGTAGAAAATAATAGAAAATGAAAAGAATATATTTTTTTAATAAATATATTTTGTGTAAAAGTATTCAACCTGGTCCTACTCATAGGCTGGTGGCAAAGTGGATATGTGCCTAATATCTTAAGTATGAGTATCATCCATATTGTAACAACTTTGTAATATGGATGGACATATTGTGATTGATTGTCCATATTGTGATGTGGACGGACAATTATGCTGAACATAATAGATGCATACTCGACCAATTAATGCTGCTATTCCAGGGCTCCAGGTACATGTTAGTCTTGGGGATCCCAAATTTCTATTGATCCAATATTAATTTAAATTTTAGGAGAGCTCAGAAATTTTTGAAAGAGCCAAAAAAAAAAAAAAAAAAAAAAATATATATATATATATATATATATCAATTATTATCAGTAATAAAGTTCATATAAACTTGTATCCAATTCTCAATGGATATGGAGACACAGCTGTTTGAAACTAGCATGCACAGCTCTCTGAATCAGATGTGACCAAAAGCAGTTATAACCTCATGCTGTTTGGTGTTAGAAGTGTTGTTAAGAATTCCACATATCTTCACATATGCTGAATAAGTAGCATTTACTAGTGTTTACACCAAACTATGTGAGACTGGTACAGTTCCCAGTGCTCATATTTCTTCTGAATGTGCAAATGAATAAAATGTAGATGAAATAGAACACATTGTTCAGTCAGTAGAATGTAGTCCTACTATTAGCACATGAAATTTTTTTTACGTGTATCAGTGTTACACCACAGACAAGACTACGGCGAACATTACTCGAGCACAGCTTGTATCCATTTCACATACAGTGGGTGCAACACCTTCAACCAGGATATGATGCCCAACAATTGAAATTTTGTTGGTGGGTAAATGCTAATTGCCAATTAATTCCATTAATACTGTTTAGCGACGAAGCTACTTTCACCAGTGAGAGTATCAGCGACACCAGTAACTCTCATAGGTGGTCAGATGAAAATTCACATGACACTGTAGAAACAAAATTTCAACATCGCTTCTCTGTAAATGTGTGGTGCGGTATCATTGACAATCAGTTGATTGGGCCTGTTGTGTTACAAAATCGTCTTATAGGGCCCATTTACCTAGAAATTCTGCAAAACAAACTTCCACTACTATTGGAGGATGTTCCCTTTGCTACAGGGGTTGGTATGTACTTTTAGCATGATGGAGCTCCTGCATATTATACCCGTCTGGTGATACAATATCTAAATCGAACTTGCCCTGAACGATGGATCTGCCGCAGTGGTCCCATTCATTGGCTACCATGGTCTCCAGACCTCACTCCATTAGATTTTTGTTTGTGGGGATGGATGAAAAGTGCAGTATACAAAGAAAAAGCAAAGATAGGGGAACCCCTGGTGCCATCAGACAACTAACACGCTATACAAAGAAAAGGTGAATACAAGAGATGAATTGCTCGCTCGCATTTTGGATACTGCTGTCCTCATAAAGGAACGCCAAGATGACCTCAGAAGAACAACACGTCATATTACCACAAGAGTTGAAAGTGCATTGAGGTTGGCTGTGGGATTTTCTAACATTTATTGTAAATTGTAAAATATTTGTCAGTTGTTTGTGTTTTGTATCATTCAAAAAGTCAATAAATACAAACAATAAGTCATTTATCGTTCTTTATTACCTCTCATAATGGCTTTGTGTTTGCCAATTTCAAACAGCTATATCTCTGTATCCATTGAGAATTGGACACTTTTATATGATCTTTTTTACTCAGAATAATCGATAGTATAAACTCCCAAAATATTTACTATTCTTCCTGAATCACTTTGTATATACAGGCGGGCCTCGATTAATGCGATTAATTTGTCCCGCGAGGCCATCGCGCCAAACGGAAACGCGTTAATCGAATATAATAACCAATAGGAAAAATTATAATTGGTCCTTGACCTTCTGGAATGTCCATGAAGAATTTTAAAAATACCTTTTAAATAACTTTTTAACTGTATATAATGTAAAAGATAATGAAAATAATTATGGAATTAAATGTTTATTGCATAAAACAACTGTGCGCTGCAGAATATTTTAAATTTTCGAGGGAAACACAGCGATACTCAACATCTGTTGGACACTGCGCGAACTGCTAGCTCGAGGTAGTTCACAGTTTCAGCATTTCTTATTAAGTTGTTTGGACCTAACTACTAAACGAAACTGTTAGGTATTTCTTTTGGTCTGGTGCGCCTTGAAAAAATTACTGAGACATTAAAGGCGCCGTGAACCGAGAAGCTTTGGGAACCTCTGACATAAAATACACAATGGAGAAATTACTGTTGCGGAAATATTTGAACAGTATTGACTTTCTCTTTTCATCAATCGATTTCCGATAGCCGACAACAATCTTCTCTGGGCCCTGGCGAAATAAATATCGCAGAGAACATCAAACCTTTTGTTTGAGGTTCTATGCGATACGAAAGATTTCATCTAATTATTTTACCGTTATCTCCTTCGCGGTAAAGTTTTCATCTGGCTCATTTAAAAATTTGAATTTTTAAATGCTGCAAGTCTGCATTGACTTTATTAACAGGAGACAAACACATCTTCTTCCGATGGTTGATGGAACACACCGAGGCGGGCAGCAGGCAAACGTTTGTTTATTGACTGTACGACTTGCGGTAAGCTTAACGCGCGATTCAAATCTTTTTCAACTATCCGCATAAAAAAAAAAAATGATCGCGTTAACTGGAAATCTGCATCGTGTTAAGTGAAAAGTGGTATCATTTTTCAAATAGCGTTAATCGAACTCGCGTTATGCAAGGCCTAGCTGTATAAAATTTTATGAAAATCCATTCACAGTGTCCAGTTATTATATGATAGACAGACATGGTGAAGACAATATGCTTTACACAGGTGTACTAGCATGCCTAAAGCAAAGGTGGTTAGTGAACTCTCTCAAAATTATGAGCTGTACTACGATTGTTTTCCTTTTTATTATTCTTCATTATTAACAGCATTGTAGCATCCATGTAACCTGTAAGTATGAAAGATTAACTTAAATTTCATCTCAGAAGGCAAGTCTTTTAGAATTGTTAATTCTTTGTAAAGTTTATCAAAATTAAACATACTCTGAATGCATGGTGTTCTCTTACAATAATCATCTTCTGAAGAAAATAAATTTTAAAATTTCTTGAAATTAGTAGTGTATACTAGATCCAGCAACTTTGAGATAGTATTTGCGATCAGCATAAAGAATCTATAAAAATAGCCAGACTTTATAGAAAAACAAAAAATATATATATAAATATAATTTTGTTCAGTGTTATCTTTGTATCTGATTAACACTATGCATTTGTAGAATGCAGTCCATTTTGCCAGAAAGAAAGTCATCACAGTCATCAGTATATTCTTCAGTGGATAAGGTAATTTTTCAGTTGTATTCATTATTATTTAAAAACATGTTTCTCGATATTTTTAGCTTGCTTGGAAAAGCAAAATTTTTACTACTAATCAATTTGTATTTTTCTCTAAACCAGTTTAACTAGGTATTTCTCTCATGGTTAATATTTAAAGTTTTATGTAATATTGTTATATGAATATACAGTATTTGTAAATCTGTGGAATATATAAAATATTTTGATTATAAATATTATGATTCCATTTAAAATAATTTTGACAGCAGAATTAACCTATGCCTATAAGAATCCAATTCATTATTTAATTAATAAAATAACACTGAGGGGTAAATTTGTATCAGCCAGTAGGCAGTAAAACAAATTTTTGCTGCCAGTAGGAAATAAATCTTTTATTGTATTATGCCCATTTAGTAAAATTACTGTGCACCATTATCATATTTAAGAAATAATCTGTAAGATTATTTTGCCATTTTTATTGAATTTGGATAGTTTGTGGATTAAAAAACAAGAAGGGCAAAAAAAACTTGATTGCTCAAAAAAATTCATTGAGTGGCTTTGTATGTGACTGTGATGACTACACATGTGTTCGGATTTACATTCTTTATATCAGGGTTCTGATATAATTTAAAATGAAACACTATGGTCATTATAATTATCTTTTAAACAGTGTCATTAAAATATTGTTTCTTTTATGCAGCATATATGTTTCAGGTATAGTTGAATGAGGAGGACACTTAGCTCTGCATTCAAGTTATTTATGTACTACAGTTAGGAAATTTCCAGACTGAGTGCACTGCAATAAACAAATTCACAACAAAAATTTTTGCTGTCAAATTGTAAGTTTTAACATTTATCTACACAAATTTAGAAGTTTGTTAATTATTCATTATATTTTCTTTTTTTGTGTGCTTTTGATTGACAGTAACTGTCAGTTTTGATTTTAAATAACCAGTGAGAAACATATATCCTGAATTTCATTATCAATGAGCCATCCAGTAGTATTATAGCCTAGGCTTGATTGATATCAGCGAAAGTCCAGCTTTAGGAAGTAAACACTTGGGCATAAGTTACGTATGCCATGCCACTCATTTGGAGAGAATTGAGTTCAGTTCCTGTCTGAGATTGTAGAAATCTTTTAGGCCTCTCAGCCAGGGCTGTACTTAACTGATCTCATTTTGAGGAGCAGAATTTTTTCCTCCCTAGTAATTTAAGTTTTTCCACCCACGAAACATGCAGGTTGGCCTATGAACACGCACATGTTGTATAGCCAAAATACTTGGCCTGTATTTGAATTTGTCACCCAATATGGGGGAGAGGGGTGAAATAGAAGTTAGTGTTATTAATATTGTGATGGCTAAATAATGCAGGCTTTATATACATCTCCCAAATAAATTCAATCATTCTTGTCTTCCCTATCATCAAAAAAAAGGTGTTTATCCAGTTCCTTTCTGAACTCTGCCTGCCAAACCATCAGCATCAATCAGTGTGGTTGACAATTCATTCCACCGATCTACAACATGCTAAAAGTTACCTGAAAGTAAACTTCATGGGATCCAGCTTTTTATTATTCCCTAAAATTTTGTATTGTTACCTCCCTTTTGTTTCTTTTTGCTTCTGCCAGTTGAAAGATTCATTGTTCAATATACTTATTCATTTTACCGATTCCCTTCAGTTATTACTTCCTTGTGCTTCTTACCACTATTCCCACCACTGGCTGCTTGCTGCTCTGGGCTCTATCTTACATTTCTTTGTTTTAATTTAGTTTCTCAGCTATATATATATTTTTTTTCTTTTGATATGTTTTGTTCCTCTGTCATGTCAACTATAAATCACATGCCGACTTTCTCTATAAATCCTCCTTTATACCCATGTATATTTTTACTTTGGATGTCTTTAAAATTTTTTTCCTCTTCCCTTTCCCTTAATTCTATTTATTAATTTTACTTTGCCATAGCATGTACTTTATATGCTAGAAATTAGAGGATGCTGTGTTATAATTTTTTCATGCAATTCTGCTGGCTGACACTTGAAAAGATGCCAGGATTGTGTGAAATGCAACAATATAATTACATACAAGTATTTATTTCTATTAGTGTTTAAAATGTATTAATTTTTTTTCCACCTTTTTTAGTAGCTTTACTACCTACTCTCATCTTTCCTTTTTTATCTTCCTTTTTTCTTTTTGGTTAATGTTTACAAGCAGGTACTATCCCTACCATGGATTTCTCCAAAGGCATGGTGTGATGATCATGTCATGTCAGTGACAGAGAGAACTGACTAAAGTGTGCTTCTCCTTCCCAAGCTGGTCACATGATATGTGACACATAGCAAGAGAACTGACTAGTTTGAGCACTGCCTTCATAACCTGGTCACATGCCTAGAAAATTGACTAGACCAGGCTTTGCCTAATTAGTAGTAGTTTGTGTTAAAGTGAATGCTGTCTTTCCACTGACTAAAGCCTGCAAGTTTGCATTAGAGTATACAGAAGCATGGGATACCCTTTTCTAAAAGTTCTGAAGATGCAGAGAGAGAGAGCGAGTGGGTGGCATCTTGGCACGGGTTTGAAATTGGGAAACAAGTTCCCTCCCTCCTTGGTGCTGGTTTTAAATTGAAAAATGATTTCAAACCAGCACCAGGGAGGGGAACTCATTTTCCAATTTAAAACCAGCACCGATAGGGGGGGGGGAACTTGTTCCCAGATTTAAAACCATCACTGAAGGATAGGGTTGCCAGGTCCTCTGTTTTTCCCATAAGCTTTACGTTTTCTTGGTTGATTTTACTGTTTACGTTTTTAATTTGCCTGTAAGTAGGTTTCTTCCCTTTTTTTTTTCCATTTTACAATGAAAATCATGTTTTAAACATCCCGGTAAATATAGTTAAAAGTTAGTTGCTAACACATCAGATGATGCTGCAACTATTCAAAAACTGTTGGCAACGTTTTTTCAACAGTTGCTTACCATGAGAAAGGCAGAGGAAGTCACGGAACATATTGTTCTTTCACTTTCATTGTCCATCATATGGGAGAAGGATACAATGTAGTTTATCACATGTTGAAATGTGAAGTTGTTAATAAGTCATAGTAAGGAATATCGAACTTTATCGAAATTTAATGTATATTGTGTGCTATTATTGGTATTTTTAAATATAAAAACACTTGTGCTAATTATTTCTTCTTAATAGTTCTTTCTTTTTCAAATTGAGAGCAAGATCATAGGAGAGACGTGGGCTTTGGATTATTTGTTGATGAGGTAAGATTAAAAAATTATTATATACTGTTAATTTAATTCTCTCCACATTTGAAATACATTTTTAAGCTGACAGACAATATTTGATATTTGTGCAACTTTTACCATTAAATTATTTTTATTATTATTATTATTATTATTATTATTATTTTCAGATTGCCATTGAATAATTTTTGATAGAATGAGTAAAGAATCACAGTCCAAAGCTCCTCCCAAGAAAAAGAAGAAATTGCAGTCTACTTAAAAAAGTGGGAAGAAACTTTTGCATGGGTGGCCCGAGCTTCTTCAGGAGATCGTGTCTACTGCAAATTGTGCAACAAGAATTTTTCTATCAGTCATGGTGGTCAATTCAATGTTAAGCAGCATGCACAATACAAAGGGCATCAGCAAAAAGAAAAGGGAAATGTGGGTGTAAACAAGTTATCAAGCTATATTGTTAGTTTTAAAAACCAAAATACGACAGTGTGACAGCATGTGAACTAGGCTTAATATACTACAATGTGAAACATAATCATAGTTATAATAGTTTGGACTGTGGTAACAAACTGGCATCATCCTTATTCTGTGATTCTGATATTGCAACAAAATGGTGTTGTGGAAGAACAAAATCAGAACTGTTAGTTAAAATGTTCTATCTCCTAAAAGTGTAGAAGACTTTGTGGTCATTCTTAACGATCCAACTAAATGCATTCAGTTCTTTTGTGTTGCTACAGATGCTTCAAACAAGGGCAACAGAAAGCTTTTTCCCATATGCATTAGATATTTTGATCCTACTAAAGGTATAGAAAATAAATTGTTACGTGTTGTTGAAAGGGCTGATGAAACAGCTATTTCTATATCTGAAATGTTGTTAGAAAAGCTTGAGGCTTTTCACCTTAACCCAAAATATATTTCTGTGTACAGTACTGATAATGCAAATGTAAATTTTGGAAAATATCACTCTGTTTTTCAATTGTTAAGGGCAAGTAATGCTGATATTGTTAAAGCTAATTGTGCTAACCATATATTGCATAATACCATGAAATATACTTGTGACCAGGGCTCCCACTCCTGGGTTTTTCCACCCAGATCTGGGTTTTTTGATTGTCATCTGGGTTGATAGGTTTTTTCACAAAAATATCTCATTATCTGGGTTTTTTCGGTAATTTTTAATTTTAAGTCAAAATTTATTTTTATTTCTTGTAAATACAATAAAATTTAATACATTTAATAACAGTTTACAATTTTCTTAATTTTATATTCTAACCTGATCATAATTTGTAATATCTCAAGTGCTTGTACAAAATACTACAAATGTAAAAGGATTTCAAAGTTTTCACAGGGTTCTACACTATGAAATTACGCTTACATGTTCATACATGTAAGCATACATGTTCGTGTTACTAACATGTATGCGCAGCCTATTGAGGAGGCGGAAGGCGGTCTTTACTGCACAGTCTTTTGTGATCGTTCGTGGTATTATTGCATTATTTGGTGTGATTTTTACATTTATGCGTGTACTACATACAGTGATATAATAAATTTAAATTGTAGTGACTATTTCTATTTTATGTTAATGGATTAGTGATTTATTTTTTATTTTATAGAACATTTTAAATAAGATAACTGCTAATTAGCCATATCCACAAATTGCCCACAATGTCTGAAACTTGTTCCCCACAGAGAAAGATGAGTAAACGGTGGTATACACAATTTTAGAAATGAATGGTTAGAAGATCCGGAATTAAAGGATTGGTTGAAAGAAGACAGTAATGAAAAAAGTGCGTCTTACTGTATTTGTTGTGAAATGAAATTAAAGAATGCCAATAAATCGATGTTACTAGTGCATAAAAATACAGTTAAACATAAAAAAAGTGCAAATATTGCTAAGACAAGTTCAACGTTAGACACGTTCTTCACAAAAAGTAAACCTACAGAGAATGAAGAATTATCAAAGGCAGAGTTAACAATTGCTGCACTAATTTCTGAGCATAATATTCCATTTGCGCATGTGATCACCTTATAGAAGCATGTAAGAAAGCATTTCATGATAGCAATATTGCAAAACAAGTTCAGATAAAGGCGACTAAAGTCTCTTATCTTATACCAGATGGCATAGCCTATCATGAAAAAATATACATTTCTAACATATGCAGAAACAACAAGTTTTCAATGATAATAGATGAAAGTACAGATTTATCTTTATCGCAAGTTCTAGCTGTTGTTGTTAGATATTTTGATATTCAAAAACTTGATGTTGTAGATGTGTTACTTGACACTGTTTTGTCGAAAATGGTACTTCAGAAGGGCTTTATCAAGCTGTAAAAGATCTTTTCATAGAAAAAAACATTCAAATAAGTAATCTCGTTGGCTTTGATAGTGGTACTAAGATGGATACTAAGAGTGGGTTCCAGTCATTGCTAAAAAAGGATGTACCATCAGTATTTAGAATGGGATGTGTTTGCCATTCTTTTGCATTATGTGCTAGTCATTCAGTCAAGGTACTACCATCATATCTAGAAATATTTATAAAAGATATATCTTGTTATTTTTCCTGTAGTAGTAAAAGATTAAAAGAGTTCAAAATGATTCAAGATGTTGTAGATACTGCTAAGCATAAAATCCCCAAATTAGCACAAACACGTTGGTTATCCTGTGGCAATGTAATAAAAATTATTATTGAGCAGTGGGATGTTAGTTCTTTATTTTCAGTATCAATCAAAAATTGACAAAATCGATGGTGCAGGGAATATTTACAATACTATGATCACCAAAGGAACTAAGCATATGTTGTTGTTTTTAGGATATGTACTGGAGAAAATAAACTGCCTGAATATTGAATTTCAATCTGAGCATTTCAGATTGCACTTACTTCATTCAATGGTTTCAATTGAGTATAAAAAATATTCTTAGTTTTTTCATAAAAGAAGTCATTACTTCGTGCAAGCTGGTTGAAATTGATCCAGGCAATGCAATAAATCATAAGCCTCTGAATAAAATATATTTGGGAGGCCATTGTATGGCCTTATTAAATTCAACACCACTTGGTGACAGTGAAAGCAGGTTTAAAAATGACTGTTTAAAATTTCTTGTTGAACTTTGTATGGAAATCAGAAAAAGTTTTCCTCTAAATGATGATGGAATTATCGCCAGTCTCAATGTTCTTGACCCAGCAGTGATACATGATCGTGCCAATTCGCCATCCTCAATTTTCCATTTAGCAATGCAGTTCCCTCACCTTGTTTCTGAAGACAAACTAGATCTTCTAGATGATGAATGGAGATCATTTCGTTTAAATCAAGATTTAGATTTCTCTTACAAAACCATCCCTGAGTTTTGGTATCTGTTACGTAATGTAAAAGATGGCTTTAATAATTCTAAATATGAGATTTTATCTAACTTTATGACCAGTCTAACTATTTTACCTCACTCTTCGGCAAGCGTAGAAAGAATCTTCTCCCAAGTAAACCCTATAAAAACAAAAGCCACAAACTCCCTTAAACCAGAAACTGTGAAAGCTCGACCAGTGGCAAAACAGGCGATAAATAGATCTAATCAAAATTGCTATACATGGAAACCTAAATCAGAATTGGTAAAAGAAGTCATACAAGGAACTTGTCATAAAAGATACGAAGAACGTGTGAAAGAACTTCAAAAAATAAATGTGGAGGGAACTGAATGGGATGAAAATTCTGATTACAATTAAATAAAAGATATTTTTACATGGTAAGTTTTATCTTATTTGTGTTGCTATACTATATGATGAAAACTAGGTTTTTTTTGGGTTTATTTAAGTTGCAATCTAAGTTTTTTTAAAATTTGTGAGTGGGAGCCCTGCTTGTGACAGTTTTGAAGTAGATATAGAAAATATTCTACTGAAAACTTACAATTTTTTTTCTATATCAGCTTTAGCTGATACAGAAAAAAAGAAACTTAGAATCATTTTTTGACTTAAAAGAAGAAGAAACTTAGAATATTTTTTAAAAGAAGAAACTTTGAATCATTTTTTGACTTTGTGGAGCTGGACTAGTCTGAATTGGTATGCTATGTACCAACGAGATGGTTGTCCTTAACACCAGCTGTCAAAAGATTACTTCAAAACTGGCCTGATGTTAAGAGCTATTTCCAAAGTATTGATGATTGCCCCAAATTTTTCTCCAAATTATTTCAAAGTGAGGATACAGATTCAGAAATAAAATTGCAAGTGGTTTTTAACTTTTT
This sequence comes from Mastigoproctus giganteus, assembly GCF_048544385.1. NCBI lineage: Eukaryota > Metazoa > Arthropoda > Arachnida > Uropygi > Thelyphonidae > Mastigoproctus > Mastigoproctus giganteus. The sequence continues at coordinate 192,578,686 of NC_143583.1, forward strand.
TTGTCAATGTTGTAGAATTGTTAGAAGTTACTACTAAAATTCTTGAGAAAAGTGATTTGAGTATTATGGATTCTTACAAATCAATAACAATGATCAGAAATAAAATAAATCAAAGAATCCAGGATCAATACTTCGGAAATTCTGCAAAGCAATTTTTAAAAATGTTACCCCAATGCAAACAGAAAAAGATTGTTGATGAATGTTGTGATTTTTATTCAAATCTATTGCAATGCCAAGAAAAAAACTATGACTTCAGTGAGAAAAATAAGAGTTCTAATTCAATTAACTTTTCTCTGGAAACAGAAGAAATTAAGTATCAAGATTTTGAAATGACAATTGATATTTTTCAACTTCAAGAATCTGGACGAGTTGTATGAAGAATTTTGTGAGAATAGGTTGAAGTTGCTGGAAAGTGTGGCTTCATTTTTTTTTCCAAAGTTTCTAAAGATAATGTACCCAATATCAGTAGGATATTTGTTAAGTATTCCTGGCTCAAATTCCATAGAAGAAAGGGTGTTTTCGTTAATGAAACTGAAGTGGACAGATGTCAGAAGCAGAAGGCACCGAGAATTAATTGAGGCAGAGTTGCAGATTGCAGTGAATTTCTCTTTTATATGTAAAGAGTTTCTTCAGTATGTAAAACAGGATAAACAATTGTTAAAAAGGGCAAAATATCAAAATAAGTACAATTAAAATATCAGACAATTTGAATTTTCTTGTATTTTTTAAAACTAATTTATCGACAAACCTGGCAACCCTTCCGAGTGGAGAAACTTGTTTTCTGATTTAAAACCAGCACCGAGGAGTGGTGCCCCCCCCATATTCCTTCATACCTTCAGAATCTTTAGAAAAGGGTATCCCATATTTCTGTATGTGCTAATGCAAACTTGCAGACTTTAGTCAGTGGAAAAACGGTCCTTCCCTAGCATTCTTCGAATGTATAGAAAACGGTATCCATATTCTCTCTCTCTCTCTCTCTCTCTCTCTCTCTCTCTCTGCTTGTCACTGAGATAGAAGGAAAAGCGCCAATATGGCACATTTTAGTTAGTTCTCTGTCACGTAACAGCACATGATCAGCTTGTCAAACACACATTCAGAAAAATTCACAGCAGGAGTACTCTCTTGTAAACATTAAGCTTCTTTTCTTTTCTTAGCAGCTATTTATCTATACATGATACAATTATGATCGTTGGGTGCTTTCTATCTATCAGTGGTCTTTGTCCATAAAATTTTCCCCCCATTTTCCCCCCACTCTTTCTTCCCTTTCCTTTTCATACAAATTTTTTTCCATCTTTTTTAGTAGCTATACTACCTACTATCATCTTTCCATTTTTATCTTCCTTTTATTTTTCTTTTCTTAGCAGCTGTTATCTGTCTGTTTGTCTGTCACCATAAAAATAAATTAGAATAAGAATTAAAAATGCCAGCAGCATGGCAAGACAAGAGGGAAAATAGTCAAAAGTACACATAACGATCAAACCAACAGGGAGGGAAAAGAGGGGTAACAAGAGTAAAAATATTGCAGCAAAAAATAAAATTAATGGTCAGTCTATTTTTGGTTTCTTTTATTGTAGTGGTTTACATCTCTGTTGGTGATATTTCACATAAATTTGGACCTGGTTGCCCATTAGAGGGTTGGTGGGGGTGCCTCCATGCCAGATGGGCAGGAGCAGCAGTGCATAGCACACGCTTCTTGATTAGACCGGGGTTAAAACCACCAAATATGGAAGATGCGGAAAGGTCAGGGAATGACCACTGCATATCCCCAGAGCGATATGGCCTTAGTTGCCAATGCTCCTAAAAACCAAATAACAAACAACCATCAAAGGGGGCACCATTACATTTCTATTTAATTGGCATTCAAAATTGTATGAATTATTATTTTATTATCCTTACATTTAGATGTTCTAAATTATCTTAGAGAGTTTCTGCTGCAATATTTTTACTCTTGTTACCCCTCTTTCCCCTCCTTGTTGGTTTGATCGTTATGTTTAATTTTGCCTATTTTCACTCTTGTCTTAACATGCTGCTGGCATTATTTTTAATTCTTATTCTAATTTATTTTTATGGTTATATTTCAAGCATCATGTAGAGGAATATGCTTTTTGCTGCTTTTGATGTTTTACCTTTTTATTTTATTTTTATTATGAAAGATTCAGTTTCCAACTATTTTAAATGTTATTCAAATATCTGTATGATTATATATACACAGGGTGTCTCAAAAATATTGGTACAAACGTTTAGGGGAGGTAGGTAACATCTAAAGGAATGTGAATCGTATAGGAACCCATAACCGGAAACGTCACAGGAAAGTAGTAGCAGAGACACAAGACAGTAATTATTGGCAAACATTTATTTGACATAATATTAACAATGGAGTACGAGATGGATGCATTTCATGATGTTACAACAGATGCTCGAAGGTTCCGCCATGAGACCCGATGCATGCGTGACACTGACGCAGCATGGATTGGCAGACACAGTCGAACACACCTGGAGTTTCTTTGACAGTAGCAGCAGCGCAGACGAGATCCATTTCCGTCTCCACAGGTGATTCATACTCGATAGATTTGAGGCCCCCCCCACAAAAGAAATCAGGGCTCGATAAATCAGGTGAGGGTGGGGGCCAGGCAACGGGTCCAGCACGGCCAATCCATCGATGCCCAAAACACCTGTTCAAATGGTCATGAACATACCTTCCATAATGGACAGGTACCCCGTCATGTTGAAACCAAATGTTGCATCTCACATTTGCTGGAACATCATCAATTAACCCTGGTAGAACTTGTTCAAGAAAGATCCGATATTTAGCGGAGTTCATGCGGGATGGTAACAGGTATGGGCCGACTAAGCAGTCATCGACCATACCTGCCCACACATTTATTGCGAAGCGATGTTGTGCTGCATGGGGGCACACACCATGTGGGTTGTCGTGAGCCCACACATGAGCATTGTGCTGATTGAATAAGCCTCATCCGTGAACAAAACATAGGCTGGAAAATTCAAGTCTTGAACACTTTCTTGGAGAAACCACTGTGCAAAAGCCACACGTGCAGGATGATCTTGGGGGAGCAGTAACTGAACCCTTTGGAGATGAAAGGGGGTAAGGAATCGTCATGCCAGACACACTGTACACTGCAACGAGACACTCCTAAGGCAGAAGCAATGGTACGTGTGCTGGTAGTAAGATTATTCTGGACAGCATTCAACACACTTTCTTCCATGGCGGGAGTTCATGTCGAACATGGCCTGCCCACACTACTCCTGTTACCTCTAAATGGCCCATAATCGCACAAATTTTGATGCACACGTGCAAACAAACGGTGGTCCGGTACATGTCTGTCTGTGAGGCATTCTCCATAAATTCATTGAGTGGCTCATCCATTGCCCTCTGCTAATCCACACACTAGGTGCATGTCTGCCATCTCACAGTTCATATATCGATGCATGCTCTTCGTGCGGCGACTACTGCTTGAATGAGTAGACCAGAAATTTTCCCTCTCATGAACTGATGAACAGCGCCATCTACCAACTTATGGTGACGTTTCCGGTTATGGGTTCCTATGCGATTCACATTCCTTTAGATGTTACCTACCTCTCCTAAACATTTGTACCAATATTTTTGAGAATTGGCCTCCCCAACACAAATCCCTGATAGATACCACTTGTTTTTAACTGGTCTGGTCCAAGTATGTTCCATTTATTACTTCTCTCTCACATCTTTTATCCAGTCCTTGATTCAATAAAAGATCTTGCCTAATCTCAATTTGCCATTTTTTAAAAAGATTTTTTTAATATGATAGTCTTTCAAGTGGGACCATAACAAAAGGTGTACTGAAGTCAAGGTAAATATGTCAAAGTTGCTTCTTGCATTCAAATTTTTTATGACTTCATCATAATTAACTATATTGGTCAGGCAAGACTTTCCCCTAATTAACTATATTGGTCAAGCAAGACTTTCCCCTCATGAATCCATGCTGTCATCTATTAACAGGGTGGCCATATTTTGAAAATTGGTAGGTGGGACAATCTGAAACGAAATGTGCAGTATAGCATTTTTTCCTTCAAAAAGTAAAAGAAAAATATAAAATTACAATCAAAATACATTTTTTTACCAATCAATTAATCATACTATTTATTTGTTATATGATTGTTGTTAATATGTATTTGTCTTATAAAAACTATAATATTAATTATAACAGTTATTTTTAAAATAGCGAGAAAGACTACTTTATATTTTTTTCATTAGATTTTACTAGTTAAAATTTCTTCTCCTTCCGAAGATTTTAAAAAGTTTTTAAATTCTGAACAGGACATGTTATAGTTTTCTTTCACCATAAGTTCAGCTTCTAAATTTTTTAATAAAAGACGGTTTCTTTCTTTCTGCCAATCAGTTTTCATTAAGCTGAAAACTCTTTTTGATAAAGCATTTTAATGTGGAATGCTTAATGTGGAGCTTACAATTTGAGACAAATTATTTGCCTCCAGAAATTTGGAGAAAAATTGTGCCCATTTTTTATCAACACACATTTTCTTTTCTTCATTACTCAGTGACAAATAAAAAATGCCCTTAGACTTAAAATTTCCTCAAAAAGCAAATCTACTCATAAGTTAACATTTTTGATGTTGAATTTATACTAATTCTTGAATTGCATTAAATGTTGGTGGATTAGATAATATTAAATGTTGTATTTTTTTAAAATTTATTGTCATAAAATCAAACCAGTTTTCTAGATATGCAATAGCTTTTTGATGAAAATTTTAAACATCTAATTTGAATCGCTTAATTTCTTGATTGTTATCACATTTTCTTAATTCATTTTCAACTAATGTACCATACAACTCTTCATTTTGTCTTTCCTTCAAGAATGTTCTTAAATTTTTGTTGATTATTGTTATCATTATTGATTATTGTTTAGTGTGTAATATACTGTGACTGTCATCTTCCCTTCACCGCAAGTCATCTTGTGCTACAGAATGCCCATCTGGAGTTGATATGACTCTGGATATGGTCTGATCAACTTTTTCAGAGCTCTTGATAAGAAGCATGACACTCCCCTTCAATTCTCCCTATCTTTCCTGAACATGCATACCATAATAAGAATCTTCACCCCCCCTATCTCTGGATGATATAGTTTTCATTAGTTCTGTTATATCAGCATTGATTCACTTAATCAAAATCTTTTGTTTAATTTATTTGCAGTACTCAAGGCATTACTGCCTTGAGTACTGCAATCCTGCCTCGCCACGTAAGTGTGCTAGGCATTATGTGACACCCTGAATACTTAATGTAAGGAAACTATACTGTACAGGTGAAGTGAAGTTAACATTTCTTTCAAATTTTTCAAAAAGATAACCACCAGTAGTAGTAGTAGTAGTAGTGGCATATGATGCAAGAAAGCATGTGTATGAGCTTATGCAGCATCAGCTAAAAAAAAAAAAAAAAATCACACCATTCCCTCCAAATGCCTGTACAGTTCCTCCTTAAATTTATTCAACCTATCAACTTCCACAACGACAGATGGAAGTTTGTTCCAGCAATTAACCACCTGCTGGCTAAAGGCAAATTTCCGCACATCTATTCTACATCTGTCTTTTCTTTATTTGAATTTATGCCCCCTTAGGTTCATAATCTGAACAAGTGGAAGGATCCCATCAGAATACAGCGTGCTCAACCCATTCAAGGCCTTATATACCTCAATCAGATCACCACTCAGGCGCCTAGTCTCCAGCCACTGCAATTTGCAGAACTTAAGCCTCTCTTGTAAGAGGATCCCTTCATTCTCCTCACCAATCTTGTTGCCCTTCTCTGTACATGCTCAAATAAATCTACATCCTTCCTAAAATGAGGCCTCCTGACCTGTACGCAGTACTCAAGGCGTGGCCTGACCATTGCCTTATACAGAGGAACAATCACCTCCTTTTCCCTGCTAGCAAAATTCCTATATATCATTGACAAAACCCCATGACCTGCCCTGGCAGCCTGTCTGCATTGCTCAGAAAACTTCATATCTGACTGCACAATTACTCCCAGGTCTTTTCATTTTCTACCGCCTTCAGTGTAGGTACGTTTCTCTGGGGTTACTTCTACCCATATGCAGTACTTTGCATTTGTCAAGGTTAAACTTCAGTTGCCACTTCTTAGCCCATCTGCCCAAATTATCTAGATCCTGTTGCAGTAGCACACTGTCATTACTGTCATTAACAACCCTGCCAACCTTTGTATCATCTGCAAACTTCAACATTAAGCCTGATATACCTTCATCAATATCATTGATAAATATACAAAACAACAGTGGACCCAACACCAAACCCTGTCGGACTCCACTAATAACATTAGTCCACGAAGAGCAGCACCCATTAATTACCACCCTCTGTCTTCTCCCACTTAACCATCCTTTTATCCATTGTAACAACTTACCCTTAATACCATTCTGCTCCAATTTGTACAATAGTCTTTCATGCGCAACAGTGTCAAGTAAAGGGACTTGAATGTCCAGAAACCCACAGTTCATGTGGGAAAGGAACTTAGTTCCAAAATAGTTTCTACATAAAAAGGACATTGCACTAATTTCACATTTTATATTGCACTAATTTTACATTTGTTCAAAATCTCTGCTGTTAATCTTTGCATTCTTGCCAGAGACTTCTTGTAATCTGTCTTAGCTTACCTATCTCTTTTGTGATTTGATTGTAGACTAATTTTATATATATACGGTCAGTCATAGTATCCAATCAGATCCTGTGTGACATCTGATTGAACACTATCATGTGGTAACAAAGGAACTGGATGCAAAAAATAATTTCTCTATCATAAACTTGGATTTTGGAAAAGCTTTTGATTCTGTTGCACATATTAGACTGCTGTGCAAATTGGAGCAGTGTGTCATTAAGGGCAAGTTACTGTTACGGATAAAGGGACAGTTGAGTAGGAGAAGACTTAGTTATCAGTGGACACTGCTCTTCATGGACTAATGTTATCAGTAGTCTCCCAGGGTTCGGTGCTAGTGCATTGTTGTTTTCTGTATTTGTTAATGATATTGATGAAGGTATATCAGGCTTAATGTCAGATTTTAAGTTTGCAGATGATGTTTGTTATTTGGTTTTTAGGAGCATTAGCAACCACGGCCATATTGCTCCGTGGATATGCGGTGGTCATTCCCTGACCTTTCCACATCCTGCATATTTGGTGGTGACGGACTCGAACCCCGGTCTAATTAAGAAGCGTGTACTACGCACTGCTGCTCCTTCACATCTGGGAAGTCACTGCCTGGCTACAGAGCCGCCTTTGCAGATGATACGAAGGTGGGTAATGTCAGTATGCTACTCCAACAAGATGTATTAAAATTAGGCAGTTGATCTGAGAAATAGCAGTTGAGGTTTAACATTAACAAATGCAAAGAAGTACTGCATATGGATAGCAGTAATCCCAGATACTACATTTAAGGGTGGAAAATGAAAACGATCTGGGGGTAATTGCACAGTCTGATGTGAAATTCTCTGTGCAGTGCAGACAGGCTGCCAGGACAGCACACGGGGGGTTTTGTCAATGATATACACTAATTTTGCTAGCAGGGTTAAGGAGGTCATTATTCCGTTATATAAGGGGCAATGGTTAGGCTACATCTTGAGTGCTACCTACAGGTCTGGAAGCTTCATTTTAGGAAGGATATAGAGCTGCTGGAGCAAGTACAGAAAAGGGCAATGAAATTGAGGAGGGAGAACAAAAGGGTACTCTTACCAAAAAAAAAAAAAAAAAAAGGCTTAAGTTCTGCAAATTGCAGTGTCTGGAGACAAAGCATCTATGAAGTGATCTGTTTGAGGTGTTTAAGGCTTTGAATGGATTGAGCAAGCTCAGTGCTGATAGAATTCTTCCTCTTGCTCAGACCATGCACACATCTGGGCATAAATTCAAATTGAGGAAGGATGGTTGCAGAATAGATGTGTGGAAGTTTGTCTTTAGAACCCACTGGGTGGTTGATTGCTGGAACTAATTTCCATGTGATGTGGAAGTGGATAGCTCAAATAAATTTAAAGAACTAGACAAACTGTTGAAGGAAATGTATTGGTGAAATGGGAAGTGTTTTTTTTTTTTTTTTTTTTTGCTAATGCTGTATAAGCTTGCTTTCTTGCATTTGCCACCTAATGCTAATACAGTCGGTCCTCGTATAACACGTGTTTGCATTACACGAATTCGATCATACACGATTTATAAATAGGGGAACGTTATCTTATATAACACGAACCGAATTCGCTTATACACGATTCACCTTTGTGTTTACAAGAAATGGCAGTCGAATGCGGAATCACCCCAACTGAACGCAACACGATAGGAACGAAGAAGATTCTGAAAATGTATTTATGTTTTTTATATCAGTGAAGGAGAAACATTTCACCATAATAACATAAAAACCAACAATTCCAGCTATCGATATAATCGCAAATGCAATTAGATGGAGTTTACTACCAGTTTATAACAGATTCCACTAGCAGAAACGCAACTGGAAATTGTTTTTATTGTTTTATGGTAGTAACCCCCAGAAATGTGCTTTAGTAAAATGTGGGGTGTTAATAGTGTATCTCGGCCTTTACGGTGTTGTTTATTCAGTTGCTACACGCGCGCAGCTTTGTTTCTGTGTATCAAGCGTGCCACCTTGTTTGTAATTGTGCTTTATTCCCTAAAAATTAGTAAAATACTTAAAAGGTGTGAAAAGGAAGCGTCCTGGCTAAGACACTGCAGATTCAGAGAGAAAAAAAAAAGAAGCAATATCGATAAACAGAGGCGGACTGGGTCAAAAATTCTTACCCAGGAAAATTTGTAGTGGCCTCATACTACGGTTTATGGCCAAAATCACACCGGCCTCCGGCCCACCGTGTTTTCCCCCGTAAGGCTTATAGCCAGTCCGCTTCTGTCGATAGAGAAAAAATATGAAATTGTGAAACGCTTTGAGCGAAATGAAAGACCATGTGATATTGCATGTGCTACAGACCTAAATGAGGCAACGCGGAGAATTACAATGAATGCAGAGAAAATAAAAACAACTTTCATAGCGGGAACAACTCAAAGTGTAATTAAAATCCATTAGATTAAGACACAAAGAAATTGGAAGAGATGGAACGGCTGTCATCTGTTTGAATAGAAAATCAAACGAAAAGCAAGTTTGCTTAAGATAGAAGCAAAAGCATTAGCAATATTTTATTACGACTTACGTATTATAATTTATACTTACATATTATAAAATACGTAAGTATTTTATTACGACTATTTTATTTAATATAATAAATTTTTTACGAATAAAATACGTATTTTATCCATAAAAAATACTTTTTTAGTATTAAAAAATACTAAAAATACTTTATTATAATATAATATTATTTTTATTACGTATTTTAATCGTTATAAAATACGTAAGTATTTTATAACAATTAGAATTACCCGATTATTTATTGTGTTTGGTAATTTTTTGGTTCCAAATGTGTGTTCAATCTTGGGTGGTCGGCACCTAACCTTACTTTTCCCATAGGGCCTGTTGTTTATATTGCACGATTTTGCATTGCACGAGGGTTTCTAGGAATGCAACTATCGTGCTATACAAGGACAGACTGTACTGTTGGCTTTTGTATTACCTGATAATTTATGTTTCCCACACATTCTTCTGTACCATGAGTCTTTGTCAGCACATATAACATCCATTTAGGACTAAATCTTGAACACTATCTCTTAATTGGTATAAAAGCCTAGTAGTCTATCATTACATCTCTGAATACTTTTCATTTATCATTTGCTGTTTTTTTACATATCACTTGGGCCCACTTCATTGAATGTAAAAACTACCTGAAACTGCAGATTCTTAATGCATGAAGAGTTGCTACCAATGATCAAAAGTATTGCTTTCTCTCATTGCATCTCTAACATTCTGGTGTAGGAAGCAGTCAGCCAAAAGATCCACAAACTTCTTGCTACTGTGTAAGTGACCAACCCATAATTTCCTGTAATATTCTGGGAAGTTAAAATTCCCCATTATGAAAATGTTTTCAGTATAGGTTATACAGGGCAGTTTTTCCACCTCTTATCTGATAAAACACTACTTCAAAGTTGAGAAGTGCAGTGTGGATAAATTTAGCAAGGAAAGGCTTACTTTGCTGCAATAAAAGTGTAAGAGAGAATCTTGTGCCATTGGTGATAGCAAAAGCAGAATGCCCATGATGTTTGGAGAATGTGCATATCTTTCCTTGTACTCATCACTCAAATACTAAGTCACATCATTTACTAAGTGAATCTATTTTTTTACTAGAATTAGATGCCAAAGTGAGTTAAAGGAAGAGAAGAATTTTACTATTCATACATCAGTGTGTGGCTATCCATCTGACACCCCAAATCTGTGAACGGTAGTGTTCCTCCTGGCCATTTGTACAAGTCACCTTCAACCTCATGATCAAGGTATAATATGGCATGTGAAGCAAAGCTATAGTAAGAGATTTATACAAAGTGGCTTTTGTAAGCACTGTGCAGAAGAAAATTTCAGTATTGAATCTAGTGCACTTCATAATATCTGCATTCTGGAATTCTGTTGTGCAAACACCATAAGGAACTGTTTCAATAATGTGGACTTTGTCGTATGCTTTCCAATGACTCCCTTGTAAGAAGCTCTTGATAAGAGCTTCTTACTCTTGCAGCAGATATGGATGGCCACATGATAAAATTAGATGAATGGTGCAAATGTCTGGGAATTGCATTAGTTTCGACAATTATGCCGAGTATGATAACAGATTCATTGTCACCCAGCCTTCTTTTCTAGAAGAAATGGAGCAGCACCAAGATGAAAGGGATACCTGTGACAGTAAAGAAAAAGAGCTTACACCAGTTCTGATATTATTAATAAACTTAAAGCAACTCCAAGAATTTCTTATCACACAGCTGCACTTCACATGGGCACTTCTGGTAGCACATAGAATATCAAGATGGTAGCTGATTTTGTCTCTTAAGGGTTTTGAAGCATCTCTTGAAAAATGGAAGTCACTGCCTGTTCAATCCAGTATTTTAACTCTCTGATGATGTTAACTTTTTTTGCATGCACCTTTGTCCTTTACATAGTCCCCATACAAAGAAATCCATAGATGTGATATCTAGGAAATGAGGAATGGGACATCCCAGCGAATCCATTGGTTAGGAAATTTTTTATTGAGAAAAGCATGCACATGCAAGTTGCAGTGGAACCACCAGTGTGGTGGTTCCACTGTGGTGTTCCAAGATAGGGGAACCACCAGTGTGGTGGTTCCCCTATCTTGCTGATATAACTCAGGTGGCTGCATATCTTCCAGCTGTGGTGTACCATACAATTTGGGCATATCTAGGTAACAGGGTTGCAAAGACCACTGTTTTTCTGGAAGAAAAATGGTATTTGTATGTAATCACCTGGATGAAGGATAGTATGCACCATACATTTACCCTAGGACTATCATGCTTGTGTTCACTAACTGATTAGGGACTTTCAGATCTCTGTATGTGACAATTGTAAATGTTAACTTACCAGAAAGGTGTAATGTCAGTTCATTACTGAAAATGACATTTTCCAGAAAGTGCTCATCTTTCTCTATATGATTGAGAATGTGAATAGTGAATTCCTTTTGTTGTGAGCCTTAATCTCCTGGACAGTTTGCACTTTTTAAGCATAAAGTTTCAATCTCTTGTGAACCACCCTGTGCAACGTTGTTTGTGGTACTTGCAGTTGTAGGCTTGTCTGGCAGATAGATTGTGTAGAACTTTGGGTGAACACTTCCGAATTTCCGAAACTTTACTTGCAGATACACTATGCCTACCTGCCCTTTTCTAGTGCAGAACATTGAATAATGATGACTGAAATGGTTTCATGTAACCATTTCAGTCATCATTATTCCATAGGTGAATATTTCTGGAAATTGTGGCTATGGGATACCAAATCTTCAGTGACTATAAAGAGATGGTTTCAACAGGATTTCAACATAATGCTTGCTGGGATTAAGGCCACCAATCACATGAGAAAAAAGTCATTGAGTTGCATTGATAACTGCAGCAAACCATTTTAAGGTACCTATTACAATAAAATTTTAATTGAGCTTCATAATCAGGTTATTAATTTATAGACACCCTGTATATTCTACTTCATAATTGTGTTTATTTATACTTTCTATTACAGAGTATTTTTGTAATATACTTTACATTTTATTTTTGCATTCTTAATGCTATAGTATATCACAACTTAAAGTATTTTCATATTCGACAGTGATACAAGTTGAAGTACTTTTAGAAATATTATCCCACAGGGGCTGCAGTCTCTGTTATAAATAAAATCTTCATCTCGAGTAAAATAATGAATTATCAAATCAGTTTGTTTCAAATGAGAGTTTTTGACCTGTGTCACTTGGTGGTAAGGAATGATATGTTAATTTAGCTGGCATTGGGATGCACATGTATTGAACAGAAAAAGAATAGTTTATTAATTATTCATATTGAAAACAAAATTGCACATAAAGAATTCAAATCAAACAGAACATGAATATAATGCATTAAATGTTAATAACTAAAACTTCAATCAGCTGTAAATGGATTCTTCCTAATAATATATATGTATATTTAAGAATAAATATGAAAATTTTCTGTTAAGCAAAGTTATTTTTATGTTACTGTTTCATAATATCATTTTTCATTTCTCTTAGAACAAAAATATATTTTTAATTCCTATTTAGGTTTAGCAAATTTAATAAGAGGTATCAAGGTAGTTTCTGGCTTAGTGTAATTTCATTTTTTCTTCTTTATTTCCTGTTTCATCTATAGATTTCCCCCTTGAACTGCTGTTGATAATTGTTCTTTTGTCACCATATGATATCCAGCCCTGCCTTCTAGCCACATTCTTACATCCTTTTTAATTATGAAACAACAGAGATTATCTTTATTTTAGATATAGGAAGCTTCTTTTCCAACCAACTCTCCTAATCCAACGTGCTAATAATTCTTTGGGAAGGCAATATCAATTTTACAAAACATGTGGGACATCTTCCCCACTGTCAGAACCATAGTGTTCAGACCCCTTGGTCTCAACATTGAGCGCTCAAGACTTCTGTCTTCAAACACCATACCTCTGGCAGCAAGGAAACCATTACGTGGATTGACATAAAATTAAATTTTGAAGGTCTAAACCGCTTAATAAATATGGACCGATTATTTTCTTCGGTCCTGTAGCTTGACATTAGAGTTAAATTTAGGAATCTAAAAATAATCCCCCCATATCCATTAAACTTTTTAGATCCCTAAATTTAACTCTAATGTCAAGCTACAGGACCAAAGAAAATAATCGGTCCATATTTATTTAAGCGGTTTAGACCTTCAAAATTTAATTTTATATCAATCCACGTAATGGTTTCCTTGCTGCCAGAGGTATGGCGTTTGAAGACAGAAGTCTTAAGCACTCAATGTTGAGACCAAGGGTTCTGAACACTACGGTTCTGACAGTGGGGAAGATGTCCCACATGTTTTGTAAAATTGATATCGCCGTCCCAAAGAATTATTAGCACATTGGACTAGGAGAGTTGGTTGGAAAAGAAACTTCCTATATCTAAAATAAAGGTAATCCCTGATTTTGACACAGATTTTGACACTTTGATCTCTGTTTCTACTAAAATTAATAAGAACATCTTCATTTAATATTTTTTCATTAATTAATTATTGTACTCTGCTTTACTTCATTCCTGTTTGCAGCAGCAGCAGGCCGACCGGGCTAGCCGAGTGGGTAAAGTACCTGCCCGGCAACCCAAAGGTCGCGGGTTCGATTCCCGCCTCGGGCTTGGATCAAAGTACTGCAAAAACCTTGGGAGGTGCAATATGGCCACAGAAGCCGATGCGCCAACAACTACCAAATCAAAAAAAAAAAAAAAAAAAAAAAAAAAAAAAAAAAAGCAGCAGCAGCCCAGTTCTAAATAGTAATTTTTATGGTATAATTTTTAAATATTGGCAATTGTCTTTTCTTCTCTTTTTCCTCCTGCGTACTCTCAGATTTGTCAATATATGTAAATAAATAAATGCAGTAATATCTATAATATGAATGCAGTAATTTCCACAATCATTGTTGTCTTCTGATGATAAAGGACACATTTTTGTTATTTCCCTTATTTGTTCTCTATTTTTGGTAGTTTAATTTTTATTCTATTTTTTTATTTTTTGTGGTTAGTTTACTGTATCTTTATCATGATATTTCACCTTGGCATTATAAAGAAGGTGATGGTCAAAATTTATTCTTTATTGGACATTAAATTTGTGGCATGTTTGCCTTTTAGTTAAAATATGGGAGGGGGGGGTCAACCCATACCTTCACATTGTGTGTTCTGAGTCCATGTAGGTGTTATGTTGTCCACGAGTTTAAAACTACCATCACAAAATAGTTTTATCTTGACTTTTGAAAATATAAATTTTTAATAATATGTAATTATGAAAATCAAAATAATGGATTTTAATTATGAAATATTAAAAAACACTAAATACAAATGTAGATAACAAAAATTAAATCCTCTTTCAAAAAAAATGCATAGTGGTAAGGAACTGGTCTTGAGGCCTACAACCTGCTTGCTACAACAACCCATGCAGGCTGAATCAGTTGCAGTTTCTATTTTGGCCCGTAGCCTAAAAAGGTTTGATGCTCCTGGCATAACTAATTTGGGCATAGTGAGAAAAAAAGTCCAAAAATGTCTCTGCCCTTCCCCATCTAGAATGAACTCATGCCAATAATTTTGAACTGGGAATTAAGATCAGAAATGGCAGTGAACGTGTTAATTAATCACTTTTAATTTGCACTTGTCAGCTATTGTAATTTTTTTACCTATGTTACAGGTAACTGTACATAAGCAAAATAATTTCTTATAAAATATGCTTATGTACAGTTCATTGTGATCAAAACCTTGCTGTAGTTAGAGCAGTTTTTTTAACATGATGAAAAAGTCTTTAATTTCATTATCTTTTGATAATACTTGTATATTACTGTTTGATTTAATAATTAAAAAAAAAACAGCAAAAAACCTCATCGATATTTGAAGTGTTATCATGAAATTCTTTTTAAGCAGTTTTGTTAAACTCTCTTTGTATAGTATGACCAAAAAGATCATAAATAAGACTTAAATAAAAGTATATATCTTACATGTATACAGGTTTCTAACATATGAACAAGTCCATTGTTGCAATCATGAAAGAGATAATGTACTTTATGTTGAATACCCTGCTTTTTTTAGAAAAATAAATTAAAATCTTTGTTTCTGCATAAATGATTTTTTTTTTATTCCTCAAGAATCCTGATTGTCAAATAATCCAAGTAAATGCTGGCTCTCAGTTTCCTGCACTACCTCTGATTGTTCATTCACCGACAAAGTATGTTGGCTAATGTTTCTTTAGATATCCACAGATGTAATTAAAATAAATAATAATTGTTTTATGAACTTAAGTATTTAAAACTTAAGTTCATAAAAACTGTTTTATGAACTTAAGTATTTTATGAACTTAAGTATTATGAGTGTCATAATAATCTACTCTTTATGACAGTTGAAAAAATTCAGGAAGATATCATTATAATGAATTGTCATTATAGTCAAGTTAAGTATATAATGAATAAAGCACAACAAATTGAGAAAATATTTTGCATATTTTCACTTTGGTTGTTAATTAATCACTATTAATTAATGATGAAATTCATTAATCATTGATCTTCCCCAAATTAACAATTCCAACCTCTTTCATATCGATGTTACACATAGAGATACTATGCAAATACTCAGTAACTGTTATTGGTGTGGCTCAGGTAAGTAGTTAATTAACAGGAGAGAGAGAGAGTGAGTGAGTGATGGGTCATTAAATAACCTCATTTTGGATAGATTCTAGTAGTATAAGAGAAGTCAGCAGTGTTTTGGAACACTGCCTGGGTTGTGGGAACAATATGGTGGGGCAAACGTGTGCAGAGGCAGTAGATGTAAAGAACAAATGTAGTGCTGAGAACAAAATAAAAAACCTAGTTCTGTTTATGCAGCTTGAGGCACAATTTGTGGTAGGCTTACTCCAAGGAAGGTTAGAAGGGCACATACCTTTACTGATTGTCATCAGTAAAGGTATGTGCCCATGTCAAGAAATCTGAGTATCTTGAAGGTGAGCATGGGAGCAGCAGATTTTTTCCCCCCAATAGGGACTGTGTTTTAAGGATTGAAGTTAACTGCCTCTTTCTTCCCATTGAAGAATTACCTGAAGATCAGCATTTAAGAAACAGGTGGTAGATGTTTGAGTAGTTCTGTTTGTGCAGAGGAGAGTTTGTTGAACTCGAAATTAGAATGTAGCATACTCTTATTAAAAAAAAAAAAAAAAAAAAAAAAAAAAAAAAAAATCAACTATGGACAGGATTACCAGTTTGTGAAAGAAGGTCATAAATATATAGGAACAAAAAAGTAGGTGAAAGAATAAAGCCTTGGGGAAAACTGAATCATTAGTTTTGATTGAAAGGGGTAAAAGAGATTTTAAACATAGGAGATTCAGATTAGGAGAGAGAGAGAGAACAGGTGCACAAGTACCATCTCTGAAGGAATCAGTGAACAATTAATTATGGCAAACAAGATGAGTGGTAGTTAAAGCAAATGATAATTGAGATTCGTTCAGAACTTGGCAGATTGTATGTAGAAATGGACATCAAGATTAGAACTGAGATCACATAGAGGGTCATCAGGAAAAGACAGCAGGCTTGAATGCTTATTTTTTGATATATTGGCATTGGTGAGTAAAACAGTTTTATTTTACTGGTTAGTGATACACTAGCAGGAAAATGCTTATAAGCAGGGTGGACGACACTACCAAACAATGTGTGTGTTTCATGTAAATAGGTTTTGTGAAAATAGCAGTTTTATTACAATGCAGCGCGAGTTTAAAGTGAGATTTGGTTGCTGAAAGGGTTCAGAATGTAGAAGGAAACATTTTTCCAGCAAGAAGGTGCAAGACCATATATGGAAACTGTAGTTTCTCATTTCCTGAGATAACATTTTTGTTATCTTTAATCAATAACCTGGACAATATGGAATTGGATGTTCTTGGCCACCATACTTATCAGATCTGAATCTCTGCAATTATTTCTTGTTAGGATTCCTGAAGAGTGCTTATGGGAATAAGCATGCCCTGTCAAGGAATGAAAGGTGAAATCGCAGCTGCTTTCTCACAGGTGGCATTTGGCACCAAACACCACATGTAAAACAAGGGTACATCAGTTGACCTTGAACCTTTCCCTACTTCAAGGTCAAATGCTGTGCCTTTGTTTGTTTGGAGTTATTACTGAAGAAACACTGACTTATATTATTTGTATATGTTGACCTCAATCAACATATACAAATGTCTAATTTGCATATGACCGGAATCAGTGTTAAATGTGTTTTTTCTTGAATTTGTCTTTTACATTTTTAATAACACCAAACTTACAATTTGGCAATTGTCAGTTTGGTGTTATTAAATATATCAAAAATAAAGGTATGCGGAATTATTGTACATTTTCTTGATGACTCTATAACTTCCTAACCCTTTGTGAAATGGGCCAGGATCTTACTGTGGGATCTAGTTTTTTCGTTTTTTTTCTGATAAGCTGCCTTCATTACTTTGACTATTTGTGACTCATTGATGTATTCAACAAGGTAAAGGTTATAGGTGGCAATATTTAGATATACCAATTGCACAAAAAAAAAAGTACCCAATACTGTGGCTTAATATAACAACTGTACACCAGCATGTTAGAGAGGCAACGAGAGAAAGCAATACATTGATCTCATTAAGAATCTGCAGATATAAAAAAAACTACTAGGTGACAGTGGTTCTCATATCAGTAACCTGTGTTCAGTTTATTGATGTGAGATTTACCGAAAGATGTAACTACTGTTGAGGGCAAAGGGTAGGGCTTTTTGCTTTCATAAAGATGATTACAGTGATCTGAGATAGTTTTTTTTTTTTTAAATTCTGTGAAGTGAGACCAGCTGATGATGTTATCAACAGCAAATTATAAGTGTGAAGCATCCAAGGAAGTAATCGTAGAAAGGACTAAGCTTTTTATACCAACTAAGAGACACTGTTCAAGATAGATCTAAATGGATGTTGGATGAACTGATGACACTTGTGGCACAGTGAATAAAAATGCATGGGTTGCATTTAAATTATCAGAAAAAGAAGCCTACAGCAGTTAAAAATTAGTCTGCAATAAAGTCACAAAGGAGGTTGGGCAAGCTAACACAGATTATGAGAAGTCTCTGTCAAAGACTCCAAAGAAAAGAAACTAACATTTTCTTTACTTTTGTAAATACTAGAAGGAAGGGGATGAATCACATTGGTCCACTAGATATGAGTGGTTTCACTCTTGAAGATCCTGTCCAATTTGCTGAGAAACTGAATGGGTATTTTGTATCTATATTCACACATGAGGAGTTTTTTAGTGATGGGGATGCTGGAAGTGTGTCATATTCAAACAGGAAGCTGAATGATTTTTTGATAACTCAGAGAAAATGGAAGAGAAATAGTTGAAGCTAAACATAAAGGCATCTGGAATGATGGGATTTACCACTCCATGTCTGTATGTCTACATGAAGGTTAATACCCCTTTAGAAATTGATTATATCTTTATTTCTTCTTATCTTGGAACTGCACGTAACTGCAGTTCTGTTGATCTATATTTATCAGGCATTATCAAACAGATTATTACAAATGGCGTAAAACTGCACTGTGTAATAAACATCCTTTGCTGCTCTTTATTTTGCATAAGTGATGCAGTAGATACTGTGGCAGTGGTTTTGTATGTTTTTAATACTGTGGCAGTGGTTTTGTATGTTTTTAATACTGTGTTTATGATCACAGATAACTACAGGTGTTTGGTTTTTTTATGTAGTTTATGAATGTATGACGTGTAAGAAATCAATTATAGGAAAAATTGTACTAATTGTAGAAGTGAAGCTAATCTTTTGAATATGCATTTAGAATGATATGCATTGATCTTTTAGAGGCCAGAATTTGTCAAGAAGTGTATATTCAAAGCTACATGATGTAGGATTTCCACCAATATCAGACAAGCATGGATTTCCCCCTGAAACAGTGTTAACTGATTCTGTTACAATAGATGTTAATAAGGAATTTCTTGGATTTCCAGAATGTAATGAGATAATTCTTCAGTTCTTAGCCATTTCAGGGTAAGTAATTATATTTATTATGTTATTTTATCATTTGTTCTCAAAAATGTGCTCCTGAACTTACTCTTGTTCTGTGTTCCCTTTTTACACTTTCTTATTCCACCAGTGTTTTTCCTTCTGCTTGGAAATTTGTTCATATCCAGCCAGTTCCTAAAAAAGGTGACAAATCCTTCTCATCCAATTATTGCCCCATTGCACTTCTGCTCTTTCTAAAATAATGGAGAAATCCATTAATCGGCAACTCCTAAACTGTATGATCGGTGATTGCTAGTATGGATTCTACCAGCTTATGTTACCTATCTACGGACTAATTCAATGGAAAAGTTCGGTGAAACACAAGCAGTTGCTCTTGACATTTCAAAGGCTCTTGATTGTGTTTGGCATAAAGGTCTTCTAAATAAGGTTCCATATTATGACTTCCCAACTGTTTTTTTGTAATTGGATATCTAATTTGCCCTCTGCAGGTGATGGTAGACAGCTCTCTGTCTTCTACCTTCTACACTAATGCTTGTGTTCTCCAAGTTTCAGTTTTTTCTCCCACTCTTTTCCTATTTTATATTAATAACCTTCCATTAACTGGAAATCTATCCATAGTTTTGCTGATGATAGCACATTGCATTCCACCTTCTGGTTTGAGAAACCTTGCCCTCCACAATAGTTTCAACTTCTCAAATACTACCAATTCCTTAAATGTTGATCTCCAATTAATTCTCCATTGGGGCAAAGATAACTTAGTTAATTTCAATTCTTCTAAAACTCAGTCCTCTCTTACATCTAAAAAAAGGATTCTTTTGCTTCTATGCACTGTCACTGTCAGTACCACAGAGTTGATACATTACTCTGGGGTTACTGCTTCCCATACGTAGTACTTTACATTTGTCAATGTTAAACTTCGGTTGCCACTGACAAATGTAAAGTACTACATATGGGAAGCAGTAACCCCAGAGTAATGTATCACCTCTGTGGTACTACACTGACAGTGGTAGAGAACGAAAAGGATCTGAGGGTAATTGTGCAGGCAGATATGACGTTTTCTGAGCAGTGCAGCAAGAGTAGCTTATGGTGTCTTGTCAATGATATACAGGAATTTTTCTAGCAGGGGTAAGGAGGTGATTATCCCTTTGTATACAGCAATGGTCAGGCCACACCTTGAGTACTGTATACAGATCTGGAGGCCTCATTAAAGAAGGATGTAGAGCTGTTGGAACGAGTACAGAGAAGGGCAACAAGATCAGTGAATGGAACAAAGGCTTAAGTTTTGCAAATTACAGTGTCTGGAGACTAGGTGTATAAAGCCTTGAGGTGTATAAAGCCTTGAATGGTTTGAGCATGCTCAATGCTGATGGGATTCTTCCTCTTTCTCAGAATAATCACCTGAGAGGGCATAAATTCAAATTGAGGAAAGACAGTTGTAGGATAGATGTGCGGAAGTCTGCCTTTAGCCAGTGGGGTAGTTGGTTGGTGGAACAGACTTCCATCCTTTGTTGTGGAAGTTGATAGCCTAAATAAATTTAAGGCTCAGCTGGACAGGTATTTGGAATGAACAGAGGGGTGAAATGGGAGTGGGTTTGTTTTTTTTTTTTTTTTTTGGTTGATGCTGCATAAGCTTGCTTTCTTGTGTCATGTGCCTCTACTAATACTAATGTTATGCTTTTTTTGATGACACTCAGATTTTCAGAGTTAGGGATTGCCCTGACTTCTAATCTCTATTGGCAACACATCACAAATATTGTTTCCACTGCATCTAAAATGCAGTGGAAACATCACTTTCACTCTCAGCATTACTTTTCTTTTAAACCTGTTCTGCCCTGTAATAGTAAAGTGCCAAGTAATAGTAAAAAGTGATTTTGTTTGTGATGTATAGAGTTCTTTCCAAGTGATAAAGATTAATTTCTTTTCTAGTGTATTTTTGTTCTTTTCTTTACTTTAAGTGGTTCTGTGCTTAAAGTTTAAAGTAAGAACTCAGAAAGGAAATCTATCTTTCTTTATTTAGCATACATACATATGTATATATAGAATATCATTAGAAAAAGTAAATCAATCCAATAATAAGAATACCATCAAGGACTTAAGAAAACGCAAAAAAAAAAAAAAAAAAAAAAAATTATTATTATCGCTTTTTACCGACAATCTAGATGACTTCAACTGGGGCCAACCACCCAGAATGAAGGCAAAAAACGACAAGAAGTTCTCTGTTTCTGTGATGATCAATATATGCCAAGTAATTTAAATCTAAACCAAATATAAACCAGTATAGGCCGAATATAAATCGAATATAAATAAATCGAATGAAGATAATTAATTAAGAAAAATTTTGAAATATTAGAATCAAAGGTAAGAAATATAAGTAAAATATAAATGTAAGCATATATTAATCATCGTTGACCCGACAGAGAACTTAATTTAAGGATTAAAACAAGATTAAATATATAATACATACTACATTTGACCGTATCTAGGACATAATGTAATAGTCGTCAAAATAATGTGGTGCCCCCTATGTGATGGATACGGTAAAAATAAATAAATAATTAAATTAAATTAACGCAAAGAGAAACATGCAGATAGTAAGAAGTAAAAAAAAATAGTAAGATAGTAAGATATATAGTAAAGTATAAGATAGTAAGATATATAAGATAAATAGTAAATTCTAGTAAATAGTAAGATTTTCAGTATTAAACTTAGTGTACTCAAAGCACTATATAGAAAAACCAATGATTACGTCTTTGCATCCTCCCACCTTATGCACATTATATTGGATATTTTTAAATTCAGAATTAATATTTTGAATGTTAGCAAGCAGCCTGAAAACTCTGTCCTCATCTTATACTTTCAAAATAAAATGATGGATGATTTAGATATACATAAAACTATTAATTTACGTAATGACTTGCTGCCTATTAATAACTTACATATTAATATCAGATTTAGATATTCTAAACCATTTGGTCTTAAAGCGTGTAACTATAAAACAATAGCTACAAACCTTCACAATATTAACATCGGACAGGATACATGTGTTTGTCACAAACCTTCATTTCATAGATACGTGGATCCTAACCATAATCACATTATAACCGGCAATTTAGATATAATCCCATATCCCGAACTTAGAGATATTTTATCACTGGGTTTTAAATTTCGACCTAATCCACCTATTAATAAATCTAATTTTAAAAAATTGTTATATCTAGATTTACTAAAATACTGCATAAGATCAGCATACAAACAAAATATACCGGTTGAAGCTTATCACATGTGGTTATTTACAATGCTTAATATCATATCTAATAAATATAATCAATTGAAATTCGTACAGGATAATCTATATAATACCAAATTAATAAATAGGCAGCTCAAAGATATACATGAACATTTTATAATAACTCCCGTTGACAAAGCTGCTTGCAATTATGCAATCAAATGTAAATCATATTATATAGATATTATAAAAAATGAACTACAGTCTAGCCGTACATATAAACAGATAACATCTTCTTCTAATATAATAATCAAAAAATTAATTGCATTGCATAAAAAATTAAAGTTAAAGTATAATAACCTAATATATCCATTTATATATTGCATACCCAAATTTCACAAATCACCCATTGCTTTTAGATTCATAACATCATGTAGAGATAGTTATGCTAAATTTCCCGGAAAAACGTTAGAAAAGTTACTTAAAATTATATTAAATAACTTAAATAAAACTATTATAATAAATAATAACTTTCCGATTATAAATGCTATAAAAAATAACAATATTCATCAAATACAAACATTTGACTTTAACAGTCTATTTACGAGTATTAATCTTGATAATTTAAAAGTCGTCCTCCAGAAACTATATTTAGAAAATAAAAATGCTATAAAGGTTGACTTAACCTATTGGGATTCTCTAATAAAATTATGCATCTTTAATAATTATGTATATGACGGAACTTCGTTATACTTACAAGTGACTGGCACCCCTATGGGAAGTCCAGCATCAAGCATAATCGCAAACCTTTATCTGTATTATACAGAAAGAGAATTTCAAGATAACCTACTTATATACAGATACGTAGATGATATATGTGTTTTTAATTGTCCACATTTTGTCCAGGATTACAGTGGATTATATCCAGGGGAGCTTGTGTTGGAAAAAACTAATAGTTCCGATACTATAGCAAATTACTTGGATCTTCATATAGAAATATTACATAATAATAAAATAGACGTAAACGTATATAATAAAAGAGATGCATTTAATTTTAACGTAGTCAGCCTTACAAACTGGAAATCAAATGTATCAAAATCAGTGCATGCTAATATAATTTTATCGCAATGTTTAAGGATTGCTTATATCTGCAATAGTAATAAAAATTGTTCAACAGGCTTAACAGCGTTGTACGGCAAGTTGATTAATAATAATTTCCCTATCGCTTACCTGAAATATCACTTCAGGAAAGCAATTAGCATAATTAATTTCAAAAATTTGTTTTCTGAACCTATCGTTTCAATATAATTTTCAATAAAATCGTTATATTTAGTGCCATGTATATATGTAAATAGGATACACTTTGCATTCTTGGTGTCTTACGGCGTAGAAAACTTGTACCCACCGGCTTGCAAATTACAGTGTATCTTTTTTTTTTTTTTTTTTTTTTTTTTTAATACATATAGTTAAATTCATTTAAATTTACTTAAATTCACGCTGAGATAACATGCAAATTCAGCTCAGGGTCCTACTATAGGAACGGGTTTGCGATCCCGGGCATACCCGAGCCACAACTTATATCTTGTAATGCCTTTAAGCTGTCCTACACTCTTTATTTTTATTTCTCCGAAATTATTAGGGCAATCCGAGGACGTAGGAGAAACTATTTCTTATCTATACCACTATTTTTCGCCTTTGTGGAGTTCAGGTTCTATTTTTCCTACTCCTTTAGTTTTTCTTCTTACTATCTGCATGTTTCTCTTTGCGTTAATTTAATTTAATTATTTATTTATTTTTACCGTATCCATCACATAGGGGGCACCACATATTATTTTGACGACTATTACATTATGTCCTAGATACGGTCAAATGTAGTATGTATTATATATTTAATCTTGTTTTAATCCTTAAATTACGTTCTCTGTCGGGTCAACGATGATTAATATATGCTTACATTTATATTTTACTTATATTTCTTACCTTTGATTCTAATATTTCAAAATTTTTCTTAATTAATTATCTTCATTCGATTTATTTATATTCGATTTATATTCGGCCTATACTGGTTTATATTTGGTTTAGATTTAAATTACTTAGCATATATTGATCATCACAGAAACAGAGAACTTCTTGTCGTTTTTTGCCTTCATTCTGGGTGGTTGGCCCCAGTTGAAGTCATCTAGATTGTCGGTAAAAAGCGATAATAATAATTTTTTTTTTTTTTTTTTTTGCGTTTTCTTAAGTCCTTGATGGTATTCTTATTATTGGATTGATTTACTTTTTCTAATGATATTCTATAGACATTGTGGGTGTATTGCATGATTGCTTGCAACTGCATTAACCCATAAATATTAGTTCTTGTCTTTTAACTTTCTTGCTTTTCTTTATTTCTTGCTTTCCTTTTATCACTAATATAACTATTAATATATATATATATATATATATATATATATATATATATATATATACACACAGGGTGTTTCAAAAGTGGTAGTCAATAATTTAAAGGTGAACTGTAGAGACTACAATATGCAAAAAAAGCCTAGTAAACATGGGTCCTTAAGTGAATCTTATCGAGATATTGCACATTTTTAGTTGGGATCCACTGACAAGGTGAACTGTATACAGAGCTTGGATCCACCACTGACTTGTTTGTTTAGGTTAAGTTATGCTCATTCTCTCCCTTTCCCCTCTCTCAATGCTCTGAGACGTAGCAGGCATACTAGTACTTGTCAAAGAATAGTCAACATGGAAAGAAGTTACAGCAATGAAGAGTATGCAGACATGCACTTCATGTATGGTAATGCACCTGAGGCTGCATGTTTGTACCAAGAAACATTTCCCCACCGAAGGCAGCCCAACAGGCACACATTCATCAACACCTTAGAGAACATGGGCACTTCGCATATGGAGTACGAGCAGGTAGGCCCAGAAGCATAACACGTGATGTTGAGGAAAGGGTGTTAGAAAGAACAGAACAAAATCCAGGAATTTTGACAAGGAAGGTTGCTCTGCTAGAGCGATTTACAAGAGAGATGTACAATTCAACCTTCCATTCCTGACCCAGTCTGCTGTTTTAAGTACCAGAAATTTGAGCACTCCCAAACAGTCTGCAGAGGTGCAGCCACCTGTGCTTCCTGTGGTTCAAAAGAGCAAAAGAGTATTTATTCTTTACTCGGCCTTGTAATTGCATAAAAGTATCGGTAAGGGTATCAAATCCACGTGTTACAAGTTACAACTCCGCTGAACGAGAAGTTTTTTTTAGCCAAATTTAGCCGCTTATTGAATATCTTTTACATCAAATTATTTTTTGTAAGTAGCTTATAGACCTAGTAAGGATCGTTGGTTTATTCTGAATTGGGACAGCGAGATTTGAAAGTTAATTAATACTTAAGTGTCCATAGATTACCGTTCGTAACTTCCGCCTTTGTCTTTGTCATATGATCGTTATATATCGAACCTAGATAGCGTTAGTATAGTATACGTTATAACATTTTCAGCGATCGGTAAAATCTATTAAACTTGTTCAACTTCGTTGGCATTTAAATTGCACTTTTAACTAAATACATATACCGACTTAGATTACAAACGTAACATAATTAATTAATACATAACTGATACGGAAGTTATATAAAAGGAACTCGGAGATAATTAATACTTGACTGATTGATTAATATTTGAAGCTAAAAATATATATCCCGTTATAGCTGTGTTGGGAGATAAGTTAGGGTTATAAACTGAAATTGAAATTTTATTTAAATTAAAAGTAATCATGACTCAGACCAGAGCAGCAAAACAAAAGGCTCAAGCTAATGGAAGTGCTGTGGCTCAGAGGAGAACTGAGGGGGGCAGTTGCCTTCTGAGTCACAGCCTTCTAAAATGCACAGCTTGCATGATGTTTGTGGAGCATTCAGGTACGGGACATGATATTGCCATGGGGGATGTCTTTGTGTGTGTGCACGATGCAAGGAGTGTATCGAAATCAGGCAACAAATCAGCGTTCTTATGGGCCTATATGAGAGCTTGAAGGACAGGGTGGATGCCCTCGAAGGAACTAAATTGAGGGGCCCACCAAGCTCTCAGCTGCCCACATCAACGCCAGAGCTTGCACTTGGTCATCGTGAAACACAGCGGCAACCCCCAAGGCAGAATGCGCTGGTCCCAAAGGAACTAGTAGTTGTTGGTGACTCTATTGTCAGGGAAACGGGGAACATGCTTTGTAAAAAGGATAGGTGGAACAGGACCAGGGTATGTCTGCCAGGGGCAAAGGTTCATGACGTTGTAGAGCAGATATCATCTTTTAAGGGCACAAAAGGTGATATAGTTGTACACGTGGGCACTAACGATATCAAGAGTAGGAGACTGGCAGAATTGCTTAACAAGTACAGGTCACTGTTGAAAAAAAGCCGTGAAATAGGGTTGAATTTGAAAGTGTCTGCAATTCTGCCCAGACACGATAGGAGGCAGTATATGATGAGAGCCTTGTCGATCAATTCGGCCCTGGAAAGATTGTGCAAGGCTAAAGGGGTAGAATTTTTTTCAGCCTGGACTGTACTTGTTAACAGGAGGGATTGCTTCTACAGGGATGGGATACACTTAAATAGAAAGGGTGCAAGAATATTTGCTGATGCTATCGAGGCAGTGTTAGGTGGGTCGGAAAACTGCTAGCTTGGGGGGATACAAAGACAAATAGATTAACAGTAGCCACTGGCAGAGGTGAAAGAGATTCTTGCACTGCTTCTATTGGAATGAGCAGAAGCCTGAAAAACAAGATTCAGGATATTTCAGAGACTGCTGGGAGTCATTGCGGTACAAGTAAACACATGGGTTGTGTTAGGGTAGCTAAGAATAGAAATAGGTGCATGTATACTTGCGTGTACACCAATCCTAGGAGTTTAGTAAATAAATTTGATGAATTTGAGGTATTGCTCAAAACATCAAAGGCAGATATTGTTGGGATATCAGAGACTTGGTGTCACACAGATATAAGGAATGCAGAACTGGAATTTGGGGAGTACAACGTCTACAGAAAAGATAGACTGGATAGGAAGGGAGGAGGGGTTATGCTATTAGTTAAGAAATACATAAAATCCAAAGAAGTGAAGCCAGTGGACATCGCAGTGTTGAGTCAGTTTGGTGTGACATAAGCATTGGGAGATCAAAATTGAGAGTAGGAGTGTGCTATAGGCCTAATGACTCTGATGAGTATAATAAGAAACTGTACAGGGAAATAGAGTGGGCCAGTAAATCAGAGAGTCTTATAATGGGAGATTTTAATTTCCCAGATATTGACTGGAATTTGTGGGCTGGTCACTCACACACTAGCAAGGCTTTTGTGGATTTATTGGATGATTGTTTTCTACATCAGCATGCTCGGGAGGCAACTAGAGGGAGGAATACTCTTGATTTGATTATCAGCAGTGATTCTTCATGCATTAAGAATCTGCAGATAAATGAACCACTAGGTGGCAGTGATCACAGTGTGCTGAAGTGGGATTTACTCAAAGAGGTAACTACCATTAGGGGTAAAGGGAAGGGTTATTGCTTCCGTAAAGGCGACTACGATGGACTGAGACAGTATTTAAATTCTATACAGTGGGACCAACTGATGATGTTACCAACAGTAAATGCAAAATGGAAAGCATTCAAAGAACTTATCTTGGAAGCTACTAGACTTTACATACCAACTAAGAAATATTGTTCAAGGTTTAGGCCTAAATGGATGTCAGATGAACTGATGAGGCATATGGCAGAGAAGAAACATGCATGGCATACATACAAATTAACACATGACACAGAAGCCTATGATAGATACAAATTGATCTGTAACCAAGTTACAAAGGAGGTTAGGCAGGCGAAGGCAGATTATGAGAAATCTTTGGGAAGGGATGCAAAGAAAAACAGCAAAGAGTTCTTTACTTATGTAAACACTAGAAGGAAAGGGATGAATCAGATTGGTCCACTTGATATCAATGGTTGAACTGTTCATGATCCTGCTCAGCTCAGGTAGCTAACAAACTAAATGAATATTTTGCATCGACATTCACACATGAGGAGTTATTCAGTGAGGGGAATGCCAGAGGTGTATTCATCTCTGGCAGTAAGCTAGATAAGCTTGTAATAACTGAGAGTAAAGTAAAGGAGAAATTGTTGAAGATAAACTCAAGAAAGGCACATGGGGTGGATGGGATCTATCCAGTTATATTAAAGGAGGCAGCAAAGGAAGTAAGCAAACCCTTAGCCATAATTATGAGAGCTTCCTTGGACTCAGGGGAGGTAACCATAGACTGGAGAAGTGCAAATGTGACCCCAATTCACAAAGGTGGATCAAAAGCTGACACAAGCAATTATAGACCTGTGAGTTTAACTTCTGTTCCAGGAAAATTAATGGAGGCACTAGTTAAAGAAGCACTGCAGGATCATTTAGACAAGACTTCAGTTATAGCTCGGACACAGCATGGTTTTGTTAAGGGGAAGTCTTGCAGACCAATTTGATTGGATACTATGATGCAGTCACAAAGGAACTGGATGCAGGGAATAACTTTGATATTATATACTTGGATCTTAGAAAGGCTTTTGATACTGTTGCACATGGAAGACTGCTGCACAAATTGGAGCAGTGTAATATTGGAGGCAAATTGCTGCTGTGGTTAAAGGGGTGGCTGAGAGGGAGAAGACAGAGAGTGGTAATCAATGGACACTGTTCGTCGTGGACTAATGTTATTAGTGGAGTCCCTCAGGGCTCAGTGTTGGGTCCATTATTGTTTTCTGTATTCATAAATGATATTGATGATGGTATATCAAGCTTAATGTCGAAATTTGCAGACGATACAAAGGTAGGCAGGGTTGTTAAGGACACTACTGACACTATGCTGCTGCAACAGGATCTGGAAAAGTTGAGCAGATGGGCTGAGAGGTGGCAAATGAAGTTTAACATTGACAAATGTAAAGTACTACACATGGGAAACAGCAACCCCAGAGCAACGTATCAACTCTGTGGTATTGCACTGACAGTGGTAGAGAATGAAAGGGACCTGGGGGTGGTTGTGCAGGCAGATATGAAGTTCTCTGAGCAGTGCAGACGGGCTGCAAGAGTAGCTCATGGTGTATTGTCAATGATATATAGGAATTTTTCTAGCAGGGATAAGGAAGTGATTATTCCCTTGTATAAGGCAATGGTCAGGCCACACCTAGAGTACTGTATACAGGCCTGGAGGCCTCATTTCAAGAAGGATGTAGAGCTGCTGGAACGAGTACAGAGAAGGGCAACAAGATTAGTGAATGGAACAAAGGGGTGCTCTTACGAAAAAAGGCTTAAGATTTGCAAATTACAGTGTCTGGAGACTAGGCACCAGCGTGGTGATCTGATAGAGGTGTATAAAGCATTGAATGGTTTGAGCATGCTCAATGCTGATGGGATTCTTCCTCTCGCTCAGAATAATCACCTGAGAGGGCATAAATTCAAATTGAGGAAAGACAGATGTAGGATAGACGTGCGGAAATTTGCCTTTAGCCAGCGAGTGGTTGGTTGGTGGAACAGACTTCCATCCCTTGTCGTGGAAGTTGATAGCCTAAATAAGTTTAAGACTCAGCTGGACAGGTATTTTGAACGAACAGAGGGGTGAAGTGGGAGTGGTTTTTTTTTTTTTTTTTGGCTGATGCTGCATAAGCTTGCTTTCTTGCATCAAATGTCTCTACTAATGCTAATGCTAATATTCACATGGACTGCACTACTGAAACATTTAATGCTGTCCAAATTGCCAAGGAAAGCATTTTTTAGCATTAGAAGAGGCATTTGATGCAAGAAAGCAAGCTTATGCAGCATCAGCCAAAAAAAAAAAAAAAAAAAAAAAACCAACTTCCACTTCACCCCTCTGTTCGTTCAAAATACCTGTCCAGCTGAGCCTTAAACTTATTTAGGCTATCAACCTCCACGATAAGGGATGGAAGTCTGTTCCACCAACAACCACCCGCTGGCTAAAGGCAAATTTCCACACGTCTATCCTACATCTGTCTTTCCTCAATTTGAATTTATGCCCTCTCAGGTGATTATTCTGAGCTAGAGGAAGAATCCCGTCAGCATTGAGCATGCTCAAACCATTCAAGGCTTTATACATCTCTATCAGATCACCTCGCTGGTGCCTAGTCTCCAGACACTGTAATTTACAAAACTTAAGCCTTTCTTCGTAAGAGCACCCCTTTGTATCATTCACTAATCTTGTTGCCCTTCTCTGTACTCGTTCCAGCAGCTCTACATCCTTCTTGAAATGAGGCCTCCAGACCTGTATACAGTACTCTAGGTGTGGCCTGACCATTGCCTTATACAAGGGAATAATCACCTCCTTATCCCTGCTGGAAAAATTCCTGTATATCATTGATAATACTCCATGAGCTACTCTTGACGCCCGTCTGCACTGCTCAGAGAACTTCATATCTGCCTGCACAGCCACCCCCAGGTCCCTTTCATTCTCTACCACTGTCAGTGTAGTACCACAGAGTTGATACATTGCTCTGGGGTTGCTGTTTCCCATGTGTAGTACTTTACATTTGTCAATGTTAAACTTCATTTGCCACCTCTAACCCCATCTGCTCAACCTTTCCAGATCCTGTTGCAGCAGCATAGTGTCAGTAGTGTCCTTGACAACCCTGCCAACCTTTGTATCGTCTGCAAACGTGGACATTAAGCTTGATATACCATCATCAATATCATTTATAAATACAGAAAACAATAATGCACCCAACACTGAGCCCTGAGGGACTCCACTAATAACATTAGTCCACGATGAGCAGTGTCCATTGATTACCACTCTCTGTCTTCTCCCCCTCAACCACCCCTTTATCCATAGCAGCAATTTGCCTCCAATGTCACACTGCTCCAATTTGTGTAGCAGTCTTCCATGTGCAACAGTATCAACAGCCTTTCTAAGATCCAAGTATATAATATCAAAGCTATTCCCTGCATCCAGTTCTTTTGTGACTGCATCATAATATCCAATCAAATTGGTCAGGTAAGACTTCCCCTTAACAAAACCATGCTGTGTCCGAGCTATAACTGAAGTCTTGTCTAAATGATCCTGCAGTGCTTCTTTAACCTGTGCCTCCATTAATTTTCCTGGAACAGAAGTTAAGCTCACAGGTCTATAATTACTTGTGTCAGCCTTTGATCCTCCTTTGTGAATTGGGTTCACATTTGCACATTTCCAGTGTATGGGTACCTGCCCTGAGTCCAAAGAAGCTCTCATAATTATGGCTAAGGGTTTGCTTACTTCCTTTGCTGCCTCCTTTAATATAAGCATTTGGTATACTCAAAGGAGTACACCCAGTGGCACAGAGAAAAGAAAATTCAAAAATACAGAATTGAACACAAAGTGCTGTGCCATGAAGAAAAGAAGTAGATTTTAGTGTCCAATAAATCACACTCCTAAGTTGTGCAAAAGCAACAGCACTCCACAACTAAACAGACTGATTTTCAGTTCTTCCAATCATGTTGTTAACTGACTAGGCAAAATCAGTCCTTTCCTCACTAAAAGAACACTCTCTCTCTCCAACAGCATAACATTCTTTCAGAAATACACCACTGACAATACCGCCAGATAAAAACACTGAACAGCAGCCAACAAAGCAAATGAGCTCTGAAGGGGAGAATTAGAAATCCTGTACTGATGCCATGGACATAGATGAAAAATCACGAGGATGATCCACTTCTTGAAGTTCACACAGAGGAAGACATGGACATCGGCAGACCAATATTCCCAAAAAGGGAAAAAACAAAAATAGACAAGCATAAACAAACTGCACCCTGTAAGCAAACAGACACATCCGATAATCCTTGATAATGCATAGAATCATTCAGTGGAATTGTCATGGGCTCCAAGAAAACTTAATACAATGTTTATGACTTAATTACTGAATGTAATTAAGTCATAAACTGTTATTCTTTGTCTCCAGGAAACAAACCTGACCCCCTCAAATGTCTATGGCATAAAACATCACATAATACCCCAGGGGTTTTCATCTGGTGAGATGGGCTTGGCAATCCCAGGGTCCTGAGCTGGATATCATCATTCTTCTCTTTCTTGCTTTCTTGGTGATTCTCTTCTACTTCTCTCAGGGTAACACAATAATTCTTTTTTTTTTTTGGCTGATGCAGCATAAGCCTCAGGCTTTCTTGCACCATATGGCTAATAATAATAAAAGGAATGACTCTAATATAGCTCATGGAGGGATAGTATTGCTAGTTAACTCCAGAACTCCCTTCAGATCTATCCCTCTGCAAACAACTTTAGAAGCAGTTGCTGCTGAGCTTTGGTTGGGATAGCAATAACAGCTCTCTTTATACATTTTGCCTAATCATTATACACTTTTGCTGATTTGGTTACTCAGCTGCCACTACCTTTTTATATCAAATAGCTTTTTGGACCAAATCGAAATGAATTGATTTTGCAAAACACACACACACGCACACCCACCCAACCCCACAAAGTTTTCAGTACTCAGTAACATTGAAATAATATTTCCAAGTAATTCTTTCATAATAATGAAAGAAGAAAGAATTGATGTACACTGATCCTTGGTTAGGAATGTGTAAAAGTGTACCAGAAATATAACAAATTAACGCAAGTATTGCTTGGCATAGTTCCTAATAAGAATATTAAAATGGTCCAAGTGTGAGAGAAAAAAAAATTGAGTTGAGATCTCTTTCTGCTAGAGCATTGACAGTGCTGTTGACAACCAAGTCTTAACAGCAGTGCCATTATTATAAACAGTTTTAGCTTAACATGTCTGAAGAGGAAACGGTCTAATAGTACTTTTGTTGAAGCAGTCATAATCAGGTGATGTGTAACAGAAAATCCAAGGTAAGTTAATATTTGAAAGGATATTGCATATCAGTCTATCATGAATTCCCAAGATCAAAATGTTTCCTTATCACACTTGAAAATTTGCAGCCTACAAACAGAATTCATTGATAACAAGTTCCCAGCTGAGTTTTTAGAAGCATTGCTTTAAATATTATTTTTTAACTTCAATATAATCATATTTGAAGAAGCTATTACTATTCATTATCCAATAGCAATTTTTTAGAGAAGCTTCTTGAACCAAATTGAAATAAACTGATTTTACACACACGCACATGCACTCGAACCAAAGTTTGAAGCATTACTTCTTTAACCACTGGCTCCATTATTTTCTCTTAAACAGATAAAGCTAACTGGTCTGTAATTACTTTTGTCACCCTTTGATCGTCCTTTGTGAATTAGAGATATGCTGGCACGTCTTCAGTCCATAGTGATTTTCCACAAATCCAAGGATACTCTTATAATTATGACAAAAGAGGTTTGCTTAGTTCTTTTGCTGTGTCCCTTAATATCCTTAATATAATTGTATAGATTCCATTTACTGCACGTGCCTTTTTTTATGTTTAGCTTTAACAGTAATTACTTTCCTCTCAGTTATCACAAAATAAATTAGCCCCCCCCCCCATGAGCAGGATTATCAACAGTTAAACTGTTCATATCAAGTGGACCAGTGTAAAATGTGTTAGCTGTCTGATGGCACCAGGGGTTCCCCATCTCAGTGCATGTGACACAGAACTCTGTGAAGACCAGAGATTTAAAGGTGTATAGGGAGTGGAACGTTGTGTAGTCTTATGTTCTGTTGTTTCTCTAACCATTTAGATGTTGGACCTCTATTGGGACCCACCATTGCCCACACTTTGTCACGAGGAGGCAAGTTATGCACCCAGTAGATTACTTAAGTAATCTGGCAGGCCCCATCACCTAATTTCCAAGGGTATGCCCTTTTTAAGGCCTATATAAAAAAAGGGGGGGGGGGTGAACACTAGAATTTGGAAAGGCCGAAGGAGATTTATGAGAAGCGGTTGAATTAGATGTTGATTAAAATTTGGCGGCATTGTTAGGAGCATACATGGTCAGTTTAGTTAGAGTTGGGGGGAGACTGAAGACTAGGGGAAACAGGTAGGGAGATGATATAGTAGGCATCACCAAAGAGGTTAGTGGGTTCGAGCCCTACCAGGCAAAGTATGGGGGGCAGGGAGGGGAGGAGACAGAGACCCATCTCCTCTCCCCCTGCCTTGGGATGGGATTTTAAAGGGAACCAGGTTTGAGTACCCAGTTCAGATTGCCAAATGGCATGTTGGCAGCAGAGCTGCAATATGTCTCCGCTGGTGATCGTTCTCAGGTCCATATAAGTGTCAAATCCAGTAGGAAGGTCAAATGGCCCATCCTGCTCTAGGGATGGTATATGTTACTGGCAGTGGGGAACCCACCAGGCAAAGGGGGAGTAATCTCCCCCTCTTGAGTGGGGAGATTACTCCCCCTTTGCATTTATTTATTTCATTCATAATCTGCATTCTATTTTTATACATTTTTCTTATATTTTATAATTTTTTTTTTTTTTTTTTGTTAGGTTATGTACAGGGTGATTCAGGAGGAATAGTAAATATTTTGGGAGATTATAGTATCGATTATTCTGAGTAAAAAAGTTCATATAAATGTGCCCAATTCTCAATGAATATGGAAATACAGCTGTTTGAAACTGGTGGGCACAAAGCCATTATGAGAGGTATTAAAGATCGATAAATGACTCATTGTTTGTATTATTGACTTTTTGAACGATACAAAACACAAATAATTGACAAATTTTTTACAGTTTAGAATATATGTTTGAAAATCCCACTGCCAACCTCAATCCACTTTGCAACTCTTGTCGTAATATGACGTGTTGTTCTTCTGAGGTCATCTTGGCATTCCTTTATGAGGGCAGCAGTATCCAAAATGTGAGCAAGCAATTTGTCTCTTGTATTTGCCTTTTCTTTTATACTGTGTTTTTAATCCATCCCCACAAACAAAAACCTAACGGTCTTGGAGACCTTGGTGGTCAATGAACAGGAACACCGCGGCAGATCCATCGTTCAGGGCAAGTTCGATTTAGATATTGTATCACCAGACAGTATGATGTGCAGGAGCTCCATCATGCTGAAAGTACATACCAACCCCTGTAGCCAAGAGAACATACTTCAATAGTAGTGGAAGTTCATTTTTGCACAAATTCTAGGTAAACGGGCCCTGTAAGACGATTTTGTAACACAACAGGCCCGGTCAACTGATTGTCGATGATACAATCCACACCACACGTTTACAGAGAAGCGATGTTGAAATTTTGTTTCTACAGTGTCATGTGGATTTTCATCTGACCACCTATGAGAGTTACGGGTGTCGCTGATACTCTCACTGGTGAAAGTAGCTTCGTCGCTAAACAGTATTAACGGAATTAATTGGCAATTAGCATTTACCCACCAACAAAATTTCAATTGTTGGGCATCGTATCCTGGATGAAAGTGTTGCACCCACTGTATGTGAAATGGATACAAGCCATGCTCATGTAATATTCGCCATAGTCTTGTCTGTGGTCGAACACTGATACGTGTAGAAATTTTTCATGTAATAATAGTAGGACTATGTTCTACCGATTGAACAATGTGTTCTATTTCATCCATATTTTGTTCATTTGCACACTCAGAAGAAATATGAGCCCTGGGAACTGTCGGCCCCGAGTGCCAAGCGATAGTGACAAGCGATTTTCTTCCTGCGAATATATAGTGATCTCCCAAAGTGTTATAGTTTCGATTCTTTTCTAGCGTCACCTGTTCTTTTGTTTACTTGAAGAGGTTCTGTACTTTAAAGGACAAAAGTAAGAACCGAGAGAGGAAATCTACCTTTCTTTTTTATTCTATATATTCATTACTAACCCTTTATTTACTTCAACAACCGCTTGGTCACTGGTGGCACCGCTCCTGCCTCCACGTGGCCGGGCCGGTAATCTGGGGGATAAGACAACCCCCAGGGCTAAAAGGAGCAGAAATGGAAACAAGTGACTTTCCATGCTTAGAGCCGAAGAGCTCTCAAGCAAATGACATTCATGACACTGACCATGACTTCTCTCTATCGAAGAGAATGAAGAAAGACATTGGCAGACAGGAATTACTAGCATTCCTGATAATGCATTCTCTGTCAACACAACCTGTGGGCAAGCTCTCCCCCTTTATCATTCAGAGATGCCTCGAACATGCCGCAGGTTCACCAAAAATGGTGAAACGTCTCCAATCAGGAGATTTATTAATAGAGACCACCAATCCTCGACACTCTGAACTATTATTAAGTTTGACATCTTTGGGTGGAATCCCAGTTCAAATCACACCACATAACACCCTCAATTCTTCAAAGGGAGTGATCACTGAATGGGATCTATTAAACGTTCCTGAAGATGAGATAGCCCAGGAACTTAAAGAACAAAAAGTCATTCAGGCAAAGAGGATCATGATCCAAAAAGATGGCAATTTAGTTCCTACCCGGAGTATAATATTAACTTTCAGTTCTCCAAACCTACCAGCTTCAGTCAAGGCAGGATATTTAAACTGTCGCGTTCGGCCATATATTCCGAACCCCCTAAGGTGTTTTAAATGCCAGAAATTTGGCCATTCCCAGACAGCATGCCGTGGAGACGCAACATGTGCAAACTGTGGGTGTAAAACTCACACACAAACAGAATGTAAAGCACCAACCCCACAGTGTCCAAATTGCAAGGGCAGCCATCCGGCATACTCCAAAGACTGCGACCTCTGGAAGTTGGGGAAAAAGATACAAAAGTATAAAGTTTAAAATAAAGTTTCCTACCAAGAGGCAAGAAAACAAATAAGATTAAATAATCCAAAATGCACTTATGCCTCTGCTACTTATAGTCACCAGTCAATAGCATGTCAGACAGAAGTGTCCATCCCTCCAGATACATCGATCTCAGACTGGGCTCGATCAGTCCTCTCGTTCCAAAATACATCAAAGGCAGTCGATCAATGCAGTAATACGCCACTGACAGTTCCATCCCAGAGACTTCCACATTGCCAAGCAGCGGAAAAATTAGATCCAGTTGAGGTGAAGCAATCTCACCCCTCAAGCATGGACACCGATGATACCACCAACTCAGAAGATCTGCTTGAAATACATGCAGATGATGATATGGAAGAAGGCAATGACTCAAGACGCCCAAATTTTTCAAGAAAAGAAAAATCAAAACACGAGAGATATAAACAAGCCTCTCACAAAAAGCAAACAGACTCCTCTTCTGTTCACAAAACCAAATAATGGAACAAATCTTACAATGAAATTGCAGAGGTTTTCGCAGCAATATTGATGATATCTATGAACTAATTAACCGTTACAATCCTGCTACCATATGCTTGCAAGAGACAAATCTAAAAACAAAAATATCCGTTTCAGTCAAAAACTATACTATCTTCAGAAAATATCGATCTGAAACTAACAGCCCCCATGGAGGAGTAGCTATACTAGTGGAATCAGGAGTCCCCTCCAGGCACATTCCATTACAAACACCATTAGAAGCTGTTGCTACCCGTATAGTAATCGGTATCACACTGACACTAGCCTCAATTTATCTTCCACCGAATCAATCATGTACAATTCAGCAACTGTTAAATCTAATTTCCCAATTACCACCTCCTGTTTGTTTACTAGGAGATTTTAATGGGCATCATCCATTATGGGGATCTGTGGTCTCAGACGGACGTGGCGAACTCATTAAAATGTTACTTGACCGAGAAAATTTGACACTATTGAATAATGGCTTACCGACATATATCCATTTTCCTACTGGGTCAACCAGTGCAATAGGTCTCTCAATTTGCTCTCCGATCCTCTTCCCAACTATAGAGTGGGCAGTACATGACAATCCTCTAAATAGTGACCACTATCCGCTGATCTGTAGTATTCAAACCACCCATTCCAAACAAACTGAAACAAAAACAAAAAGGAAATTTTCCAAAGCAAACTGGACGAAATTTACCAGTTGTGTATCTTTTGATGATGACACAATAGAGTCTTCTACTATTGACACTGTTACCGATCATATCACAATGCAGATACTAACAGCATCAAAAGCCACCATCCCGCAGTCTCAAATAAGAAACCATCGGCATACCAATCACTGGTGGAATGGCGATTGTAATAAAGCGAAGAGAGAAAAAACAAAGCATGGAACACCTTCCGCAAACATCCCACCACTGCCAACTTTATTAACTTCAAGAGACTGAGAGCCAAGGCTCGTTATATCCAGCGGAAGGCGAAAAAAGACTCGTGGATAAAATTTGCCTCCTCAATCAACAAAGATACTGATACCCGAATAATCTGGGAAAAAATAAAGAAACTAAATGGTAAATATCATAAGTTACCTTCTCCTATTATTAATTGGAATGGAAAGGAGATCTCATCTGTTGATGAAATTGCCAATGCCCTAGGAATGGTGTTCTGTGAGTTGTCCGCCTCAACTGCATATCAACCCTCTTTTCAAAAAATCAAAGCTTGAAGCTGAGAAAAGGAAACTAGACTTCAAAACTGCATGTCCTTTTACCTATAACCAACCACTCACAATATCTGAACTGAAAGAAGCTATATATACCTCAAGAAACAGCTCTCCTGTCCCTGATGGAATCTACAATATAATGATTCAACACCTCAATCAGAAATCACTAATTTCATTGCTAAACTTTTACAATAGAATATTCTCAGAACATATATTCCCTACTTCCTGGAGACATTCTTATGTGATAGCCATACCTAAACTTAGAAAAGACCATTCGATTCCTAAAAACCATAGACCAATTTCTCTAACCAGCTGCCTGAGTAAGACTTTGGAAAAAATGGTTCACCATCGACTCACCTGGTACCTTGAATCCGAAAACATAATCAGTAATAATCAGTTTGGCTTTCGGAAGAATAGATCTTCCCTAGACCTCATGACCAAAGCCGAATCCAACATAAGAAATGCATTCATCAGAAATCAACATCTCGTCATCTCGTCAAGAGTAGCTCATGGTGTCTTGTCAATGATATACAGGAATTTTTCTAGCAGGGATAAGGAGGTGATTATTCCCTTGTATAAGGCAATGGTAAGGCCACATCTTGAGTACTGTATACAGGTCTGGAGGCCTCATTTCAAGAAGGATGTAGAGCTGCTGGAACGGGTACAGAGAAGGGCAACAAGATTAGTAAATGGAACAAAGGGTTGCTCTTACGAAGAAAGGCTTAAGTTTTGCAAATTACAGAGTCTGGAGACTAGGCACCGGCGAGGTGATCTGATAGAGGTGTATAAGGCTTTGAATGGTTTGAGCATGCTCAATGCCAATGGGATTCTTCATCTTTCTCAGAATAATCACCTCAGAGGGCATAAATTCAAATTGAGGAAGGACGGATGTCGGATAGATGTGCGGAAATTTGCCTTTGGCCAGCGGGTGGTTGGTTGGTGGAACCGACTTCCATCACTGGTTGTTGAAGTTGATAGCCTAAACAAATTTAAAGCTCAACTGGACAGGTATTTCGAACGAACGGAGGGGTGAAATGGGAGTGGTTTTTTTTTTTGTTTTTTTTGGCTGATGCTGAATAAGCTTGCTTTCTTGCATCATATGCCTCTGCTAATGCTAATATGCCTTGATATAGAGAAGGCCTTTGATACCCCGTGGCGCTACGGTATCCTAAGAGATCTCCATTCTATTCATATGAGAGACCATTTACCATATTTTATTCAAAGCTTCCTTCAGCACAGATCTTTCCAAGTGAGGTACCGGCAGGTTTTATCTCAAACATACATTCAAGAAGAAGTAGTCCCACAAGGCTCTGTTCTTAGTGCCACTCTGTTTGCAATACGAATAAACAACATCACAAACAGCATTCCAAATACCGTTGACTCGTATCTCTATGCAGATGATCTTACCATATCCTGTCATTCCCAGAATATGAACTATATTGAGAGGCATCTACAAATATCCATTAATAACATTGAATTATGGATTGCGCAAAATGGATACAAACTGTCAAGCCACAAATCTACAGCTATACATTTCTGCATGAAGCGAGCAATGCATCCTGAACCCGAGTTGCATTTGGCCGATCATCCACTACCAATTGTGAACAGTATTCGCCTCGTAGGACTAATTTTTGATAAGAAGTTAAACTTCCAGGAGCACATCAAGTATCTAAGAACCACTTGCACAAAGAAAATGAATATACTCTGGGTCATCTCCGGTACATCTTAGGGTGCCGATTGTTATACCCTGCTCCACTTATATAAATCTCTAATTAGATCTCGGTTAGACTACGGAGCACCTGTTTATGACTCAGCTAGAGAGAGCACCTTGGCCCGACTTGCACCCATCCAACATTCTTCTCTTAGGATAGCCCTAGGTGCATACAGAGCATCACCAGTTCAAAGTCTTTATGTTGAGGCTCACGAACCTCCACTTAGCATAAGAAGAAAGATGTTGCTGATAAACTACACAGCTAAAATTAAAAGTCTGCCTACTCATCCGGTTTGGCCACTGTTGCATAATCCTCAATTGAAAACCCATTATACAAACAAACCTAGAACAATTCGACCTTCTGGTATCAGACTGCAGAATCTAACAGAAAGCTGGAATATTCAGCTTGATAATATCATCAGAGAAAAAAAAGATCCGGATCCCCCATGGACTAACTTCAGCCTTTCTTCTGATGAATACTTTGAGCAATGGGGTAAAGGCTCTATATCAGATTAACATCCAACAACTACAAACCCACACTTTACCAAGATCTATACTGATGGTTCGAAGTCTGACAGTCGAGTGGGTGCAGCTGCTGTCTTCCCTAATACAACTGTCTCAATTTCACTTCCATCCGAATGCAGCAGCTACACTGCTGAACTCCATGTCATTAAGCTTGCTCTGGAAAACATCTCGCTAATGTCAATAAATAAAAGTATAATATATACTGATTCACGGAGTGCTATTCTAGCTTTGAAAAGGACTTCCCACCTAAAAATCCTTTATTAAAGTTCATAAAACATAAGCTGATGCGTCTTCATGAGCATCAGAAAACTGTTATCTTTTCATGGATCCCTAGCCACAGTGGTATTCCAGGAAATGAATGTGCAGACAGTGCTGCTAAGTATCCTTCCATCATATCCTCAACAAATAACCTAGTCCCATATCCTGATTATAGACATAACATACGGAGAACATCTATGGAACAATGGACACTTCTGTGGAAAATGCAAACCAATAACAAGCTATTTCAAATAAAACCTGAACCACAATTATGGACTTCTAGCCTTCGGAAAAATAGAAAAGAAGAAGTAATCTTAGCCAGAACTCGTATAGGTCACACTCACCTCACACATCTCTATCTGCTTACAGGAAATGATCCTCCGCAGTGTGCACACTGCTCGCAACCACTTACAGTAAAACATATACTCCTTGAATGTAACTTGTTCAGCAATGCCCGACGAATGTCTTTTAGTTTCATTTCAGATCTACAGCAACCTCTCTCTCTGAATAGCATAATAGGTAAAGGAGCAAATCTCTCTGAATTCTTTTTTGTATATAAAACAAATAAAAATGTATGACCGTTTCTAACTGCCCACCGTGCAGTTATCATAAGTAACTCAATTAATTTAGGAGGCGCAATATGGTCTAAGTAGCTCTTGCACCAGAAAACACCACCACCACCACAACAACAACAACAACAACCTGGGAACTGTACCAGTCTCACGCTGTATGGTGTAAACACTTGTAAACGCTCTCAAATCCGGTATCTGCGGTTAGGAAACTGTCGATGGTCAGCAGCAGTAGCACTTCCACCGCTGAATACAAATATGGTGTTTTTCTACAGAAAAACACCATATTGGTATTCAGCATGTGTGAAGATGTTCGGCATTCTTAACAACACTTCTAACACCAAACAGTGTCAGATTATAATTGCTTCTTGGTCACATCTGATTCAGGGAGCTGTGCGCGGCAGTTTCAAACAACTGTGTCTCTGTATCCATTGAGAATTTGACACATTATTATTATTAGCCATATGGTGCAAGGCTTATGCTGCACCAGAAAAAAAAAAAAAAAAAAAAAAGAAATTCTGAATTATCCTGAGAGAGAGAGAGAGAGAGAGAGAGAGAGAGAGAACTAGAAGGGAATCACCAAGAAAGAGAAGAATGATGATATTCAGCTCAAGACCCTGGATGTGCCAAGCCCATACTCACCAGATAAAGATACGAGCCCCTAGGGTCATGTTTATATGAAATTTTTTACTCAAAATAATCAATGCTATAACCTCCCAAAATATTTACTATTCCTCCTGAATCACTGTGTTTTTTTAATTTTTTCCCACTCATTCATCTTTTTTCCTCACACATTGGGGGGGGTGAATATGTAATGGTGTATAATGTAAATTTAAATACTAATGCATAATAATTAAGCTAAATAAGTAAGAATATTTAGAACCTGGAAGACAAAGGCGGAGATGGATAGATGAAATTCATGAGTTTTTGAGTAGTAAATGGATGGCCAGTGCTCAAAACAGAAGGAACTGGAAAGTTGCTGGAGAGGCCTTCATCCTGCAGTGGATTGAAAATGGCTGATGATGATGAAGTAAGAATATAAAAGATTAAAACTAAGGCTAGTGTGTACTTAACTGCAAAATTTATGGTTTGTGCAACATTTATGGTCATTCATTCTTCTGGCTTTCATTTCATTTGTTCAACTCCTGCTTTCTGCACTACATACTCTGGGTACCTCAGCTTACTATTATTCTTCAGTTGTGGTGCTGACCTAGCTGCAAGTTTTTGCAGGCCAGGGAAGAATGCAGTGATAGTGTTTGTATTGTTAGTAAATGTTTGTTAGTATATATATAAAGTAATGTAAGTTATTATTAACTTTGTATTCTTTCGGCCAATTACATTTTCTCTTTACCTCATTCATTCTCTCTCTCTCTCTCTCTCTCTCTCTCTCATGCTGGGTCACTTTCTTTCACCAAAAATGACATTTATTTCCTTTTACCATAATTCCTAATTCACCCTTTCACTCAGTGCCCAGCCTATTCATTCTGTCTTTCATTCTACATTACATCCCCTTGCTACTAGCTTACTGATATTTTTCAGCTAATCTGCTTCCCTGGCTGCCTGCACATCTCCCTTCCCTACATGGTTTACTTATTTGGTGAGGGGCCCCAGGTTCCTACACATTGTGGGTAATCCTGGGGGGTACCCAGGTCAATCTGGTTTTGTCATGTCAGATTTCTGTCAGGGTGCAGAATGCTGCTATCCTGACAATTTTGAAGTCATTGTTTGCACGTAGTGGGAGACGTGGGCAAATTTAACTATTGATTATTGTTTAATTGCTGGTGGGCTGAATTGCCCTTCTTTGGAAAACATCTGTTCTGAGAACAGATGTTTTCCTCTGGGAAGAGGGCCCATCTGTGCTATTAGTTGTGTTCTGGGGATGTCATAAATTATACATTCATATAGAATGTATGCCCAGTTTTCACTCGCCACAGGTGCAGTTTGGGTCATCAGTCAGCCCTAAGGAAGTTAGTTTCGCCTTTAGGGAGCTGTGACGTGCCAATATAAACATTGTAAAAAGTCCACGGGCATACCACTTAGGTGGCTTTGGGCTAACCATTGCCGCCCATGGCAGAAACCTTTTGGTAACCAAAATTTGGTTTCCTGCTTCCACTTTGTTTGCCATAGCTCATGGAGATTTGTGGCAATTCTTTTTATTTCAGTGTTGAAGGTGTTACTGTATCAAGGACCGTCCCCAGAAATTCTGTGGG
Source organism: Mastigoproctus giganteus (assembly GCF_048544385.1). Taxonomy (NCBI): domain Eukaryota; kingdom Metazoa; phylum Arthropoda; class Arachnida; order Uropygi; family Thelyphonidae; genus Mastigoproctus; species Mastigoproctus giganteus. Next base: position 192,622,765 of record NC_143583.1, read on the forward strand.
TATGCCCATTTTAAGAGTATAATTCAAGCCACTTTTGTCTACTTCTAGGTAAAGTGGGAGAGCTTTGGCTAGCAACTGCAGTGCAGGTGTATTACTGTGTGACACATGCTCTGGTAATAGTAAGAAGTATTGTACTTTGTATCAATTCTAATTTATTCCTATTTCTTACTATGGCCAAGCGTTATGAACCATGCACCGACTCCACGGGTGATAACTGGTAGGAACATTGCACGGTATATGATTTCCACGGACTTTCTTTTGAGTCCCCAGTTTGCTCGACTGATCCTGGCAATCATACCTGCATAATTTCTCACTTTCTTCGCCAAGTAGATCAAATGGGAATAAAAAGTTAATTTTGAATCAAAGACTACTCCAAGATATTTTAGTTCTGTTACCATTTTTTATAGTAGTTGTGTGTTAATTTTAATTTGTGGACATCTTATGTCCAAATTTCCTTTTAGAAGTATTTGTTTGGTTTTGTCAGGTGATATTTTGAGCATATGCATTTGTGCCCACTCCTGCAGCTGCAAGAGGGTGGCATTTGATCTTTGCTCTACAACCACTCGTGTGTTACCTTTTACAAGGGCCCCGAGTGCCAAGCAATAGTAACAAGCAATTTTCTTTCTGCGAATATATAGTGCTCTCCCAAAGTGATATAGTTTTGTTTCTTTTCTAGCGTGATCTGTTCTTTTGTTTACTTGAAATGGTTCTGTACTTTAAAGGTCAAAAGTAAGAACCTAGAAAGGAAATCCATCTTTCATTTTTATTCTATATATTGATTACTAACCCTCTACTTACTTCAACACCCGCTTGGTCACTGGTGGCACAGCTCCTGCTTCCATGTGGCGGGACCGGTAACCTGGGGAATAAGACAACCCCCAGGGCTAAAAGGAGCAGAGATGGAAACAAGTGATTTTCCACATTTAGAGCCAAAGAGCTCTCAACCAAATGACACTCACAACACTGATCATTCATTCTCTCTCAAAGAGAATGAAGACACTAGCAGACAGGAATCACCAGCATTCCTGATAATACATTCTCTGCAGAGATGCCTCGAACATGCTGCAGATTCACCAAAAATGGTGAAACGTCTCCAATCTGGAGATTTATTAATAGAGACCACCAATTCTCGACATTGAACTATTATTACGTCTGACTCTTTGAGTGGAATCCCAGTTCAAATCACACCACATACCACCCTCAATTCTTCAAAGGGATTGATCACTGAATGGGATCTATTGAATGTTCCTGAAGATGAAATAGTCCAGGAACTTAAAGAACAAAAAGTCACTCAGGCAAAGAGGATCATGATCTGAAAAGATGGCAGTTTAGTCCCTACCCGGAGTATAATTTTAACTTTCAGTTCTCCAAACCTACCAACTTCAGTCAAGGCAGAATATTTAAACTGTTGCATTTGGCCCTATATCCCGAACCCCCTAAGATGTTTTAAATGCCAGAAATTTGGCCATTCCCAGACAGCATGTTATGGAGACGCAACATGTTTTTCTTTTTTTTTTTTTTTTTTGGTAGTTGTTGGTGCATCGGCTTCTGTGGCCGTAATGCACCTTCCAAGGTTTTTGCAGTACTTTGATCCAAGCCTGAGGCGGGATTTGAACCCGCGATCTTTGGGTTGCTAGGCGCCCAGCTAGCCCGGTCAGCAATGCAACATGTGCAAACTGTGGGTGTATAACTCATACACAAACAGAATGTAAGTCACAAACCCCACAGTGTCCAAATTGCAACGGAAACCATCCGGCATACTCCAAAGACTACGACCTCTGGAAGTTGGGGGAAAAATACAAAAATATAAAATTGAAAATAGTTTCCTACTAAGAGGCAAGAAACAAGTCAAATTAAGTCTGCCAAAATGCACTTATGCCTCTGCTATTTACAGTCGCCAATCAGTAGCATGTCAGACAGAAGTGTCCATCCCTCCAGACACATTGATCTCAGACTTGGCTCGATCAGTCCAGCATCCATCTCCGACACCTCTGTAGCCAGGTGGGCAGGAGCAGCATTGCATAGCACACACTTCTTGATTAAACCAGGGTTTGAGCCTGTGACCACCAAATACGGAGGATGCGGAAAGGTCAGGGAATGACCACCGCATATCCCCAGAGCAATATGGCCTTAGTTGCTTATGCTCCTAAAAACCAAATAACAACAACAACAGCATCCATCTCCATCAAAGGCAATCGATCAATGCAGCAATACACCACTGACAGTTCCATCCCAGAGACTTCCCCATTGTCAAGCATTGGAGAATTTGCAAAAATCAGATCCAGTTGAGGTGAAGCAATCTCATCCCTCAAGCATGGACACAGATGATACCACCAACTCAAAAGATCTGCTTGAAATACATGCAGATGATGATATGGAAGAAAGCAATGACTCAGGATGCCAAAATTTTTCAAGAAACGAAAAATCAAAACTCGACAGATATAAACAAGCCACTCAAAAAAACAAATAATGGAACAAATCTTACAATGGAATTGCAGAGGTTTTCGCCGCAATATTGATGACATCTATGAACTAATTCACTGTTAAAATCCTGCTGCCATATGCTTACAAGAAACAAATTTAACAATAAAAATATCCATTTTTGTCAAAAATTATACTATTTACAGACAAGATTGATCTGATACTAACAGCCCCCATGGAGGAGTAGCCATACTCGTGGACTCAAGAGTCCCCTCCAGGTGCATTCCATTGCAAACACAATTGGAAGCTGTTACCACGCGTGTAGTAATTGGCATCACTTTAACACTGGTCTTAGTTTATCTTCCGCCGAACCAATCATGTACAGTTCACCAACTGGAAAATCTTATTTCTCAGTTACCATCTCCTATTTGTTTATTAGGAGATTTTAATGGACATCATCCATTATGGGGTTTACTGGTCTCAGATGGACGTGATGAACTTATTGAAATGTTACTTGACAGAGAGAATCTAACACTATTAAATTCTGGCTTACCGACTTACATCCATTTTCTTACTGGGTCAACTGCTGCAATAGATCTCTCAATTTGTTCTCCAATCCACTTCCCAACTATAGAGTGGGCAGTACATGACAATCCTCTAAACAGTGACCACTATCCACTGATTTGTAGTATTCAAACTACCCATTCCAAACAAACAAAAACAAAATGGAAATTTTCCAAAGCAAACTGGACAAAACTTACCCATCAGGTATCTTTTGATGATGACATCATAGTCTTCTGCTATTGACACTGTCACCGATCATATCACAATGCAGATACTAAAAGCTTCCATCCCACAGTCTTAAATAAGAAACCATCGGCATAACAATCACTGGTGAAATGGAGATTGTAACAAAGCGAAAAGAGAAAAAAAACACAGCATGGAACACCTTCCACAAATATCCCACCACTGCCAACCTTATTAACTTCAAGAGACTGAGAGCCAAAGCTTGTTATATCCGGCGGAAGGCAAAAAAAGACTCATGGATAAAATTTGCATCCTCAATCAACAAAGATACTGATACCCAAATAATCTGGGAAAAAAGAAAGAAACTAAATGGTAAATATATGTTGACTTCTATTATTAATTGGAATGGGAAGGAGATCTCGTCTGCTGAGGAAATTGCCCATGCCTTAGGAATGGTGGTCTGTGAATTGTCTGCCTCAACTGCATATCAGCCACCTTTTCAAAAAATTAAAGCTGAAGCTGAGAAAAGGAAACTGAACTTCAAAACTACATATCCTGTACCCTATAACCAACCACTCACAATATCTGAACTGCAAGAATCTATATATACCTCAAGAAATAGCTCTCCTGGCCCTGATGGAATCTATAATATAATGATTAGAAATCACTATCAGAAATTTTAATATAATGATTAGAACGCAATCAGAAATCACTGTCTTCATTGCTAAACTTTTACAATAGGATATTCTCAGAACATATATTCCCTACTTCCTAGCGACATTCTTTTGTAATAGCCATACTTAAACCTGGGAAAGGTCATTCTATTCCTAACAACTATAGACCAATTTCTCTAACCAGCTGTGTGAGTAAGACTTTGGAAAAAATGGTTCATCATCGACTCACCTGGTACCTTGAATCCCGAAACATAATCAGTAATAATCAGTTTGGCTTTCAGAAGAATAGATCTTCCCTAGACCTCATGACCAAAGCCGAATCCAACATAAGAAATGCATTAATCAGAAATCAGCATCTTGTCATGATATGCCTTTGATATAGAGAAGGCCTTTGATACCATGTGGTGCTACAGTATCCTAAAAGATCTTATGAGAGGCCATTTACCATATGTTGTTCAAAGCTTCCTTTGGCACAGATCTTTCCAAGTTAGGTACTGGCAGGTTTTATCTCAAACATACATACAAGAAAGAGTCCCACAAGTCTCTGTTCTTAGTGCCACTCTGTTTGCAATACGAATAAACAACATCACAAACAGCATTCCAAATACCGTTGACTCGTATCTCTATGCAGATGATCTTACCATATCCTGTCATTCCCAGAATATGAACTATATTGAGAGGCATCTACAAATATCCATTAATAATATTGAATTATGGATTGCGCAAAATGGATACAAACTGTCAAGCCACAAATCTACAGCTATACATTTCTGCATGAAGCGAGCAATGCATCCTGAACCCGAGTTGCATTTGGCCGATCATCCACTACCAATTGTGAACAGTATTCGCCTCGTAGGACTAATTTTTGATAAGAAGTTAAACTTCCAGGAGCACATCAAGTATCTAAGAACCACTTGCACAAAGAAAATGAATATACTCTGGGTCATCTCCGGTACATCTTAGGGTGCCGATTGTTATACCCTGCTCCACTTATATAAATCTCTAATTAGATCTCGGTTAGACTACGGAGCACATGTTTATGACTCAGCTAGGGAGAACACTTTGGCCCGTCTTGCGCCCATCCAACATTCTTCTCTTAGGATAGCTCTAGGTGCATATAGAACATCACTTGTTCAAAGTCTTTATGTTGAGGCTCACAAACCTCCACTTAGCATCAGAAGAAAGATGTTGCTGATGAGCTACTCAGCTAAAATTAAAAGCCTGCCTACTCATCCTGTTTGGCCACTGTTGCATGATCCTCATTGGAAAACCTATTATGCAGATAAACCTAGAACAATTTGGCCTACTGGTATCAGAATGAAGAATCTAAGGGAAGGCTCTGGAACATTCAGCTTGATAATATCCTCAGGGAATCAAAAGATCCGGATCTTCCGTAGACTAACTTCACACTTTCTTCTGATGAATACTTTGAGCAATGGAGTAAAGGTTCTATAGCAAATATTAACATCCAATAACTACATACTACATGCTGTCAATAAATAAAAGAATAATATATACCGATTCACAGAGTGCTCTTTTAGCTTTGAAAAGCACTTTCCCATCTAAAAATCCTTTATTAAAGCTCATAAAACATAAGCTGATGCATCTTCATGAGCATCAGAAAACTTATCTTCTCATGGATCCCTGTCCACAGTGGTATTCCAGGAAATGAATGTGCAGATGATGCTGCAAAGCATCCTTCCAACATAGCCTCAACAAATGATCTAGTCCCATATCCTGATTATGGATATAATATACAAAGAACATCTATGGAACAATGGACACTTCTGTGGAAAATGCAAACAAATAACAAGCTATTTCAAATAAAGCCTGAAACACAATTATGGACTTCTAGCCTTCGTTAAAATAGAAAAGAAGAAGTAATCTTAGCCAGAACTCGTATAGGTCACACTCACCTCACACATCTCTATCTGCTTACAGGAAACAATCCTCAGCAGTGTGCGCACTGCTCGCAACCACTTACAGTAAAACTTATACTCCTTGAATGTAAATTGTTCAGCAATGCCAAACGAACATCTTTTAGTTTCATTTCAGATCTACAACAACCTCTCTCTCTCTCCCTCTGAATAGCATAATAGGTAAAGAAGCAAATATCTCTGAATTCTTTTTCTGTTTAAAACAAATAAAAATGTATGACCATTTCTAACTGCTGCTCAAGCAGTTTTTTTATATAGAAAATAAATTGATTTGGGAGGTACAATATGGCCTGAGTAGCCCTTGTGCCTAAAAACACCACAACAACAACCTTTTACAAGGAAAATCATGTCATATGCAAAGGCTAGGCTTTCCACTGGCACAGATTCAAGGCAAGAAATTCATCCAGAACAACGTTCCAGGATGAATTTCTGCAGGCAGCCTTTTTTCACAGGATGTCTGAAATCCTGGAATCTTGTACTGAGACACTTCTGTCTGTAAGGTAACTGTTTATTATCTTTTAGAGATTTTGTGGGGCATTTTTGTGATTGAATCATGTCCATCTTTAAAAATTCTAAACCACTTGCGAGCTGTGCTATATGGAAGCGTAGATTTATCATAAGCCTCTTTTAACATTTTATACATTTCAGCTGATGTTTTATTGATATGGAAATAAAATTTGAGAGCAGCATACTATTCCTCATGTGTCACACCCCTTCTTACATTGTCAAAACTGAATAGGCATAAACTTGAATGACTTCCAAGGTCACACTGGACATGAGTCAACTGTGCATTTTCTATTTTAAATTTACCAGCTCAGGTAGAAATAGCAAGCAGTACAGTTGTTCATGAAGAATTATGATCATTCTTTATCGAACAGCCCTCGTATTTTTATATTGATTAGGTAATTCCTTTAGTTAACTGATAAAGGGTACTTTGCTGCTTGAAGGTGGAGCTTCCGCATCACTTCCTAATAGAAATACACAAACAAAACAGTCACTTTACTTTTGTAAGATGAAATCTGAATTTACTTTTAATTTATTAATGGTTTTAAATTATACATAATGAAGTACTGTTTGTCTATACTTAAATAGATTTTTTTTTGTACAGCTGAACTTGAGAAACTTTGAATGGTCTTTGACTTAGTGCTTGTCTTGTCCTTCTCAAGTATTACTATAGCATTTTTAAGAAATGTCTATCCTTTCTTGCTAAAGTGAATATGATTGATACTCACACTCACAATTACACTAATTCAGTTTCCTAATATTTAAAAGGTTACCAGAAGCGAAGTATCCAGTTTTGCCAACAGTATTCTTCACGTTTCAGTTTTACAGATTTCCATATACTAAAACTGAAAGGTGAGTACTGATTTTTTTTTTTGATTTTCTAATTATTAATAGTAATATTATTTAAGGTTTAAAATTAAATATTTTGTATGTTTTTATTTATATAACTGCTTGGGATTGAAATTTACTTTATAGTGCTTACTAGTGGATCTCTGCAACAAGGAGAGAAGAGCTGACCTGGCTTTGCCCACTGGTTCACAGTGATTAGACTCTCTATTCCAAATTTAAAACCAGCCACAAAGGAGGAGGGGGAAATAATTTCCCAATTTTAAGCCATCGCCAAAACGGAGAAAATCGGGAGATGAAGTTACGCACAGGAATAGATTGTGCAATGACTGTGAACCAGTGGGTGAAGCTTGGCCAGCTCTTCACTCCTTGTCGCAAAGATCCATGGGTAAGCACCATAAAGTAAATTTCAACCCTGCTTATATAACTGTGCAGTTTCTTTTTGCGTGAAAGCATGCCAGCTGGAATATGCATAAGATAACTGATATCTGAGTCTTTTATAGCAATGTAAATTAAGTGGAATGTCTAAAGAAAAAGGATTTCAGGTGCTTCAGACCTCTAAAAGACACTTAACTGCAAAGTGGTAATTCATTTCCTAAATGTTTCTGCAAATTTCCATTTTTTTATTTCTCAAATATATAGGTGACCCCATTTCTAAATGCAATGAAGTAGATTTCCATATACATACTTTATCTGTGTTGTTTGTCCCGGTTAGGGGTCAGTGACATGGATGGAATGCTTTCACTTAGTACGGCACAGTCTGCTGGAGTGAGCCCTAATTCCTGCATATCTTGCTACACTCTGCGCTCAATTATCATCTTTGGCCTGCCCTTCAAGTTCCGTTGACCTGGAACTTGGCAGCTAAGCACATGCTTGGTAATGTTAAACTTGCAACGCCTGATGTGCCCCCACCATCTAAGTCTGTTCTCCCCAACTTTCAAGTTTCATCTCCTGTCTCACATCTTCATTCTGTCTTCTATCTCTCAGGGTTATTCCCAAACTCCACCTGAGCATTCTCATTTCTGTTGACATTAAAGCTCATTCTTCTTTTCTTCTGACAGTCCAGCACTCCAAGCCATATAACATACATGGCCTTACCACCTGTTTGTAAATTTTTGATTTCAGTTTAGTTGGCATCTTGTCTTTCAAAACACCACACATTTCCCACCACTTGGCCCATCCAGATTTTATTCAACTTTAGAAGACGTCCCGTTCACAGCTACCATTTATGTCTAGCACTGATCCAAGGTACTTGTAGTTGTCAACAGTTGTAGTTGTTAATCCTATTAAGCTGTACATTGCCAATGCTGAGAGAGCCATCTCGGTTGCCAAAACACTCCTTGTATTCTGTCTTGTTCCTGCATAATATCTGATTGGATATTATGATGTGCTTACAAAGGAACTGGATGCAAAAAATAATTTTGATATCATCTACTTGGATTTCAGGAAAGCTTTTGACACTGTTGCACATGGAAGACAACTGTACAAATTGGAACAGAATGGTATTAAGAGTAAGTTGCTACAATGGATAAAAGGATGGTTGAGTGGGAGAAGACAGAGGGTGGTAATCAATGGGTGCTGCTCTTCGTGGACTAATGTTATTAGTGGAGTCCCACAGAGTTCAGTGTTGGGTCCACTGTTGTTTTGTATATTTATCAATGATATTGATGATGGTATATCAGGCTTAATGTCGAAGTTTGCAGATGAAACAAAGTTGGCAGGGTTGTTAATGACAGTAATGGCAGTGTGCTACTGCAACAGGATCTAGAAAATTTGGGCAGATGGGCTGAGAAGTGGCAACTGAAGTTTAACATTGACAAATGCAAAGTACTGCATGTGGGTAGAAGTAACCCCAGCGAAACATACCAACTGTGTGGTACTACGCTTAAGATGGTAGAAAATGAAAAAGACCTGGAAGTAACTGTGCAGTCAGATATGAAGTTTTCTGAGCAATGCAGACAGGTTGCCTTAGGGCTGGTCATGGGGTTTTATTAATGATATACAGGAATTTTGCTAGCAGGGAAAAGGAGGTGATTGTCCCTCTGTATAAGGCAATGGTCAGGCCACGCCTTGAGTACTGCATATAGGTCTGAAGGCCTCATTTTAGGAAGGATGTAGGTTTGCTTGAGCATGTACAGAGAAGGGCAACGAGATTGGTGAGGGGAATGAAGGGATCCTCTTACCAAGAGAGGCATAAATTCTGCAAATTGCAGAGCCTGTGAGGTGATCTGATTGAGGTGTATAAGGCCTTGAATGGGTTGAGCATGCTGAATTCTGATGGGATTCTTCCACTTGTTCAGATTACGAACCTAAGGGGGCATAAATTCAAATTGAGGATAGACAGCTGTAGAATAGATGTGCAGAAATTTGCCTTTGCCAGTGGGTGATTAATTGCTGGAACAAACTTCCATATGTCATTGTGGAAGTTGATAGGTTAAATAAATTTAAGGTGGAACTGGACAAACATTTAGAGCGAATTGTTTTGTAATTTTTTTTTTTTTTGGCGATGCTGCATAAGCTCATACACTTGCTTTCTTGCATCACATGCCACTACTTGATGAGGGTGCTGAATCTCTTTAAAAGTTACAGCTGTCAGTTACAGGCTCCGCAAAAACGATGTGTTTGCCTTTTATTTACATGATTGTTATTTTATATTGTACTTAATACGTAGTCATATAGTTATAGTTACGCTGGTTATTTTTTATTTTTAATTTAGATAAAGAGTTTTTGTGGATTTTACTTACGATAGGTAAAACCGTTATTTCGTTCCATTTTTGTAGCCATTGTTTTTGGATATAGTGGTAGGGAATTCAAATTTATTAATTGAGGTAGCTAGGTAGCTCTAACGCATAATTATATAGTAATACGCTTCACTGTTTCTATTTAATAGTTTCTATTCAAATACTATTGATATTTAATTTATTGATTTTATTAATTTAAACTACCATGCCCCAGACTAGAGCAGCAAAGCAACGGGCACAAAGTGGCTGGAGTGCTGTGACTCTGGGGAGAACTGAGGGGGGCAATTCTCCAACGCATCACAGCCTAAAAAAATGTGCAACTTGTGAAATGTTTGCCGAACTCTTTGGAACGGAACATGATATTGCCATGGGGGATGTCTTTGTGTGTGCGCGATGTAAGGAGTGTAAGGAAATCAGGCAACAACTCAGCGTTGTTATGGGCCTATATGAGAGTTTGAAGGACAGGGTGGATGCCCTCGAAAGATCTAAATTGAGGGGCCCATCAGGCTCTCAGCTGCCCACATCAACGCCAGAGCTTGCACTTGGTCATCACGCGACACAGCGGCAACCCCTAAGGCAGAATGCGCTGGTCCCAAAGGAACTAGTTGTTATAGGTGACTCTATTGTCAGGGAAACGGAGAACATGCTTTGTAAAAAAGATAGGTGGAACAGGACCAGGGTATGTCTGCCAGGGGCAAAGGTTGATGACGTTGTAGAGCGGATATCATCTTTTAAGGGCACAAAAGGTGATATAGTTGTACACGTTGGCACCAATGATATTAAGAGTAGGAGACTAGCGGAATTACTCAACAAGTACAGGTCACTGTTGAAAAAAAGCCGTGAAATAGGGTTGAATTTGAAAGTGTCTGCAATTCTGCCCAGACACGATAGGAGGGAGTACATAATGAGAGCCTTGTCGATCAATTCGGCCCTGGAAAGATTGTGCAAGGCTCAAGGGGTAGAATTTTTTTCAGCCTGGACTGTACTTGTTAACAGGAGAGATTGCTTCTACAGGGATGGGATACACTTAAATAGAAAGGGTGCAAGAATATTTGCTGATGCTATCGAGGCAGTGTTAGGTGGGTCAGAAAACTGCCAGTTTGGGGGGATACAAAGACTAATAGTTTAACAGTAACCGCAGGCAGAGCTGAAGGTGATTCTTGCACAACTTCTATTAGAATAAGAAGCGACCTGGAGCGAGGGGTGTTGGGGGTTTCAGGGACGGATGGCAGTCATCATGGAATAGTTGGGTATATGGGATGTGTTAGGGTAACAAGGAATAGGCATAGGAGCATGTATGCTTGCATGTATACCAATGCTAGAAGTATAGTAAATAAATTTGATGAATTTGAAGTGTTGGTCAAGACATCAAAGGCGGATATTGTTGGGATAGCAGAGACGTGGTGTCACAAAGATATAAGGAATGCAGAACTGGAATTTGGGGAGTACAATGTGTACAGAAAGGATAGAGAGGACAGAAAGGGAGGGGGTGTTATGCTGTTAATTAAGAAAAACATAAAATCAAAGGAAGTGCACCCAGTTAATATAGATGAACAGTGCTCTGTTGAGTCAGTTTAGTGTGAGATAAGCACTGCGAAAGGAAAAATAAGAGTAGGAGTGTGTTATAGGCCTAATGACTTGAATGAGTACAATGAACAATTGTACAGAGAAATAGAGTGGGCCAGTAAATCTGAATGTCTTATAATGGGGGATTTTAACTTCCCAGATATTGACTGGAACTTGTGGGTTGGTCACTCACACACTAGTCAGACTTTTGTGGATTTATTGGATGATTGTTTTCTGCAGCAGCATGTTCGAGAGGCAACCAGAGAAAGTAACACTCTTGATCTGGTTATCAGCAGTGATCATTCGTGTATTAAGAATCTGCAGATAAAGGAACCACTAGGTGGCAGTGATCACAGTGTGCTGAAGTGGGATTTACTCAAAGAGGTAACTACAGTCAGGGGTAAAGGAAAGGGTTTTTGCTTCCGTAAAGGGGAGTACAGTGGTCTCAGACAGTTTTTAAGTTCTGTACAGTGGGATCAACTGACGATGTTACAAACAGTAAATTCTAAGTGGGAAGCATTCAAAGAATTAATCGTGGAAGCTACTAGACTTTATATACCGATTAAGAAATATCGTTCAAGGTTTAGGCCTAAATGGTTATCAAATGAACTAATGAGACTCGTGACAGAGAAGAAAAATGCATGGGATGCATATAAATTATCAGGTGACGCAGAAGCCTGTGGCAGATATAAGCTAGTCTGTAATCAGGTCACAAAGGAGGTTCGGCAGGCGAAGGCGGATTACGAGAAATCTTTGGCAAAAGATGCTAAGAAAAACAGCAAGGATTTCTTTACTTATATAAACTCTAAAAGGAAGGGGATGAATATGATTGGTCCACTTGACATCGATGGTTCGACTGTTGATGATCCTGCTCAGATAGCAAACAAACTGAATGAGTATTTTGCATCTACATTCACACGTGAGGAATTATTACAATTTGAAAATGGAAGAAGGTTATCAAATTGTAGCAGTGTGCTTAATGATTTTGTAATAACTGAGAGCAAAGTGGAGGAGAAATTGTTGAAGTTAAACACAAGAAAGGCACCTGGGGTGGATGGGATCTATCCAGTTATTTTAAAGGAGGCGGCAAAGCAACTAAGCAAACCCTTAGCCATAATTATGAGAGCATCCTTGGACTCAGGGGAGGTTCCCACGCACTGGAGATGTGCAAATGTGTCCCCAATTCACAAAGGTGGATCGAAGGGTGACACGAGTAATTACAGACCAGTTAGTTTAACTTCTGTTCCGGGTAAAATAATGGAGTCGCTGGTTAAAGATGCATTGCAGGATCATCTAGACAAGACTGCAGCAATAATTCAAACACAGCATGGGTTTGTTAAGGGAAAGTCTTGTCTGACAAATTTGATTGGTTATTATGATGTGGTCACAAAGGAACTGGATGCAAAAAATAATTTTGATATCATATACTTGGATTTCAGGAAAGCTTTTGACACTGTTGCGAATGAAAGACTACTGTACAAATTGGAGCAGAATGGTATTAAGGGTAAGTTGCTACAATGGATAAAAGGATGGTTAAGTGGGAGAAGACAGAGGGTGGTAATCAATGGGTGCTGCTCTTCGTGGACTAACGTTATTAGTGGAGTCCCACAGGGTTCGATGTTGGGTCCACTGTTGTTTTGTGTATTTATCAATGATATTGATGAAGGTATATCAGGCTTAATGTCGAAGTTTGCAGATGACACAAAGGTTGGCAGGGTTGTTAATGACAGTAATGGCAGTGTGCTACTGCAACAGGATCTAGATAATTTGGGCAGATGGGCTAAGAAGTGGCAACTGAAGTTCAACCTTGACAAATGCAAAGTACTGCATATGGGTAGAAGTAACCCCAGAGAAACGTACCAACTGTGTGGTACTACACTTAAGGTGGTAGAAAATGAAAAAGACCTGGGAGTAATTGTGCAGTCAGATATGAAGTTTTCTGAGCAGTGCAGACAGGCTGCTAGGGCGGGTCATGGGGTTTTGTCAATGATATATAGGAATTTTGCTAGCAGGGAAAAGGAGGTGATTGTCCCTCTGTATAAGGCAATGGTCAGGCCACGCCTTGAGTACTGAGTACAGGTCTGGAGGCCTCATTTTAGGAAGGATGTAGATTTGCTTGAGCGTGACAGAGAAGAGCAACACGATTGGTGAGGGGAATGAAGGGATTCTCTTACCAAGAGAGGCTTAAGTTCTGCAAATTGCAGTGGCTGGAGACTAGGCACCTGCGCGGTGATCTGATTGAGGTCTATAAGGCCTTGAATGGGTTGAGCACGCTGAATTCTGATGGGATCCTTCCACTTGTTCAGATTACCAACCTACGGGGACATAAGTTCAAATTAAGAAAGGACAGATGTAGAATAGATGTGTGGAAATTTGCCTTTAGCCAGCGGGTGGTTAATTGCTGGAACAAACTTCCATCTGTCGTTGTGGAAGTTGATAGGTTAAATAAATTTAAGGAGGAACTGGACAGGCATTTGGAGGGAATGGTGTGATTTTTTTTTTTTTTTGGCTGATGCTGCATAAGCTCCTACACTTGCTTTCTTGCATCATGTGCCACTACTACTTTTAGACCTTCCTGCTCTAGAACTGTTACCCATCTCTCTGTCTTCTCCTGTACTCTCTCTTGCAATTTGCCATTAAGCATGATGTCATCTGCAAAGAGTAAACTGTCAGAGCCATTGTCTGAATGTCTCTTGTTAGTGTGTCCATTATGATAATGAATCGAAATGGCTAAGGGCAGAACCCTGGTGTAAGCCGATGTTAACAGTGAAGGCATCACTAACTCCAGCTGCACTACGTACTCTAGTTCTACTATCCTGATACATATCCTGGATAAACTTGACATATGTCTCAGGAACACACCTCTTCTTCAGACACTTCCACAAAAGACTCGTAGGTACTCTGTCAAAAGCCATTTCTAGGTCTATGAAGGCTAAGTGGAAAGCTTGTTCTTTCTCCCTACACTTCTCTTGCAGGACCCTTGCTATAAATATTCCATAAAGCCAAGCTGGTTCTTGGTAATCTGGTCTTGCAGTTTAACTCTGGCTTCTTTCAACAATCCTCTCTAATTACTTCATTGTCTGGCTCATTAGTTTGATAGGTATATAGTTGTAGTCCCTTGTATGTCTCCTTTCCTTTTATATATCAGTACTATAAGACTCTCCCTCTAAGCATCTGGTATCTTGGCTGCTCTCATTATTTTATTCATTAGCCTCATCATAAATGGAACTCCTCTCTGTCCTAACCCCTTGAAAATTCAATAGGTATCATATCAAGCCCTGCTGCCTTCCCTGACTTCATACTATGCAATGCTAGCAGAACTTCTTCCTCCTTTATATCTTTAATCTCCTCATCATGGCCGTCTAGCTCCTGTTCTTCTCCAGCGACTGTTTCACCATTCATGATCCCTTTGAAAAACTCTTTCCATCTTCTGTTTTTGTAAGGATCTTACAGTCTGATCTTTTACTACTCTTATCGCTCTTATATCCTGCTGTTTGTTGAACCGGGTTCTGGCAATCTTGAATATCTTCAGTTCCTCTTCCTTAGTGTTCATACTATTATACTATCCTTCCACAGCTCTGTCCCTGGCTTTAGCTACTGCCAGTTTAGCTTGTCTTTTCTTTTCCTTGTACCTATTTTTGTTTTCATCAGTTCTGTCTCTCTGCCATTCTTTAAAAGCTGTCTTCTTGTCCTTCAATGCCTTCTGAACCTCTTCACTCTGCCACCAGGTTTCTCTATGCATTTTCTTTCCTCCTTTGGTCTTCCCTAGAATTTCTTCTCCTCCCTTCATAATCTCTATGTGGGCCTTGTTCTATATTTGGTCCATCCGGTTAGGATCTTCCTTGATTGCTCTAAAAGCCTGTAGGAACTGCTCCTGCAGTCTCAGCTTGGGCCCATGTTCTTGTAGCCTAAACCATTTGATGCACTCCTTAAACTTCTTGTGAAAGCCTTGGCAAGTTCCTTCAATAATGAGATCACATACCAGGAGTCTGTGTTTATTGAATAAGCTTTCTCCTGGGATGACTTTGCAGTCTTGGCACCATTTCTTATTTTTGGCTCCCAAAATCATGTACTCAACCTGAGTATTATGCCCACCACTACGGTATGCAATAAGGTGTTGGTCTCTCTTCTTGTACTGGGTATTAGCTATCCACTAGCCATAGCCATCTCTTGGATCCTTTCTCCATCTCACCCCATCCAAATCTTCCATGGACTCCATGGTAGCCTTGGGTTCTCTGGCCTGCATGTCCATTTAGGTCTGCTCTGATGATTATTCCTTCCTCGTCTGGCGTACTGTTGACCACCTCATCCAGGTCCTCATAAAAGGCATCCTTGTCTTCTACATCACATCCTGCCTGTCGGGTGTAAGCGCTAATGATATTCAGCACACATTTGTCAGTCAATAACAATTTAATTTTAATTAGCCAGTCACCTTTCCTGCACACTTCCACAACTGCATCCTTTAGGTTATCTTCAATGACAACTCCTCCTCCTATTCTCCGTGCCATAGTATATTAATTTGTAGCCCTCAGCTAGTTCTTTACTTCTCATCCCTCTCCATTTGGTTTCCTGGACAAACAATACGTTGATTTTCCTTTTCTTCATAACCTCCACAAGTTCCATTCCTTTCCCTGTCATTGTTCCTACATTAATCGATCCCACTCTGACCTTTGTCCTCTTATATTTGGTTCTTTTGTTATCCTTGCATTTTTGCCCTTGATTATTTCCTACTATAGCTGGGGTCTGCTGCAGCACATTGCTTCCAGGGTATGGCCTAACATTGTGTTTTTGCCCTTCATTATTTCTCATTACAGCTGAGGTCTGCTGCAGTGTGTCACTTATGGGGTACACCCTCATACTATGCCTTTGTTGTCATTCCACCATATTGAATATGCCTATCCAAATTTACAAGTCAGCTGGCCAGGCCTGACACCTTTGGTTATATTTTGCTGTTTCCTTCACCTAGTGGACTGCCTTCCTGGGCTATTGAATTCCACTGTCCAGTTGATACACTTATTTGATGGCAGTGTATATTTGCCATGTCACAGGGACATCATGGACCATTGTGGCTTTTCATGGAGCTATAGGTGCCCACCACAACCTGCTATCTCTGCCACTGCTTGTCTCTGACTGTTTATTCAACAGGGTGTCCCCTGATTATTTCGCAGAAAACCACCATATCTGGTGGCTGACCCACTATCTGCAATCTGTGGATGCGTCTGGTTGCATGCAGCTTTGCACTCCTGCAGGGCTAGAAAGTGGATTTCCATATACAACCTCTAAATATTGTTTATGTGCTCTGATAGATCTCACCTCTTCCCATAGTACTCAATTGTTTTGAGATCTGGTGATTGGGGTGGCCACCACAGCAACCTGAATTCACTCCTGTTCCTGGAACTATCTGTACAATTCTAGCCCTGTAACATGGCATATCTTTCTTTAGGAAAAAACCATGAAGGGATGTGCCTGGTTCCAAAACAGTTTCCCAATAATCTCTAGCATCCAAATGTTTCTCCACTGGTATCATGTCACCCAGTGTGAATCACAGAAACACTGCCTTCACCATTACAGGATAGGTCTCTGGACTTGCTACTTTTGTCATATTCTGGTTCTCCCGTCTGTGTGAAACAGCAGGAACTGACATAGGTCAGACCAGGCAATGTTTTTCAAATCCTGCACTATATAGCGTTGTGGTCCTGAGCCCACTGAACATTTTCTTTTTGTTTTTTTTTGCTGACTGGTATGGATCCTGATTCAGTCACTGACTGTAGCATTCCATGAGTTGTGCATTCTGAAATGCCTCTGTAGTTACTACTGTATTCCATATCATAGAGCTTACTGGGTTGTTAAAGTATATCATTAATAGTTTGATATCAAATTATTTGAAATGCACTATATTTCATGCTTGTTATTGGATGATATGTGTCAGCTGTTATTTTCTATGCTCAATGAGGGGCAATCAAAGTAGTTTGAAGGTGCTGCTCCTGTTAATCTGAGGTGTCTATCCTGCTAACCTGAGGCATCACTTTGAAAATACATGGTAGGGACTGATAAACCAAGGTTAATCCAATCATAAAACCTGTTTCAGAAATTTCATTTTCAGTCTTTCTGTGAACGCCTCCTGCTGGCTCACAGAATCTCCAGACTCAAACAGACTTGTACAGCAGGGGTGCAACTGAATTTTCTTAGGAGCCTAACCCTTCCCAATTACTCTACTCACTGTCCTCCTACATAAGGGAAACAATGAACAAATGCACCTTGCTTGGTGGATTGTCTTTTAACTACAGGCTGGCCTCGATTAACGCAATTAATTTATCACGCAAAACGGAAATGCGTTAATCGAATATAATAATCGATAGGAAAAATTATTTTTATTGTTTTAAAAATTGTGACCAATTAAAGAATTTTAAAAATACCTTTTAAATAACTTTTTTAACTGTATACCATGTAAAAAAATATGAAAATAATTATAGAATTAAATGTTTATTGCAAAAAATACACAATTAAGAAACTATTTGTTATGGAAATATTTGAACAGAGTAGTTTTTTGAACAGCGCTGGCTTTCTTTTTTTCATCAATCAATTTCCGATAGCCAACAAACAATCTTCTCTAGGCCCTGGCGAAATAAATATCACAGAGAAAATATCGAAGAGAACTTCAAACCTTTTGTTTGAGGTTTTCTGCAATACGAAAGATTTCATCTAGTTCTTTTACCATTATTGCCTTTGCGGTAACATTTTCATTTGGCTCATTTAAAAATTAAAATTTTTTTTTTTGCATTTAAAAATTCTAATTTTTAAATGCAAGTCTGCACGTGACTTTATTAGTGGGAGACAAACAACTAACATGTCTTCTTCCAATGGTTGATGGAACACACTGAGGCAGGTAGTGGGCAAACGCTTGTTTATTGCCCATATGATGCACGGTAAGCTTAGCCCGCAATTCAAATCTTTTTCAACTATCACATAAAAAATTATCGTGTTAACTGGAAATTTGCATCATGTAAAGTGAAAAGTGGTATCATTTTTTAAAATAGTGGTAACTGAAAATCGTGTTAATGGAACTCGTATTATGTGAGGCTTGGCTGTACCTTTCAATTTCTTTTTCTGAGTTCAACATGCTTAAGCATCATGAAAAAAAATATATATATATTGCCTATTGTACTCTTTTCCTCCCAGCTCTCTGTTGCATTCTCATTTAGTAATGTGAACGATCTTGGTGAACATTCTTATTTTGCCTAGAATGGAAGAAGTACATACTTTTGCATTGTGTTCTTTCATTCCAATATGCCATAATGCAATACAATGCATTACTCTCCAATTGTAATTATTTGTTACTATAAGTATTTATTCACTTATAGATATCTTTAAAGTTGTACTAAATACAAAGTAATATTATATGTATTGGCCAGCTGCACTTCTTAGTATTCCTTAAAAAATAAACGAAATGACGAAGACAAAGTATTTAATAATTTAGAGTACCTCAGAATACACCTTAATTTTGATTGTAATGGCAGTAATAATAATTACAATTAACTCTGTAAATCCAATTTCATTTTCACTTATTGCTCCATAGTTTCATTTTTTAGCCTCAGAATCAAAATGATTTGGAGAGTAAAAATAAAAAAAAATAAGCAAGGACTTAAAAAGATTTGGATTCATCTCTTTGGAAACAAGTTCCAAAGGATGGATTCCTGCAGAGAAAAGACAGAAAAAGACTGTTAAAGAAAGTATAACAAAAGATACATTTCGTATAGATTTTCAAAGAGAGGAATTGATGATGCATCTGTTTTATTTGTGGAGAAACATTAAGCAATGAAGGATTGAACGTTGAGTATTATTTCCAATGACTTAATTCAGCAATGAAAACTCAACAAAAAAAAAAAAAAAAACCTTTTTTAAAATGTTGGTTCTGCTGCCCCTTGGGCATCCTATTTAGTCTCTTTGCGAATTGCTAAATGCAAAGAGCCATACACAATAAGAGAAACATTGATAAAATCAGCAATGACAGATGCCTTCAGAGAGGTTTTTGACAATAAAGCTGCAAATAAGATTGCTGCAATCCCACTCTCAAACAATACAGTTAAGTGTTACATTCAAAGGATGGCTAGTAATATCGAAGTTCAACTCATTTTCCATCTGAAAAAAATCAAAACTTTTCTCTCTTCAGTTAGATGAATCCTTGGATATTTCAAACAGTGCCATTTTAATGGCATATGTTAGATGTATCTATGAAGAGGAAATAATTTAGGATGTTTTAATGGTTTCTAGTATGCCAACAAAAATGAAAAGCTCAGAAGAGTTCCACATTATAAATGATCAGTTTCAGAGCAAGATAGCCTCATTGAATTAGTAAGTGATCCAACATTAAAAGCTTTGAGGTGTATAAAGCCTAGAATGGTTTGAGCATGCTCAATGCTGATGGGATTCTTCCTCTTGCTCAGAATAATCACCTGAGAGGGCATAAATTCAAATTGAGGAAAGACAGATAGGATAGATGTGTGGAAATTTGCCTTTAGCCAGCGGGTAGTTGGCTGGTGGAACAGACTTCCATCCCTTGTTGTGGAAGTTGATAGCCTAAATAAATTTAAGGCTCAGCTGGACAGGTATTTCGAACGAACAGAGGGGTGAACTGGAAGTTGTTTTTTTGGCTGATGCTGCATAAGCTTGCTTTCTTGCATCATTTGCCTCTACTAATGCTGTATTTAAGCATTTGCCTTTGAAAACATTCTGGCTTGAAATTAAACAAGAATGTGGACAACTTAGTGAGAAAACTGTTAAGAAACTTGTACCATTTTCTTCAAACTATCTTTGTGAGATGGGTTTCCTCTTGCCATGGCAAATGCTAAAAATTAAGTTAAGAAACCATCTCCAACTTTAGGGGGTGTTAAGGGAACACCCCCTAAAAAGCCATTGGCTTATGTGTTCTCCCTCCCATTTTGCTGTTATCTCCCAAAAAAGTGTAACATAAATAGGGATAAATAAATTATTATTATTGTTATTAACTTGAATCTAGGCTTCAACTTGCTGTTTTTTTCATTACGTCAAGAATTGATAAAATTGATATTCTTATCAATGAGGCACAATCCCAGGTTTCTCATTAATAAAAAAATTGTAATTTGTCATTTGTTTTTCACTAATAATTTATGCAGAAACATTATTTTAAGTTATTATTACAATTATTAAATCCTTAAAAAATCTATACTTATAAATGTAAAAATACATCAGTTATAAAAAGTGAGGTTTTCTCTTTACAATGGTGGGAAAAATGGTTCTTGGGGAGGTGGTAGGTGGGACACAAGAGGCAAAAAGTTTAGAACTACTGCTCTAACACACCAACTTCAGCAAGCTTTCTCCATTCCTAATACAGAAATGTTTAGAAAATGCTGCTGGCTCACTTATAAAGGATCAACGTCTAAAATCTGGAGATTTGTTAATTGAAACTACAAATGTGAGATACTCAGAATGATTACTCTGGATGACCACTTTCAGAGGAATCTCAGTTAAGTTCTTCCCCATGCCACCCTGAATACTTCAAATGGCATAGTATCAGAGTCACTGATGATAGTATAGTGTAACTGATGATGAAATTTCTCAAGAGCTGCAAGATAAAAGTGCATTCAGGCCAAGAGATTCCTGACCAAATGACATGGCTCATTCATACCGGCTAGTAAAGTTATACTGATTTTCAATTCACTTAATTCACTGGAAACAGTGAAGGCAGGCTACTTAAACTTTGATCTTAGAAAGGCTTTTCATACTGTTGCACATGGAAGACTGCTGCACAAATTGGAGCAGTGTGGCATTGGAGACAAATTGCTGCTATGAATAAAGGGATGGTTGAGGAGGAGAAGACAGAGAGTGGTAATCAATGGACACTGCTCATTATGGACTAATGTTATTAGTGGAGTCCCTCAGGGTTCAGTGTTGGGTCCATTGTTGTTTTCGGTGTTTATGAATTATACTGATGATGGGATATCAAGTTTAATGTCCAAGTTTGCAGATGATACAAAGGTTGGCAGGGCTGTTAAGGACACTACTGACAGTATACTGCTGCAACAGGATCTGGAAAGGTTGAGCAGATGTGCTGAGAGGTGGCAAATGAAGTTTAACATTGACAAATGTAAAGTACTACATATGGGAAACGGTAACCCCAGAGCAATGTATCAACTCTGTGGTACTACACTGACAGTGCTAGAGAATGAAAAGGACCTGGGGGTAATTGTGCAGGCAGATATGAAGTTTTTTGAGCAGTGTAGACGGGCTGAAAGAGTAGCTCATGATGTCTTGTCAATGATATACAGGAATTTTTCTAGCAGGGATAAGGAGGTGATTATCCCCTTGTATAAGGCAATGGTCAGGCCACACCTTGAGTACTGTATACAGATCTGGAGGCCTCATTTCAAGAAGGATGTAGAGCTGCTGGAACGAGTACAGAGAAGGGCAACAAGATTTGTGAATGGAATAAAGGGTTGCTCTTACGAAGAAAGGTTTAAATTTTGAAAATTACAGTGTCTGGAGACTAGGCACCGGCGAGGTGATCTGATAGAGGTGTATAAAGCCTTGAATTGTTTGAGCATGATCAATGCTGATGGGATTCTTCCTCTTGCTCAGAATAATCACCGGAGAGGGCATAAATTCAAATTGAGGAAAGACAGATGTAGAATAGATGTGTGGAAATTTCTTTTAGCCAGGTAGTTGGTGGAACAGACTTCCATCCCTTGTTGTGGAAGTTGATAGCCTAAATAAATTTAAGGCTGAGCTGGACAGGTATTTGGAATGAACGGAGGGGTGAAATGGGAGTGTGTTTTTTTTTTTTTTTTTTGGCTGATGCTGCACATAAGCTTTCTTTCTTGCATCATATGCCTCTGCTAATGCTAAACTGTAAAAGTAATATTTTACATACTAAATTCAATTTAAGTGTTTTAAATATCAAAAGTATGAGCAATCCTGCAGGGGATCCATGATTTGTGCCTCCTGTGAATCTGAACTTACATATTCACACAGCATGTCCCACAAAATCCCTTAAATCTCCAAATTGCAAAGGTGACTGTCTGATGTATTCAAAAGATTGTGATATCTGGAAAAGAGAAAAAAAAAAAATTATCTAACAGTACAAAACTGAATGTAAAATTTCCTACCAAGAAGCAAAACAGCAAGTTGCATTAACTACAATTAACTGCAATTAAGTATTCCTGTACAAGGTCCTCTTCAATGACTGAAGTAGGAAATGGTATCTATTCAAACAGTCGTCTTCTCTCTGAATATATCCATAGCAGATTAGGCTCAGCCATATCCTGAACAGTATCCACTTATGTCCGTCTCCAGTCAAGCTACCGATTCTCCAATCACATTTCCACTAGATGCAGCCTCAATATTTCAGCTTATTCCAAAATCCAAATGCCTTAATATAAGTAGCAAGACACTGCCTCTGACAGAAAATATGGATAACAATGACATCACAGTTCAATAAGATAAAATTCCAAAAATACACCCTGAGGACGATGTGGACTAGTCCTATTTTTTCCCAAAATAAGAGAAGGCAAAATTTGATTGGCACAAACCATATCTTGGAAACAAATGCTGAATAAATCCTAAAACTGAATAATG
Source organism: Mastigoproctus giganteus (assembly GCF_048544385.1). NCBI lineage: Eukaryota > Metazoa > Arthropoda > Arachnida > Uropygi > Thelyphonidae > Mastigoproctus > Mastigoproctus giganteus. Next base: position 192,645,811 of record NC_143583.1, read on the forward strand.
CACACACTAATGCAATTAAATTGTAGTAGTATAGATTACATCTGTAACCTGCTTGATCAGTCCATACTGGAGGTATGTGTCTTCAGGAAACAAACCTGACTTCAAAGATAGACATCACAATAAAAGGCTACATCACCTTATAGAAAAGATTGCACCACTACCTAATGGAGGAGTAGCAATTCTTATTGATTCTAGAGTACTACCATCTCAGCATATTCTCTGCGAACACCTTTGGTAGCCATAGCAGTAAGAATTATAATCCATTTTACATTAATGTTAGTCTCTTTATATCTTTCTCTGGAGAGTAATATTGCTTATGAGAACCTTATAAACCTTATCACTCAGACACAATCCCCTTTTGCATCATTGGGGGGGACATGAATGGATACCATCCTCTGTGGGGATCCTGTCATGAGGACAAATGATAAAATTTTGACAAGCAAAAACTAGTGCCCATAGATATTATACATTTCGCAACAAAAACTAGCTCAGCACTTGACTTGTCTATATGTTCACAATCTATATTTGATTTTTTTAATTAGTGATGATATTCACTTAACAGTGATCATTTTCGTATAATCTGCAAACTACTAACAATGATCCTACTTGTTAAAACTTAAATGAAGCATAAGTTTCAGAATGCGACTGGATAAAGTATGTAAATCTTGTCATACTGACTGAGCGGGTTATGTCCTCTCAATCTATAGATGATGTGGCAAACGAGGTGTAGCAGTGACCAAAGCTTTGATCCACAGTCTACCTGTAGCCATTGTAGGCGCACTGTTCCTTCTGATGGAATGCAGCAAAGCCAGAAACGAGAAGTATAGGGCCTAAAATCTCTTCTGGAAACATCCTACCACTGAGAACCTTATTAGTTACAAAAAAGAAACTAGATCAAAAGTCCGATTACATTTGACAAAAAAGCAAAAAAGAACCTTGGATGCACTTTGCTTCCACCATCAATAAAAATGCTGAACCATATTAAATTAAATATTGTAGCAACTGACGAAACAGTTAAAATACAATAAATTTATTAAAATAATTAAAGTACAGGATAAACAAAATATTAAACTATTTATACAAAGAGAGGATAAAAACGATAAATAAATACACTGAGAAAATAAAGCGATAAAAATAAATATATCAAGTGGTTTTTGAGGCAATGTGCCTCTATATCAACTTGAACAAGATACACGACACAGAGTTGTTTTATTATGCAGGATCAAAGCCTTATGCATGCAGTGACTTCAACCAGGTGCAAATCTTAGATGCCAAAAAAGGGAAGGAGGAAAAGAAACAGAAAAGGAAGGAAGGAAAGAAAGAAAGAAAGAAAGAAGAGGACATTTAACTGTTAGACGGTGGAAACAGTGTGGCACATAGCCATATCGTTTACTCGCCATCTCTTATGTTACAAGCTAATATGCCTCATTATTAGGATGTTGAGCCCCAGCATTGCAATTAATGGCAAAAACTGCCATAACTATATGGAGTACCTCCAATCATGAGAGGTGATGAGAATCATGGGTGTGATCTAATATTTCAGTTATTAATTCATTTAGATTACGCCCATGATTCTCACTATCACTTGTGTTGGAGACTCTCTATATAGTTGTGGTGGATTCCATCATTAATCGCAATTCTTGTGTGTCTCACCGTTTCTGCAGAGTCTGGCAATTAAATGTTCTCTTCCTTTCTTTTTTTGTTTCCTTCCCTTTCTCTCTCCTCTCACTTTCCGTTTTTTTTTCCTTCCTTTTCTTTTTGCCGAACACAATCCACACACCTGATTGATGTGAGTGCATGCATAAGGCTTTGCCTCTGTATAATATAATGACTTGGTCCTGTGTATTTTGTCCATGTTGATAAAAGGCACACTGCCTCAAAAACTACTTGATATATTTATTTTTATTGCTTTTATTTTCTCTGTGTATTTATTTATTGTTTTTATCCTCTTTGTATAATTAGTTTAACATTTTGTATATTGATTTTAATATATTTATCTTATAGTTTTTGTATAATAACTTATTGGTTTTCCTATATTTTAATTATTTTAATAAATTCTATTGTATTTTAACCTTTTGTTGATTTGATGCAATATTTATTTTAACGTGATTTTCCCTAGCACTCAAGGCCGTTTTTTCTAATACTGATGATTGGTTAATATGGAATAAAATCAGACAACTTAATGGCAAATCTCTAGCAATACCAACTCCAATAATGCAATGGCATGAGCAAAACTTAACCACTATGAACAAAATTGCCAATACCCCTAGGTGAAACCTTTGCACACTCGTCAGCTACATCTGTGTAACTACAATTTCTGAAAGTTCAAATCCCTGGCTGAAAATTATAAACTTAATTTTACTATCACTCAACATTTTCCAATCACTAGGTGGCCTGGTGAAGTCACTTTTTTTTTTTTTTTTTGCTTGTGGTTATTTGTTATACTACATGTTTCTTTCTGAACTCTATGTTAATTAATATTATTAGTGGAGTCCCTCAGGGTTCAGTGTTGGGTCCATTGTTATTTTCTGTATTTATAAATGATATTGATGATGGTAAATCAAGCTTAATGTCAGAGTTTGCAGACGATACAAAGGTTGGCAAGGTTGTTAAGGACACTACTGACAGTATACTGCTGCAACAGGATCTGGAAAGGTTGAGCAGATGGGCTGAGAGGTGACAAATGTAAAGTACTACATATGGGAAACAGTAACCCCAGAGCAACATATCAACTCTGTGGTACTACACTGACAGTGCTAGAGAATGAAAAGGACCTGGGGGTAATTGTGCAGGCAGATATGAAGTTCTCTGAGCAGTGCAGATGAGCTGCAAGAATAGCTCATGGTGTCTTGTCAATGATATACAGGAATTTTTCTAGCAGGGATAAGGAGGTGATTATTCCCTTGTATAAGGCAATGGTCAGGCCACACCTTGAGTACTGTATACAGGTCTAGAAGCTTCATTTCAAGAAGGATGTAGAGCTGTTGGAACAAGTACAGAGAAGGGCAACAAGATTAGTGAATGGAACAAAGGGTTGCTCTTACAAAGAAAAGCTTAAGTTTTGCAAATTACAGTGTCTGGAGACTAGGCACCGGTGAGGTGATCTGATAGAGGTGTATAAAGCCTTGAATGATTTGAGTATGCTCAATGCCAGTGGGATTCTTCCTCTTGCTCAGAATAATCACCTGAGAGAGCATAAATTCAAATTGAGGAAAGACAGATGTAGGATAGATGTGTGGAAATTTGCCTTTAGCCAGCGGATAGTTGGTTGGTGGAACAGACTTCCATCCCTTGTTGTGGAAGTTGATAGCCTAAATAAATTTAAGGCTCAGCTGGACAGGTATTTCGAATGAATGGAGGGGTGAAGTGGAAGTGGAAGTTGTTTTTTTTTTTTTTTTTTTTTTTGGCTGATGCTGTATAAGCTTGCTTTCTTGCATCATATGCCTCTACTAATGCTAATGTCCTGAATATTTATTTGCATATTTTGTCATAGAATGTAATCATCCTCTGATTTGTGCTGTCATGTTCTTCAGAAAATGTTTCCCGATAGCAAAAAAAAAAAAAAAAAAAGTTTTGAAAGAACCAAAATATCATGCATTATTAGTGAAACTGCACAGATAAGGGAAAGGAATATTGATGGTTCAGAAAAAAGGACCATTTTTAGATGCATTTGCATATAGAAGATGATAGGTGCAAATATGCCTAATGTACTTATTGGCTTTACCATGCTTCTCCATCTGCTTGCATGTAAAACTCGACTCCCACTGGACAGATTTTCACAAAATTTATTATTCGGGTTTATAAAAAAAATTTGTCATTCCAAATTTAATTAAAATTGGATGAATAGAAATACAGCAACCCCCATATAAAACTGTACTTCCACAACATTGTTTCGCTCTAACACGATTGATAAATTGCGGCAATCTTCACACAACATGGTACTTATATAATACGTTTAGAGAATTTCGGTAAATAAACCTTGCATAACAGGGTGTTTTTGAGCTTTTGTGTGGGGGAAACCTTGCTATTATGTTGGATGTAATTTTTCGACAATTCAACTCTTTTTGAATCGCTGCTGTTGGCTCGCTAGTCAAAAAAAAATTATTGAGAAATCCCTGTATTTTTTTATTTTTTTTGTTAAATCCCTGTGTTACATTCTGTGCTATTGAACTTGTGGAAAAATCTAGATTTCAAAGTTTTATTACTATTGGATAGCACACCAGGCCATCCAAAAGATTTAAGTCATCCAAACATTGAAGTTATGTTCCTACCACCACAGTTATACTAGATTAATACAACTTCTTTCATTCAGCCATTAGATTAAGGCAGTATATCCACCTTTAAAACTCATTAGATCAGTAAATCGTTACAATGGATTTTGGAAAAAATTGATTCCAAATCTATTGAAGTAATGGAGGCATGGAAACATTTCTCAATTGCGGACTGTATCAGAATCATAGTTTTACTGAAAGAAGGAAAACTGTCAATGCTAAATGCGTGTGGAAAAATGTATGGCTAGAGTCAGTTCATTCAGGAAATATGTTCGAACTGACAGAATCAGTGTGATAATGGAACTTGCTACATTGGTAGGAAGGGAAGGTTTTGATGATATGACTACTGAAGCCCTCCTAGGTAACACAGTTGATAGAATCGCCCTCCACTACACACCGGGTTGAAAAGATCTTAGTTCGAATCCCGTCGATGATGGGAGGAATTTTTATGGGTATTTCCCACAATGTGGCTGAGTTAGTCAGCATGGATAGCATGGTTTTTTCTGCTGAAAACACTGGTTTTTCATCCAGCAAAACAGAAGATCGATCTCTGGACACACTCAACTAAGGCCATGTTACTCAGAGTAATGTGGCCTTAGTTGCCGATGCTCCTAAAAAAATAAAAAAAGATATGATTACTGAAGGCATTCAAGAATTACTGGTAGAAAAAAGAGGCTGGCGAAAGGATTTGGTGGAAATGGCATTGGAGGTAAAACCAAATCAATTTAGAGGATGATAGCACAGATGAAAATTCTAAACTTCCAAATTTTACACTAGAAAACATACTGGAAGGCATAAAGTTAGCCAAGTAATTAGAATCTTATTTCTTGAATGCAGATTCTTGAATGAAAGGAGCCCAGAGTTCAAAAGGGAGCTTCAAAAATGCTTAGTTCCAATACAGTGAAATTCACAAAGATTTATCAAGAAAACAAACCCAGATTAGTGACTTTTATATGAAGAGCAGAAGATACACAAAATCTAGAATGGTGTTTTTGTTAGCTTTTGGAAAGTAACCTCCCATTTTGTACTTTTTCTTACTCCCGTATAACACGGTTTCGCACAACACGACATTTTATAGGAACTTGATGTCCACGTTATACGAGGGCTACCTGTATAGAAATCCAGAATTATTTTTTTCTTTCTTTCTTTTTTTTTCTTCTTCTTCTCTCCTCATGTAATAATTCAACTCCCAGTATATGGATCTTCATGAAATTTTAGGTTTGAGCATTTTACAAAGATTTGTAGAGCAATTCAAATTATCATCATTAAAATGGGTCTAATAGAAATCCAACAATTATTATTTCTTTGTCCACCCACATATAATAACTAATAACATTTTACAAAGATTTGTAGAGCAATTCAAATTATCATCATTAAAATGGGTCCAATAGAAATCCAACAATTATTATTTCTTTGTCCACCCACATATAATAACTAAACTCCCCACAGATGGATTTCATGCATCAATAAATGTACTAAAGACATTTGTTGACCCTTAGAACTTAGGGCTGAGAAATGGAAAATGAGATTTAACATCGATAAATACAAGGTACTGGTTATGATCAGCAACCATTCTCTCCACTGCATAGGACCCAATATCTAGAAGGGTAACCTCTCACCCTGTGCTCAAACATATAGGGTTCCTGCACTGAAAGAAAATCCAGGTTCTTGACTTCCATCTGTTGTGCAGCAATACACCTTGCCCATTTAGTATTAGTAATAGTAGTGGCAAATGATGCAAGAAAGAAGGCTTAAGCCTTCTTTCTTGCATCATTTGCCATGTTAATTTAACATGGAAAATGATGTTTTTAGGAACATGTTTTTATTCTTTTGTTAATTTAACTCATCCTTCACAAAGATGTTTTTTAGAGTGCACTTAGGTTATATCCACCATAAACTGGTTTTGTTTACACAAAAGTAATTTCTAACAAGTCAGTGTCATCCTTCGGGAAGCAGGGAACTGGGTGACCAGAGGCAATAATCGGACAACTGTGCCAAGATTTGTATTAAACATACAAAATAACAGTATTTATTTCTCACAGGGTGAAAACGAACTTTGTAATACATATTAACTGAATTTTGTAATAAACGAATATATTTACATCAGAAAGCCTATCCTCTCACAGGGGAATGGTATGTGCTTCATATAAACTGAGTTTGTATTAACAAGATTTTACTGTATTTTACATTCATCAAATTTCACTCAAAAAAAGTCACTCATCATTGGTGTACATATAAATATATATGCCCTGGTTTTCATTCTTATTAATTAACAAAGCCTATTTATTTGCTTGTTCCATGAGGATACCCTCTCCCTAGCAGGCCTAATAATCACCAACACTTTTCTTTCTAAGCTCTTGAATGGCTATGAAATGTTGATAGCATCTTTACTGTTCAAATGCAAATATAAATATATACATTTATGCTCTTTTAATGGTGAAGTATGTATAGTTAATTAAGACAGAAGTTCCAATATTATACACCATGAAACTGAGTTAGAAACCTTAAACAGCTTCAATGATAAAGAAAAGTCTACATGATCATCGTTTTCATCAGGGTTTTCTTCATATTTTCATTCATAGCATGGTTCAGAAGTTTAGCCAGACTGTCAGATATCTGAGAGTAAATTATGAGGTTATCAGTCAAATTCATTATTCAGATTCATTGAATTTCAAATTTTTACAAATATATTTTACACCAGTGTTAGATATGAATATTTAATCTTTTAAATAATAATGACTGAAATTATTTAGAAGCTTCAGTATATTAATTTTATTTAGAAGTGACAATAAAATGATCAGAAGCCTAAAATACTGAACTTAACTTCCAACTTAAGTGTTAATGGATGAGATTAATTAAAAATTGATGTGGATATTAAAAACTGATTACACCGATGAGCCAAAACATTATGATGATCTACCTAATATGAAGTTGGTCCTCCACTTGTAGCCAAAACAGCTCGCACCTGGCGAGGCATGGATGCTACAAGATTTCTAAAGGTGCCTTGTGGTATCTGGTACCAACACGTAACCAGTAAATCCTTTTAACTCCTGTGAGGTCCGTGGTTGAGACGCCACAGATCGGAGTTGCCATTCCAACACAAACCGATGCTCAGTGGGATTGATGTCTGGGGAATTTGGAGACCAGGTCAATACCTGGAAGTCTTCTTCATGTTCCGCAAACCAGTCTCGAACAATCCGGGCAGTGTGGCATGGCGCATTATCCTGCTGAAAGATGGCACAGCCAGAGGGGAAGACGGTTGGAATGAAAGGGTGTACCTGGTCAGCAATGATGTTTAGGTAGGTGGTAAATGTCAGAGTGCCCAGCACATGGATGACTGGACCCAGGGTATCCCAAAAGAACATCATCCAAAGCATGACACTGCCTCCACCAGCATGTTTTCGTCCCATGGTGCATCCAGACGCCATCACTTTCCCAGGTAAACTACGCACACGTACCTGGTGGAACAGGAATCGTGATTCATTGGACCAGGTAACTTCCTTCCAATCACCCAAGGTCCAGTTTCGATGCTCGCTTCACATTGTAGGTGCTGTCACCAGTGAACTGTGGCTTGTGGCTACGCAGCCCCATTTTCAGCAGGGTTCAATGTACTGTGTGTTGTGACACGTTACTCCTGTCACCAGCATTCCAATTACTGGCAAATTGTTCTTCTGTTGGCACATACCATCCAGGAGAGTCTTCGCTCACGTTGAGCATTGATGAGCCATGGTTCGTCCAACACCTCACCAGCGGTTAATGGGTTTCCCCTTCTTAGACCACTTTCGGTATGTACTAACCACGGCTGACCGTGAGCATCCCACCAGCCATGCCATTTTGGATATGCTCTGACCCAGTTGTCTGGCCATTACAATTTGGCCTTTGTCAAACTCGCTTAAGTCTGCTGCCTATCCCATCTGAAGAACAAGAGTAACACTGATTAATGGAGCTCAGTGTCAGGTGTTTTTTATACCATGTCTCGACCTGCACGCATGCCGTAGTTCACCTGCAGTTGCTTCGATTTGCATAACGACTTGCTGGTCATAATGTTTTGGCTCATCAGTGTATATGGTGCCTCAAACGTGTGTATTACCAGAACCTATTTTTATCAAGCAAGCACATAATACACAGTACCATACAACTGAACTTAGCCAACACATCTAGTCCACTCGTCATCAACTGGAAATTGATTCAGCAGTGACACTAATCAGACTACCTTCCAATCAGTGCTGTGATAGTAAAATTAGAAGAAAGTATACTCTATGGATGTTACTAAAAGCAGAGTATACTGTGTGTATTGGGCTTATTAATTGAATTCGCTTTGGTTGCATAGATCTAATCAAACAAGCGATTTTTCAACATATTCTGTATTTTTATAATCAGCATGTGAAAAATTTCTGACAGTCAATGAAATTAATTTTTATAATATTTGTTTTTTTAAAAACCAGAAGGTATACACTATTCATCTAAAAAAAAAAAAAAAAAAATCCAGTGGGTATACAGCATATATTTTAAACGGTTTTTAATATTTAAATCTCTTTTTAATTAATCTCATCCATTAACTCATAAGTAGTTGGGAGGTGGTTAGTTCCTATATTTTAGGTTTATGATCTTTTTATTGTCATTCAACCTCAAAACTAAAAATTTATTTGCTTACCTTTCTCATTTGATTACATCAGGCTCCTTTTATATCCACTGGAAAAGACAGATCCCAAATTGTATATCTTATATGTTGTTAGGAATGACGGACAAAAAGAGGAAAAGGTTCCAGGCTATCAGGTAATTCAGAAATAGATTTTTCTACTAATGTAATGGCCCTTTCATTTACCACAGCATTTCTCAGTTTTGTTTCTATCTTAGATTACTATCATTATAGTTATGCAAGAATTTTTCCAGCAGGGGATTATACATTGTATAAGGAAATGGTTATGCTGCATCTTGAGTACTGCATGGAAGCCTGATTTTAAGCAGGATGTAGATTTGTCTGAATGGATGCAGAGAAAAGAGCAACCAGATTAGCCAAGACACAAAAGATTACTCCTACCATGAAGGAGTCCTGCAAATGCAGCACCTCTAAACTTGACACCTGTGAGGAGATCTTATTGAATTGGTTAAGGCTTTGCTAATGCTGTGTAAGCCTTTTTCTTGCATCATTTGCCACTACTATTACTAATACTAAATGGACAAAGGTGTATTGCTGCACAAGTCAAGAATCTGGATTCTTGACTTGTGCAGCAATGAAAGAGATGGAAGTCAAGAATCTGGATTTGCTTTCAGTGCAGGAACCCTGTGTGTTTGAGCACAGGGTGAGAGGTTACACTTCTAGATATGGGGTTCTATGCAGTGGAGAGAATCTCCAGGATGCTATTGTCATCAGGAATACTTATTTGATTATAACATTAATGACTTTAAGTTATTCTCTTGGTGTTTGTTGTGAGGTAATAGGGCAGCTTGGGTTGATATACTTCACTTCTCTACTGTGAATTTTATGATTGCATTAATCCTTATACTGTTTACATATTTTTGCTTGGTGTCTTATGCTTGGTGTTTCAGAAACATCATAATGACAATGGATTCTAATTCAGGCTCCACTTTAGGTGGGGCTCTGATGACAGAGGAGTAGATCTTGAGTACTTTCTATCTACTTCTCGATGAAATGCCTTGAATGATCTGGACCAACTGCTGACCATTATCTGGGGATTCATACATTGATATAATCATTCATTCCTTTATTTGATTAAGGATTGGAATGCAGTGGATGGATGACAACCAGTAATCATAGGTATATTACTTTGATATTAGTAAAAGAATTAACAAAAGGGTTTTTTGTTAGAGACCAAAAGAATTTCTCCTAAAACTTTAAATTGTGAAAATTTTAAGTATTGTATTGTCTCTGAACTGGGCATTGATTGCAACTGAGAAAATTTTGAAGATACAAGAAGTGTGGATAAATGCAACACACTGATCAGTACAGAAGAGGTTGGCACTATAATAGGGTTGTCTCCTTGTGTAATATTGAACTGATAAATTTAAGAACATCAGTGTGAAAAAAGTCGAGGAATCGTGCAGATCAGTTTGAGTGGTATAGGAACAGATGTCTATAAATACATATTGTCCTAAAAATTAATAAGTATAAAAAGAGATCTAATTTGTTCCTTAATGGTATGAGTATGTTAAAAAATAAATCTAGTATAAATCTTTGGAATCAGATGATGACAGATAAAGCCGGGCTCATTGATATTGCCCATTCTGTGGATGACAGCAGCCAGACTGAGACCATTAGGTGGAATCAATCAGTAAGAGCAATACACTTGCACCCCCTCCATATCACAGTGCTTCCAGAACTTGTTCACTATACCACTTTGCAATTTTTGATATTCCTGCCAATAGTGTACTCTGTTCTCCCTGGAAGAGCATTAATCACTCAAAACACTTTATGCATTAGCAGGTATTTGGGAGCCTGAGAGGCCTCCATTGAAAAATTTTTTAATGTTCTGTCATATTTTCAGTCTGAAAAACATCTATAATTCACAGTGCATGTCTTTAAAGGTGTGTTCTTTGATTTTGCTGTTAAAAAAAAAGGACTTTTAACCATTACTGTAAGCAACAAGAGAATGATTGAATTGCCAGCCAGATTGGAAATAGTGACAAATGGGCCTGGAGTACTGGGGTCCATAGTTTAACAAATAGATATTTATTTAAAGTATACCCAGTATAAAATAAAATAAAAAAAAAAATAAAAAAAAATAAAAAAAACTGGGTATACTTTAAATAAATATCTATTTGTCAGATTGGAAATATTGCAATGCAGTCCATTTTGTGACAAAGTGAAACTTTAATCTGTTTATTGCCCTGAAAGTTATTTTTTGTGTGCATGAGTAATTTACATCTCTATTTTAATTTTGTATAGTTGTTTGTACTGGCACAAGTTTTCTGTGTCTAGGGCTATAAAAAGCTATAATCATGTGCGACATATCTTGCACATTACAAAAATGGATAGTTTCAAGATATTAAGACTAGGAGATCTGAGGGCTTACTTAACAAGTGCAATGCAATGTTGGGAAAAAGTCGCGAGTTAAGATTGAATTTGAAAGTATCTGCAATTCTGACCACACAATAGGAGGGAGCATATGTTGAGAGCCTTGTCAATCAATTCAGCCATGGAGAGATTGTGCAAAGCTCATGTGCTCTGTGCTTGTTAACAGAAGAGACTGCATTTATAGGGATGGGGTACACTAGAATAGAAAGGGTGCAAGAATATTTGCTGATGCTATAGAGACAGTGATGGGGGGTGTTAGAAAATTGCTAGTTTGGGGGGGGATACACAGACTAATAGCTTTACTAGAGCTCCAGGACAGTGGCAAAAGTGATTCTTGCACTACTACTACTACTGGTACATGCAACAGCCTGGAAAGCAAGGTGTCTGGGTCTTCAGGCCCCTGCTGTGAGTCATAACAGAACAAATAAATACATCAGCTCTTTTAGGGTAACTAAGGGTAAGAACATGTGCGTGTATACTAATGCTAGAAGGATTGTAAATAAATTTAGATGAATTTGAAGTACAGGCACTCCCCAGCTTTTGTAATACTCGACTTTACGTAAGTTTTTGCTGGCTGGTGCAAACTTAAAAACATTGTGGAAACATTTTGCATCCCGTAGGAATAAATGGAGGTATTGTGAAAATATTGTAATGTGAACCCAATAACACTTTTTTTTTTTTTTTTTTTTTGGTAATTCATTCCAAGACTTCAGAAGTCGAAATTTTCCCTATATAACTAAGCTCTCTAAAGGTCATTTTTATAATGGAAATTGCACTACACTTTCATTGTTATCATATGTTCCATTATAAGAATCAATTTTGAATGCCTTTTTGATATTTTTCTAAAACACATTGCTGTAGTCACTACCATAAAACAATACAAACAAGTTGCATGTTTCGGTTTATTGGGCTTTTCTGTTAGTGAATTTATTTATAAGCAGGTAGTAAACTTGATCTTATTGCATTTGCAAAATCCCAATAACTGGAATTGTGTGCGTTTTTACGTTATGGTATTATTAAATGTGTTCCTCTTCACTGAAAGCTTCAATCATATAAAAAACAAATAAATTTTCAGAATCTTCTCTTCATTCGTGTTTACTTATTACAATGGTGAAGGGAAAGCGATCAATAGTGGCAGGGCTAGGAAACGAAACAAAACAAAATTAATTTAGAAATGAAGATATTTAAAAAGTACGAAGCAGGACAAAGTGTGTCGTCTATTGCACGGGAATTATGTCTTGCTGCTTCAACAGTGAATACTATTTTAAAGGACAGTGCGCATATAAAAGAACATGTTAAAGAATCAATGCATTTAAGATCAACAGTGATCACAAAACAGCATTCATGTGCTATATTGAAGATGGAAAAGCTATTAATAATATGGATGGAAAATCAGATTCAGAAGCAAGTGCCCCTGAGTTCAGAGGCCATTCAAGCAAAAGCAAGAAGTATTTATGAATACCCCATAAATAGATAAATACCCCAAGCCGAGTTCATGGCAAGCAACGTGTGGTTTAATAGATTCAAGCATCCCGCAGATTTTCAAAACATTAAAGTATGCAGTGAAGTCGCCAGTGCCGATTCTGCAGCCGCAGAGAAATTTTGTAGAAACTCCTTCTAAATCTCCACAGTCCTCAACCTCCACAGCCCTCAACTTCTAATTCTGGCAACGATGCTCGAAAGGTAAAATTGATGATGTTATGCCTGTCTCCTTTCTCTTTTTGTAAGTTTATAATTTTGAAATTTTTGTAATTTTGTACACTTTTGTAATTTTTCCTGCTCATGAGATAGAAAAATTGAATAAATAATTCTATTTACATGTTTGCTGAACATTTATTTTTTGCTTCAATCAAATTCAGTGCACATAGTTGCGAATGCTGCATAAGCATTTAGGGAAATTCTGACTTACATAAAATTAGACTTACGTAGAGTTACGTGGAATGCAACCTTTACATAAGTCAGGAGTGTCTGTACTGATTAAGTCATCAAATGCACACATTATAGGAATAGCAGAAGCATGTGTCATTCAGACATAAGTGATGCTCAATATGAATATGGAGATTACAATGTATACAGGAAGGACCGACAGGACAAGTGAGGTGTAGGGGTTATGCTCTTAGTTAAGAAGCATGTTAAATCTTAGGCAGTGCATCCAGTTGCATGGATGACAAGTGCAATATTGAGTCAGTTTAGTGTGTTATAAGCACCGGGAAAACAAAATTGAGAGTAGGAGTGTGTTATAGGCCTAATGACTATGATGAGTATGCCAAACAGCTATACAGAGAAATAGTGGACTAGCAAATCAGAATAGCTCATAATGGGGGATTTTAACTTTCCATATGTTGACTGAAATTTGTAAGTTGGATGCTCAAACACTAGCAAGACTTTTGTTAATTTCTTCGATGACTATTTTCTTCAGCAGTACGTTAGAGAGGCAACAAGAGTAGGCAATACTTTTGATCTGGTTATCAGCAATGATTCTTCATGCATTAAGAATCTGCAGGGGGAAAAAAACCATCTGGGTGGCAGTGATCATGGTGTACTAATGTGGAATTTAATTATAAAGACATTACTACTGCCAAGAGTAAACTGAAAAGCTTTTGCTTTCTTAAAGGTAACTACAGTTGTCTCAGACAGTTTTTAAATTGTGTGCAGTGGGACCAACTAATGATGTTACCAACAACAAATTCTAAGTGGGAAGTAATCAAAGAATCTACTAGGCTTTTCATACCAACAAAGAAATACTGTTCAAGGATTAGACTTGATGGATTTCAGATAAACTATTGAGACATGTCACTCATATATCTACCTATAGTAGATATATATAATTTAGTATGTAATCAAGTCACAAAGGAGGTTAGGCAAGCTAAGGCATGTTATGAAAAGTCTCTGGCAAAGGATGTCAAAAAAAGGCACCAAACACTTCTATGCTTTTATTAACAGTGGAAGGAACGGATTGAATCACATTGGGCCACTTGATGTCAGTGGGTAAACCTTTGATGACCCTGCTCGGGTTGCTGGAAAATTGAATAGGTATTTTACATCTTCATCACACATGAATTCTTTAGGGAGGGAATGGCTGAAGTTTATCAAACTACATTGGGGAGGTAAATGAATTTGTGATAACTGAAAGGAAAGAGAAATTGTTGATGCTGAATATAAAAATGCACCTGGGGTTGATAAGATCTATTGTCATAAGGGAGGCAGAAAAGTATATAAGCAAACCCTTAGCCATAATTATAAGAGCATCCTTGGATTCAGGGGAGGTCCCTATGGACTGGAGATGTACGAATGTATCCCCAATTCAAAGGAGGATCAAAAGTTGACGTGAGTAATAGCGGACGTTAAGTTAACAGGTCTGCTATTACCCTGTTCCAGGGAACAGGGTAATTCCATATTTTCCCTGTTCCAGGGAGAATAATGGAATCATTAATTAAAAAAGTAATGCAGGACTATCTGGACAGGCATGCAGTTATACTGCAATCACAGCATGAATTTGTTAAGGGGTGGTCTTGTCTAAATAAGCTGATAGGTTACTATGATGCAGTGAGCAAAGAACTGAATGCAAAAAATTATTCTGACATCATATACTTGGATTTCAGGAAGACTTTTCTTATTGTTGCCCATAAAAGACTACTGTACAAACTGGAGTAATGTGGCATTAAGGGCAAGTTACTGCTATGGATAAAATGATGGTTATGTGGTGAGTATGGGCTTGGGTCCTGACCTGGATATCATCATTCTTCTCTTTGTGATTCCCTTCTACTTTTGACTCTCTCTCTCTCTCTCTCTCTCTCTCTCTCTCTCTCTCTCTCTCTCTCTCTCTCTCTCTCTCTCTCTCTCTCTCTCTCTCTCTCTCTCTCTCTCAGGGTAACTCGGGAATTTTTTTTGGCTGGTGCAGCATAAGCCTCAGGCTTCCTTGTACCATATAGCTAATAATAATAATAAGACAGAGTAGTTGTAAATGGGCACTGCTCTTCTTGGACTAATGTTATTAGTGGACATGCACAGAGTTCAGTGCTGGGCCTATTGTTGTTTTCAATATTTTTGGATGATATTGATGAAAGTATATCAGGCTTAACATCTAAGTTTGCATATGATACAAAAGTTGGCAGGGTGGTTATCGATGCCATCAGGGTAAGGTACTGCAACTTGATCTAAGAAAATTGGTTTGTTGGGCTGAGAAATGGCAGTTGAAGTTTAACATTGACAAATGCAAGTTACTACATATGGGTAACAGTCACCCCAGAGTAACTTATCAACTGTGTGGTACTACACTCATGGTAGTGGAGAATGAAAAAGACCTGGGGTAATTGTGCAGTCAGACATGAAATTCTCTGAGCAATGCAGACATGCAGCCAGCACTGCTCATGGGATTTTGTCAATAATATACAGAAACCATGCTTGCAGGGATAAGGAGGTGATCATCTCTTTGTATAAGGCCATAATTAGGCTACATCTTGAGTACTGTATACAAGTCTGGAGGCCTCACTTTAGGAAGGATGTAGAACTGCTGTGAGAGGTGCAGTGTAGGATAACCAAACTGATGAAGGGAACAAAAGGGTGCTCTTTCATAGAAAAGCTTCAGTTTTGCAAATTGCTGTGTCTCGAGACTTAGCCACCTATGGAGAAATGATTGAGGTGTTTAAAGCCTTGAATGGGTGAGTAAGGTGAATGCTAATGTCATTCTTCCACTTGCTGAGACTACACACGAGGGGCCATAAATTCAAATTGAGGAAGAATGGTTGCAAGATTGATGTGTGGAAGTTTTCATTCAGCCAGTGAACAGGCTTCCATCTGTTGTGGAAATGGGTAGGTTGAATAAATTCAGGGAACAACTAGACAAATTCTTGAGGGTACGGATGGGTAAAAGTAAGTTTTTTTTTTTTTTTTGTGGCTCATGATATATAAGCTTGCTTTCTTGCATTAGCATTAGTAGAGGCATATGATGCAAGAAAGCAAGCTTATTCAGCATCAGCCAAAAAAAAAAAAAAAAACACACACACACCACTCCCATGTCACCCCTCCGTTCGTTCAAAATACCTGTCCAGTTGAGCCTTAAATTTGTTTAGGCTATCAACTTCAACAACAAGTGACGGAAGTTGGTTCCACCAACCAACCACCTGCTGGCCAAAGGCAAATTTCCGCACATCTATCCGACATCCGTCCTTCCTCAATTTGAATTTATGCCCTCTGAGGTGATTATTTTGAGAAAGATGAAGAATCCCATTGGCATTGAGCATGCTCAAACCATTCAAAGCCTTATACACCTCTATCAGATCACCTCGCCGGTGCCTAGTCTCCAGACTCTGTAATTTGCAAAACTTAAGCCTTTCTTCGTAAGAGCAACCCTTTGTTCCATTCACTAATCTTGTTGCCCTTCTCTGTACCCGTTCCAGCAGCTCTACATCCTTCTTGAAATGAGGCCTCCAGACCTGTATACAGTACTCAAGATGTGGCCTAACCATTGCCTTATACAAGGGAATAATCACCTCCTTATCCCTTCTAGAAAAATTCCTGTATATCATTGACAAGACACCATGAGCTACTCTTGCAGCTCGTCTGCACTGCTCAGAGAACTTCATATCTGCCTGCACAATTACCCCCAGGTCCTTTTCATTCTCCACCACTGTCAGTGTAGTACCGCAGAGTTGATATGTTGCTCTGGGGTTACTGTTTCCCATATGTAGTACTTTACATTTGTCAATGTTAAACTTCATTTGCCACCTCTCAGCCCATCTGTTCAACCTTTCCAGATCCTGTTACAGCAGCATAGCGTCAGTACTGTCCTTAACAACCCTGCCAACCTTTGTATCATCTGCAAACTTGGACATTAAACTTGATATCCCATCATCAGTATAATTCATAAACACCGAAAACAACAACGGACCCAACACTGAACCCTGAGGAACTCCACTAATGACATTAGTCCACGTTGAGCAATGTCCATTGATTACCACTCTGTCTTCTGCCACTCAACCATCCCCTTATCCATAGCAGCAATTTGCCTCCAATGCCACACTGCTCCAATTTGTGCAGCAGTCTTCCATGTGCAACAGTATCAAAAGCCTTTCTAAGATCCAAATATATAATATCAAAGTTATTCCCTGCATCCAGTTCTTTTGTGACTACATCATAGTATCCAATCAAATTGGTCAGGCAAGACCTGCCCTTAACAAAACCATGCTGTGTCTGAGCTATAACTGAATTCTTGTCTAGATGATCCTGCAGTGCTTCTTTAACCAGTGCCTCCATTAATTTACCTGGATCAGAAGTTAAACTAACAGGTCTATAGTTACTTGTGTCAGCCTTTGATCCTCCTTTGTGAATTGGGGTTACATTTGCACATCTCCAGTCTATGGGTACCTCCCCTGAGTCCAAAGAAGCTCTCATAATTATGGCTAGGGGTTTGCTTACTTCCTTTGCTGCCTCCTTTAATATAACTGGATAGATCCCATCCACCCCAGGTGCTTTTTTTATGTTTATCCTCAACAATCTATCCTCCACTTTCCTCTCAGTTATTACAAAATCATCTAGCTCACTGCCAGAGTTTACTTCACCTCTGGCATTCTCCTTCCTGTATAACTCCTCATGTGTGAATGTAGATGCAAAATACTCGTTTAGATTGTTAGCCACCTGAGCAGGATCCTCAACTGTTGAACAATCAATATCCAGTGGACCAATCTGATTCATCTCTTTCCTTCTTGAGTTTAAATAGGTAAAGAACTCTTTTCTGTTTTTCTTTGCATCCTTTGCCAAGGATTTTTCGTAGTCTGCCTTTGCCTGCCTAATCTCCTTTGTGACTTGGTTACAGACCAACTTATATCTATCATAGGCTTCCATGTCACCCATTAATTTGTATGTATCCCATGCATTTTTCTTCTCTGCCACATGTCTTATTAGTTCATCTGACAACCATTTAGGCCTAAACCTTGAACAATATTTCTTAGTTGGTATGTAAAACCTGGTAGCCTCTAAGATTAGTTCCTTGAATGCTTCCCATTTTGAGTTTGCTGTTGGTAACATCATCAGTTGGTCCCACTGTATAGAATTTAAATACTGTCTCAGACCATCATAGTCACCTTTACGAAAACAAAAACCCTTCCCTTTACCTCTGATGGTAGTTACCTCCTTGAGTAAATCCCACTTCAACACACTGTGATCACTGCCACCTAGTGGTTCATTTATCTGCAGATTCTTAATGCATGAAGAATCACTACTGATAATCAGATCAAGAGTATTGCTCCCTCTTGTTGCCTCACGAACATGCTGATGTAGAAAGCAATCGTCCAATAAATCCACAAAAGCCTTGCTAGTGTGCGAGTGACCAATCCACAAATTCCAGTCAATATCTGGGAAATTAAAATCCCCCATTATAAGACTCTCTGATTTACTGGCCCACTCTATTTCCCTGTACAATATCTTATTATACTCATCAGAGTAATTTAGGCCTATAGCACACTCCTACTCTCAATTTTGATTTCCCTATGCTTATGTCACACCAAACTGACTCGACACTGCCCTGTCCATCGATGTCGACTGGCTTCACTTCCTTGGACTTTGTGTTTCTTAACTAATAGCATAACCCCTCCTCCCCTCCTGTCCTGTCTATCCTTTCTATACACATTGTATTCCCCAAATTCCAGTTCCGCATTCCTTATATCTATGTGACACCACATCTCTGATATCCCAACAATATCTGCCTTTGATGTTTTGAGCAATACCTCAAATTCATCAAATTTATTTACCGACTCCTAGCATTGTTGTACACGCAGGTATACATGCACCTGTTTCTATTCTTAGCTACCCTAACACAACCCATGTTTTTACTTGTACCGCAAAGACTCCCAGCAGTCTCTGAAATATCCTGCATCTTGTTTTTCAGGCTTCTCCTCATTTCAATAGAAGCAGTGCAAGAATCACTTCCACCTCTGCCATTGGCTACTGTTAATCTATTAGTCCTTGTATCCCCCCAACTAGCAGTTTTCCCGACCCACCTAACACTGCCTCGACAGCATCAGCAAAAATTCTTGCACCCTTTCTATTTAAGTGTATCCCATCCCTGTAGAAGCAATCTCTCCTGTTAACAAGTACAGTCCAGGCTGAAAAAAATTCTACCCCTTGAGCCTTGCACAATCCCTCCAGGGCCGAATTGATCGACAAGGCTCTCATCATATACTCCCTCCTATCATGTCTGGGCAGAATTGCAGACACTTTCAAATTCAACCCTAATTCACGGCTTTTTTTCAACAAAATCATTTTCTGTTACTACTACTCATTTTTTTTTTCTACTCATTCTACTACTACTACTGTTACTGTAACTCTGTTACTACTACTCATTCATTTTCAAAAAGCATCATTTTCTGTTACTACTACTACTACTATTAAAACAGCTACTTCATACATCCTCTTGCATGGCAGTGCTATGAAACCTGCTGGTGGTTCTAATTAATTGAAGTTTATTGCTATTTATAAAACTTCTCTTTGAGAACTGCTGTTTCCTTACAGAGAATGTTGCCTTTAGCTGTAGGTGCCTCCGTAGCCAGGTGGGAAGGAGCAGCAGTGCATAGCATATGCTTCTTGATTAGACTGGGGTTCGAGCCCGTCACCACCAAATACAGAGGATGCGGGAAGGTCTGGGAATGACTACCGTATATCCTGGAGCAATATGGCCTTAGTTGCTAATGCTCCTAAAAACCAAATAACAAACAAACAAACAAACAAGCCTTTAGCTGCACACTGCAACCACCCAGCAGTCCTGAGTGCAGTAATAGAAACTGCACCAGTCATATGCCACTACTAATGTTAATGCTAATTCAGATTATCTGATAATTCAACACTAGAATATCAGATTTTTGTGAAATGTGTTTTAGATTAGCAGCATTGCCCCAAAATGCCTACTGCATATAATAGTAGTAGTGGCATGTGATGCAAGAAAGAAAGTGTTTGGGCTTATGCCGCATCAGCCAAAAAAAAAAAAAATCACACCATTCCCTCCAAATGCCTGTCCAGTTCCTCTTTAAATTTATTTAACCTATCAACTTCCACAACGACAGATGTAAGTTTGTTCCAGCAATTAACCACCCGCTGGCTAAAGGCAAATTTCCGCACATCTATTCTACATCTGTCTTTTCTTAATTTGAATTTATGCCCCCTTAGGTTCGTAATCTGAACAAGTGGAAGGATCCCATCAGGATTCAGCGTGCTCAACCCACCATTCAAGGCCTTATACACATCAATCAGATAACTGCACAGGTGCCTAGTCTCCAGCCACTGCAATTTGCAGAACTTAAGCCTCTCTTGGTAAGAGGATTCCTTCTTCCCCTCACCATTCTTGTTGCCCTTCTTTGTACACGCTCAAGCAAATCTACATCTTCCTAAAATGAGGCCTCCAGACCTGTACGCAGTACTCAAGGCGTGGCCTGACCAATCCCTTATACAAAGGGACAATCACCTCCTTTTCCCTGCTAGCAAAATTACTATATATCATTGACAAAACCCCATGACCTACCCTGGCAGCCTGTCTGCATTGCTCAGAAAACTTCATATCTCAGTGCACAATTATTCCCAGGTCTTTTTCATTTTCTACCATCTTAAGTGTAGTACCACACAGTTGGTACGTTTCTCTGGGGTTACTTCGACCCATATGCAGTACTTTGCATTCGTGAAGGTTA
Organism: Mastigoproctus giganteus; assembly: GCF_048544385.1. Lineage (NCBI taxonomy): Eukaryota > Metazoa > Arthropoda > Arachnida > Uropygi > Thelyphonidae > Mastigoproctus > Mastigoproctus giganteus. The sequence continues at coordinate 192,666,792 of NC_143583.1, forward strand.
AACTTCACTTGCCACTTCTTAGCCCATCTACCCAAATTTTCTAGATCCTGTTGCAGTAGCACACTGCCACTATCATTAACAACCCTGCCAACCTTTGTGTCATCTGCAAACTTCGACATTAAGCCTGATATACCTTCATCAATATCATTGATAAATATACAAAACAACAGTGAACCCAACACCGAACCCTGTGGAACTCCACTAATAACATTAGTTCATGAAGAGCAGCACCAATTGATTACCACCCGCTGTCTTCTTCCACTCAAATATCATTTTATCCATTGTAGCAATTTACCCTTAATACTATTCTGCTCCAATTTGTACAATAGTCTTCCATTCGAAACAGTGTCAAAAGCTTTCCTGAAATCAAAAAATATGATATTTTTTGCATCCAGTTCCTTTGTACCCACATCATAATATCCTATCAAATTTGTGAGACAAGACTTTCCCTTAACAAACCCATGCTGTGTCTGAATAATTGCTGCAGTCTTGTCTAGATGATCCTGCAGTGCATCTTTAACCAGTGACTCCATTATTTTACCCGGAACAGAAGTTAAACTGACTGGTATGTAATTACTTGTGTTACCCTTCGATCCCCCTTTGTGAATTGGGGATACATTTGCACATCTCCAGTCCTTGGGGACCTCCCCTGAGTCCAAGGATGCTCTCATGATTATGGCTAATTGTTTGCTTAGTTGCTTTGCTGCCTCCTTTGATATAACTGATCCACCCCAGGTGCCTTTCTTATGTTTACCTTCAACAATTTCTCCTCCACTTTGCTCTCAGTTATTACAAAATCATTAAGCATCCTGCTATAATTTGATAACCTTCTGCCATTTTCAAACCTTAACTCCTCGTGTGTGAATGTAGATGCAAAATACTCATTCAGTTTGTTTGCTATCTTACCAAGATCATGAACAGTGGAACCATCGATATCAAGTGGACTAATCAGATTCATCCCCTTCCTTTTAGAGTTTATATAAGTAAAGAAATGCTTGCTGTTTTTCTTAGCATCCTTTACCAAAGATTTCTTGTAATCTGCCTTCGCCTGCCTAACCTCTTTTGTGACCTGTTTACAGACTAGCTTATATCTGCCATAGGCTCCTGAGTCGCTTGATAATTTATATGCATCCAATGCATTTTTCTTCTCTGTCACGAGTCTCATTAGTTCATTTGATAACCATTTAGGCCTAAACCTTGAACAATATATGGCCATAATAGCTGGCATTCTATACCAACCAGCTTCCCATTCGAAACCTTTGAAGGTGGTTGTAAGTAAATTATTAAATGTGGTCAATAAGTGATGAACAGGCCAGATTTTTCTGCAAAAACGGGTAAGTGGAGTATAACAGTAATTACCATATTTTGATTACTTTAATATATCTAAAGTTATATGTCGTTATGAAGTAATTTGGAAATTTGAATGCTATCTTGTGCAGTGTATTTTTTGCCAACATGATTTCAACTACAATAATTAAACATTTACACAAAGCAGTTGAAATCCTTCCAGCCAAATATACATAAAATACAGGATTGTCCTCAATTAACAAATTACCTTATTCCTTTTACTGTTTTAGTATATTAGATTTTATATTTGGAAATATTTATATAGGTTTCATATAACGTTGATCCTGCATATCTTTATCCTGGTGAATATAAAAAATTCATTTCGTACCTTGCGGGACACTGGCTCCATTTGGATGTCTGGGATGGTGAATCTTTGCTGTATGTAGGCACTGCAGCTGTACAACTTAAGGTAAGGATTAATAACAATTTCATTTAAACTGAAGTTATTTCTACCACATAATCTTGTAATTGTACTAAAATTATATTCACTGCATCATTGAAATCCCATTACAGTGTTTGAGAAGGGGCTGTTCCAGCATAATACATACTAAAACACCTGTGTCGAATACCGGGTGGTTATAAAATAAGTTTCCCTATTCAGGAGACCCTAGTGTCAAAATGGTTAGAGATAGCACAATGACAATCAATGGGTATGTCATTTAAGGTATGGGGAAGCGATTTGTAGAAGGAAAAAAATTAGTTCAAATTTCCACCACCAGTGGAGAAATTGGCATTGTAAACATTAGATGGAATACTTAACTTAGGATGAGATCGGAACTTAGAAAACTACAAACATTGTTCTATGTGCTTTCCTTCAATTGAGATGGCATTCTGAAAACAGAGGACTGTGTGCGACAGAGTTTCGCGTAACATCTCACTGGTGGCGTTGGCTACATGCTTTTTTTTTTTTTTTTTTTTATGTAAATCCCAAACACGAGAGGTATTAGAACCCATAGTACTTAGTACCATGCATGGGTTGGAGGTTGAGAAGACGAAAGAAGATATTTGTTGACACTGGACTTAAACTTCTGTAGACTGTAATTTTCAGGAAATACGTATGAAGGAAGGTTGTTCCAGAAAACGGCAGTTGAATGAATAAACGAGGAGGATGAAAAGTTGGTTCTGTGAGTTTGAAGTTGGACAGTAATTGGACGTTGGCTGGTGGCGGCACGTGTTCGGACTGCTTTGAAAGGGAGAGTGGGAATTATAGAAGCCAATTCAGAAGAACAGTGCCCATGGAAGTATCTGTAGAAGAGGCATGCAGCAGAAACAGTACATCTATGAGACAGCGAGTGGAGAGACTCTGTTAGAGATGAATCATTAATTAACCTAACTGCCCTCTTCTGAATGGAATCAAGAAGCCTGAGAGAGGTTTTGGGGGCACCACCCCAGATGTGGGACAATATTCCATGGCAGGGCAGATTTGCGATTTATACAGAGTGAGCAGCTGTTTGGAAGAAAAGTAACGCCGAGAGAGAGAGAAAACCAAGTTTTTTAGATGCAGAGGAAGCAATACTTGTAATGTGCTTGTGCCAAGAGAGATTAGAAGTCAGGGTAATCCCCAAAAGAGATATATCATTTTGCCTAGAAATCGGAGTGTCACTAAAGATAAGCATAGGAGCAGAAGAATCTTTTTTGCGAGATATAAGACAAGACTGAGTTTTAGAAGGGTTGAAATCAACTAAGTTGTCTTTGCCCCACTGGAAAATTACCTGAAGATCGGCATTTAAGGAATTGGTAGCAGATTTTCGAGAAGTTGAAGCTGATTGAACAGGGCAAGGTTTCTCAAAGTGGAATGTAATGTGCTATCATCGGCAAAACTATGGATAGGATTTCCAGTCAATGGAAGGTCATTTATATACAAGAGGAAAAGGGTGGGGGAAAGAACTGAACCTTGGGGAACACCAGCATTAGTGGAGAAGTTAGAAGACAGAGAGCCATCTACCATCACTCTCAGTGAGCGATCAGAGAGAAAACTGGATAACCAATTACTAAAAACAGGTTGGCAAACCATAAGATGGAAGCTTATTTAGAAGACCTTTATGCCAAACACGATCGAAAGCCTTGGAGATGTCAAGAGCAACTACTTGTGTTTCGCCGAACCTTTCCATTGAATTATCAGAATATCACCAGTGGATTGACACAGCTTTTTAATGCTTGCTTTAAAATCGACAAGTGTCTGTATGCCGCTGTGGTAAACTCTGTCTTTCAGGTATCCCCATAGCCAGAAATCACAGGGATTGAAATCTTGTGATGGGCTCGCCAGAACTGTGGAAAGTATCTAGAAGTGATGTGATCATTTCCGAATGTTGAATGGGGCAGTTCCTTCACTTGTCAACCAACGTGAGGAGAGGCACCATCTTGCATGGTCTCCAAGCATTGCATTTCTTGCAGAACGGGAATAATGAAACGGGAATAAATCTTAGAAGAGCGCAGTACTGTGCACTAGTTACTGCACACCTTATGGGGCCATGTGGTGTAGAATTCAAGGCCTTGAATGGGTTGAGCATGCTGAATTCTGATGGGATCCTTCCACTTGTTCAGATTACGAACCTAAGGGGGCATAAATTCAAATTAAGAAAAGAAAGACAGATGTAGAATAGATGTGCAGAAATTTGCCTTTAGCCAGCTGGTGGTTAATTGCTGGAACAAACTTCCATCTGTCGTTGTGGAAGTTGATAGGTTGAATAAATTTAAGGAGGAACTGGACAGGCATTTGGAGGGAATGGTGTGATTTTTTTTTTTTTTTTTTTTTTTTTGGCTGATGCTGCATAAGCTCATACACTTGCTTTCCTGCATCACATGCCACTACTACTACTACTTCAAAGAAAAATGGTCCGATTATAAACTGTTGTGAATCCACGTCATTCTGTAATGTACAGACTTTGTAGTGGTCTTTCATGCACAGCAGATGGACAAAAAGTTCAATATTTGGTAGTTTTGTGCATTTACATCCCCATGAAGAGTGAAATGTGCCTCACCAGACCACAAGCTCATTCGAGCCCATATATCATCAAGTTCCATACAAGCCAGAAATCATAGAGCAAAGTCTATTTGTTGTTGCTGATCACAACAAGACTAGTTCTTGCACTACGTGAATCTTGTATGGGAACCAGCATAAAACTTTCGAAGCACTTTATGTACAGCAGACCAAGGAAGGTTCAAGACTCTTGACACACCTCTGGCAGGCACTACTGACTGGTAGTGTTTTGCATTCTGACAATTGCAACTGCCACTTCATCCACTCCCTCCATTCCAATATGTGGTCATCCCCTGCCTGGAATTACACCTAACTCCCCAGTTGCTTCAAATTTCCTTATTAGTTTTCGAAGCCCCACTGAAGCCAAAGGTCCTTTACGCAAACCTTTAAGTTTCTGATATTTGTGTAGTGCTGCATTAGTGTTACTATTATTCTGATAGAACAGTTTTACTAAAAGAGCACATTCCTTATTTGTAAGAGCCATATTGGTTATTGAAGGTAGCGTTGGCCTTTCTGCTTTTATCTAACAGGATGTCATTTGCGTAAGCAGCATATCTTGAAGTAAATGACAACTTTTACATGTGCAGCGCCATTTTCCCCCCTGCTAGCAGTAATTTGAAGTAATTTTTTCCCTTCTACAAATCGCTTTCCCATACCCTAAATGACATACCCACCGATTTTTACAGCTTTAACTCTAATCATTTTGACACTAGGATCACCTGAATAGGGAAACTTATTTTATAACCACCTGGTATTTTTCCAAATACTGTTTCAGAGAAGTAAATATTAATCTTGAAGTAATTACAAAAAACTTTCTCTTTGCTACTAACTGAGGTGTTAGTGAGATGGACTCAGGTAAAAATGCAATTTGATAATTGTTTTTCATATATGACTATATCATCCTTTAAAAAAAATTTTAAATTATTGCACAAAAATTATCTGGACCTGTAAACTGCTATGTAAAGTTGTTCGTGATCAAAATTTCCAACTTTGTTTGAGAGTTAATCAAATTCGTGTTAAAGCTGTCGCCATCCTGGGCCAAGCAAAAACGATTGCTCCAAATCTTACCCTGAAACAGAAGAAAGCACTAGAAGAACTTAAACGGGACGAAGATATTATAATCCTAGCAGCAGATAAAGGCAGATCAACTGTGGTATTAAACAAAGAAGATTACCACAAGAAAGCGTTAGACTTATTAAGTGATAATTGTACTTATAAGATTGTCCACAGAAACCCCTTGGCTAGCTTGGAACAGCGTGTAAATAAGATGCTACTTTCCTGGCTAAGAATGGAAAAGATTCCAAAGGACAAGTATTGGTCCATGCATGCAACAGGGTGTCGACTGCCCAGATTTTATGGGTTACCTAAGACACACAAAGAGAATGTTCCATTACGGCCCATAGTTTGCTTCATTGGTAGCCCTACGTATGCTTTATCAAAATATCTGGCGCAGCTGATTTCCCCGGTTGTGGGGCGGTCCGCGTTGGTCATTGGAGACAGTGCGGAATTTGTGAACTTTGTAAGGAGTCAAGAAATAGGGGAGGACGAGATGATGATGTCATTAGATGTTATATCATTATTTACGTGTATCCCCATAGCACATGGGGTAGAATGTGTAAGGTTGGCTTTACAAAAGGATAATACTTTAAGTGCTAGATCCCACCTAAACATAGAAGATATATGTGGTGCTGTTGAATTATGTCTTTCTAGTACAACCTTGGTTTTCCAAGGAGTGATGTATAAACAGGTTCACGGTACAGCCATGGGTTCTCCAATCAGCGCCATTGTTGCAAATCTGGCTATGGAGGAATTTGAGAATAGGGTTTTCGCAAGATTGGAGTTCCCTATGCGTAAGTGGAAACGATATGTTGATGACACGTTTACTATTGTAAAGAAGGGGAGAGAGGAAGATGTGGTCTCGTTTCTCAATGGTTTCTCTCCCTTTATAAAATTTACCTCGGAGGTAGAAATAGATGGTACCCTCCCATTTCTGGACATAATGGTATATAGGGAAGGCCCCAGACTTAGAACTAAGGTTTTTAGGAAACCAATGTGTAGGGGCCAGTACACACATTATAGGATGGCATAGACTGTCCAACATAAAAATAGTGTGGCCAGAGCACTTTTGGGTAGGGTGAGAACACATTGCAGTACCCCTGAGGAGGAGGAGAAGGAAATTAGGCAAATCACGACGGATCTTATGAGGTGCGGTTACCCCCAGAGGGTCATTGATGAATACAACAGAGAGGAAGAGCCCAATCGGGTAGTTCCGCCTGTACCGCTTACCACAGTGTATGTTCCCTACTATCCGGGCCTGTCAGATCGCATTGCGAGGATGCTTCGCGACTTTCATACACGCTGTGTGCAGCTTCCGGGCCGGAGGTTGCACACAGTAGTGTCACAGGTCAAAGACCTCATTACTAGGGATTCTAGTAGTGGGGTCATATATCAGATCACATGCCCGGATTGTGGGGAATGTTACGTGGGGGAGACAGGACGGCCTCTCAAGGACCGTCTGGGGGAACATTCACGAGCGATATGGACCGCAGAGCTCAATAAATCTGCCATTGCCGAGCACTATTGGGAAAAACAACACCAGATCTCCCCCGACAACGCTGTCATCCTTGACCGGGCGCATAGATTCTGGGACCGCAAGTGGCTGGAAAGTCTGTGGATTCGATCCTCTGGTAACAATAGTATAAACAGAGACAGGGGAGTTAGGCTTCACCCCCTTTTTGAGGCGGTGGTTTTGACAAGAGATAAACGTTTTAATTTTCCACGTGTCCAGACCACTTCCAGTTCTGGTACAAGTGAAAGGAATGCTGAGTATGCGCCTGGTCATCCACGTGTGCCGTGAACCTGGTATTTAAGGATGTGTCGTTTAAGTCTCACTATTACTGAGGAAGGAGGAAGACACCTCCGAAAGCTCTAGTAGTGTTTTTTATCATCTTTTTATCACTTTTATATTTATATTTTAATGCATTTTAACTTTTTTACTTTTGTTATAATTTTAGTTTTTTGTAAATAATTAAAATTTTTTTGCAAATATTATTTTACAGTCTTTTCTATCATTTTATTTTATTTTATTTCATTATTCAATCAGTCATAAACGGTTGGTGTGTGTGTTTAAAATTGGTGGTATGAATAATCCCAACCTCAGAGGCCTTATTGCAGATATAACTTCCACAAAGACAGATGGAAGTTTGTTCCAGCAATTAACCACCCGCTGGCTAAAGGCAAATTTCCACACATCTATTCTACATCTGTATTTTCTTAATTCGAATTCATGCCCCCATAGGTTCGTAATCTGAACAAGTGGAAGAATCCCATCAGAATTCAGCATGCTCAACCCATTCAAGGCCTTATGCACCTAAATCAGATCACCGCACAGGTGCCTAGTCTCCAGCCACTGCAATTTGCAGAACTTAAGCCTCTCTTGGTAAGAGGATCCCTTCATTCCCCTCACCAATCTTGTTGCCCTTCTTTGTACACATAAGTTCAAATTAAGAAAGGACAGATGTAGAATAGATGTGCGGAAATTTGCCTTTAGCCAGCGGGTGGTTAATTGCTGGAACAAACTTCCATCTGTCGTTGTAGAAGTTGATAGGTTAAATAAATTTAAGGAGGAACTGGACAGGCATTTGGAGGGAATGGTGTGATTTTTTTTTTTTTTTTTTTGGCTGATGCTGCATAAGCTCCTACACTTGCTTTCTTGCATCATGTGCCACCACTACTACTACTACACGCTCAAGCAAATCTACATCCTTCCTAAAATGAGCCCTCCAGACCTGTATGCAGTACTCAAGGCGTGGCTTGACCATTGCCTTATACAGAGAGACAATTAACCTTTCCCTGCTAGCAAAATTCCTATACAGTGAAACTTCTCCTAATGGACACCTCTCTTTAACGGACATCTCTCTCTCTCCAACGGACATTTCCAAATTCCCCAACTCTCCTCTATTGGTTTTAACGCGTTTTCAGCTTCTGTCTAGCGGACATTCTCTGTAACGGACGCGGACAGGCAATCTGTTTCATTTAGATTAGCACTTAATTTGATCTCCCCATAATGGACAGCAGGAGAGCTCATGGCCCTTTTTCTAGGAACATTTCTTCCACATATTGCCTCAATCGTGTGTTTATTTTCTATTTCTGATTCTCTGAATTTTATCAAGGTTCATGTCGCGGTTCTAAACCCTTTTTCAAGAATTTTAAGGCACGTGTAAAACTTCTGACGAAGTCTGTGTGTGCAGTGGGGGGGAGGAGGAATTTGGTCGGCCTTTCTTCTTTTGAGTTTCAGTTTTCAGTTTTGTTCAGTGTCGTGTGAAGTGCACAATGTCTTCTCGTAAACATTTAACTTTAAAAGATAAAGTCGAACTGATTGATGCGTATGATTGGCAAAAAAATAGTGTTCGCAATCTCGCTGCAAAATTCAAAATCAGGAAGTGCAGGTAAGCGACATCCTTAAGAAAAAAAATGAACTGCTCAAACAATTTTGGCAACACGGAAATGATCAGGTTCAAAAATCATTCCCGAAAACTGTTGGACTTCAAATTGACAATGTTACGTATGAGTGGTTTTGTCGCGCACGTGCTAAAAAAATTCCCATTAATGGGCTTATTATTAGGGAAAAGGCATTGGAGGTTGCGAAATGTATGGGAGTAAATGAGTTCAAAGCTTCTGTGGGATGGCTAAACAAGTTCAAAACTCGGCATAAAATTACTTGGAAAACTGTAAGGGGTGAAGGTGGATCTGTTGATACTGGGGTTGTAACAGAGTGGACCGTCAAATTGGAAGATTTATGTCGTGATTTTGAAGCTAAGGATATTTACAACTGTGACGAAACAGGGTTGTTTTTTAAAGCTTTCCTGAAAAAACGATGAGTCTTTAAAACGAAAAGTGCCAGGGCGAAAAAATTTCTAAGGAACGTTTGACTGTACTATTGTGTACAAATATTGCTGGGAGACTTTGAACAACCTCTTGTTATAGGAAAACCACAAAATCCTCATTGTTTCAAGGGCATAAAGTTGAATCGTTCGAATGTTGACTGGAAGTCTAAGAAAAAACGTGGATGACATGAGATATCATGAGCGAATGGATAAGTCACTTTAACCAAAACATGATTCGTCAAAACAAAAAAATTAATCTTTTCGTGGATAATGCTGCATATCACCCACACATTGTGTTGTCCAACATTCAAATCGTTTTTCTGCCACCGAACACATCTGCAGAGTGTCAGCCCTTGGATCAAGGGATAATAAAAAATTTTAAACTTCACTACAGAAAACGTGTTTTAAGACATCTCATTGCAAACATGAACGATGTAACATGTGCGAGTGACCTTGCAAAGAAACTCAGCCTCCTAGATGCGATTCAATGGATTTCCTCTTCAGTAAATGATTAGAAAACAAACTGTCGTGAACTGTTTTGTAAAGTCTGGCTTCTCAAAGCCAAAAATTGAAGTTGTGAACAGCAATGTGAAGCACCAAGAAGAACAAGAACTTCAACATCTATTGATAATGTACGATACTTCTACAAGATAGCTACAAGTGACTCTGGCTACAAAGATATAGACTCGAATTTCACTACAGAAGATGGTGCTCTAGATATCAACGACATTATCATTGATATTTTTCAAGAAGTTCCTCATGAGGATGAAGAAATGGAAGGAGGTCATTCTGTCGAAGAACATATTAACGACGAACCACCAATGAAAATAGAAGAAGCGTTCATACAAATCAATTGTTTAAATATGTTTTTTGCCACTGAAGGACTTTCGATGGTTTCTTCACTCCAAACAAATGCTGAAAACAAAATTATCAGCCGGAAGAAGGTGCAAAAGAAAATAAGTGATTACTGTATGTATTTTTCTTAAGATAAAGTCATAATATGCATAGTACAATTGTATGTATATTATTTACAAAAATATTGTGCAAAATCTATATATAATTTAATTTAATTTTACATTAAACGTTTAACGATTTTTCTTTATCTCTTGTGTATATAATTGTATATTATTTACAAAAATATTGTTCAAAATCTGTATATATTTTAATTTAATTTTACATTAAACGTTTGACGATTTTTCTTTCTTTCTCTTTTTTTTTCTTCCTCAGACTTCTTGTTAATGGACACTTCTCTCTAACGGACAAATTTCGTTCCCCATGGCTGTCCGTTAAAGGGAAGTTTTACTGTATATCATTGACAAAACTCCATGACCTGCCCTGGCAGCCTGTCTGCATTGCTCAGAAAACTTCATATCTGACTGCACAATTACTCCCAGGTCTTTTCATTTTCTACCGCCTTCAGTGTAGGTACGTTTCTCTGGGGTTACTTCTACCCATATGCAGTACTTTGCATTTGTCAGTGTTAAACTTCAGTTGCCACTTCTTAGCCCATCTGCCCAAATTTTCTAGATCCTGTTGCACTAGCACACTGCCATTACTGTCATTAACAACCCTGCCAACCTTTGTATCATCTGCAAACTTCGACACTAAGCCTGATATACCTTCATGAATATCATTGATAAATATACAAAACAACAGTGGACCCAACACCGAACCCTGTGGGACTCCACTAATAACATTAGTCCACGAAGAGCAGCACCCATTGATTACCACCCTCTGTCTTCTCCCACTCAACGATCCTTTTATCCATTGTAGCAACTTACCCTTAATACCATTCTGCTCCAATTTGTACAATAGTCTTCAATGCACAACAGTGTCAAAAGCTTTCCTGAAATCCAAATATATGATATCAAAGTTATTTTTTGCATCCAGTTCCTTTGTAACCACATCATAATATCTTATCAAATTTGTCAGACAAGACTTTCCCTTAACAAACCCATGCTGTGTCTGAATTATTGCTGCAGTCTTGTCTAGATGATCCTGCAATGCATCTTTAACCAGTGACGCCATTATTTTACGCGGAACAGAAGTTAAACTAACTGGTCTGTAATTACTCGTGTCACTCTTCGATCCCCCATTGTGAATTGGGAATACATTTGCACATCTCCAGTCTGTGGGGACCTCCCCTGAGTGAAAGGATGCTTTCATAATTATGGCTAAGGGTTTGCTTAGTTGCTTTGCCGTTTCCTTTAATATAATTTGATAGATCCCATCCACCCCAGGAGCCTTTCTTATGTTTAATTTCAACAATTTCTCCTCCACTTTGCTCTCAGTTATTACAAAATCATTAAGCACCCTGCTACAATTTGATAACCTTCTGCCATTTTCAAACCTTAATAACTCCTCATGTGTGAATGTAGATGCAAAATACTCATTCAGTTTATTTGCTATCTGAGCAGGATCATCAACAGTCGAACCATCAAGATAAAGTGGACCAATCAGATTCATCCCCTTCCTTTTAGACTTTATGTAAATAAAGAAACCTTGCTGTTTTTCTTAGCATCTTTTGCCAAAGATTTCTTGTAATCTGCCTTCGCCTGCCTAACCTCCTTTGTTACCTGATTACAGACTAGCTTATATCTGTCATCGGCTTCTGAATCGCTTGATAATTTATATGCATCCAATGCATTTTTCTTCTCTGTCACAAGTCTCATTAGTTCATTTGATAACCATTTAGGCCTAAACCTTGAACGATATTTCTTAATAGGTATGAAACTTTTAGTAGCATCCACGATTAATTCCTTGAATGCTTCCCATTTAGAATTTACTGTTGGTAACATCGTCAGTTGATCCCACTGTACAGAATTTAAAAACTGTAAATTCAAAAACCCTTTCCTTTACCCCTAATGGTAATTATATCTTTAAGTAAATCCCACATCAGTACACGTGATCACTGCCACCTAGTGTTTCCTTTATGTGCAAATTCTTAATACACGAATGATCACTGCTGATAACCAGATCAAGAGTATTACCCTCTCTGGTTGCCTTTCGAACATGCTGCTGCAGAAAACAATCATCCAATAAATCCACAAAAGTCTTACTACTGTGTGAGTGACCAACCCACGAGTTCCAGTCAATATCTGGGAAGTTAAAATCCCCCATTATAATTCATTCTGATTTACTAGCCCACTCTATTTCTCTGTACAATTATTCATTGTACTCATTCGAGTCATTAGGCCTATAACACACTCCTACTCTTATTTTTGCTTTCGCAGTGCTTATGTCACAGTAAACTGACTCAGCAGTGCACTGTTCATCTATATCAACTGGATGCACTTCTTTTGATTTTATGGTTTTCTTATTTAACAGCATAACACCTCCTCCCTTCTTATCCTGTCTATCCTTTCTATACATATTGTACTTCCCAAATTCTAGTTCTGCATTCCTTATATTTGTGTGACACTGCATCTCTGCTATCCCAACAATATCTGCCTTTGATATCTTGACCAACACTTCAAATTCATCAAATTTATTTATTATACTTCTAGCATTGGTATACATGCAAGTATACATGTACCTATCCTTATTATTAGTTACCCTAACACATCCCATATACCCACCTGTTTCACGATGACTGCCATCTGTCCCTGAAACCCCCAGCACCCCTTGCTCCAGATCGCTACTTATTCTAATAGAAGTTGTGCAAGAATCGCCTTCACCTCTGCCTGCGGCTACTTTTAAGCTTTTAGTCTGTGAATCCCCCCAAGCTAGCAGTTTTCTGACCCACCTAACACTGCCTCGATAGCATCAGCAAATATTCTTGCACCCTTTCTATTTAAGTGTATCCCATCCCTGTAGAAGCAGTCTCTCCTGTTAACAAGTACAGACCTGTCTGAAAAAAATTCTACCCCTTGACCCTTGCACATTCCCTCCAGGGCCGAATTGATTGACAAGGCTCTCATCATGTATTCCCTCCTATCGTGTCTGGGCAGAATTGCAGACACTTTCAAATTTAGCCCTGACTCACGACTTTTTTGCAACATTGACCTGTACTTGTTAAGTAAATCTGTAGATCTCCTACTCTTAATGTCATTGTGCCAACCTCACCAACATACAACAATATCACTTTTTGTGCCCTTAAAAGATGATATATGCTTTACAACGTCATTAACTTTTGCTCCTGGCAGACATACTCTGGTCCTGTTCCAACTATCCTTTTTCCACAATATATATTCCCTGTCTCCCTGACAATAGAGCTGCTAACAATAACTAGTTCCTTTGGGACCAGCGCATTCTGCCTTGGAGATTGCCGCTGTGTTGCCTGATGCCCAGGAGTGAGCTCTGGCATTGAGTTGGGCAGCAGAGAACTTGACAGGCCCCTCATATTAATTTCTTCGAGGGCATCTACCCTACACCTCAAACTCTCATAGATGCCCAGTAGAACACTGAGTTGATGCCTAATTTCTAGACACTCTCTGCACCTGGCACACACAAAGAGGTCCTCCTTGGCTAGATCATGTTCTGTTCCAGAAAGTTCGGGAAACATTTCACAAGTTGCAAATTTTTTTTTAGGCTGTGATGCGTTGGAGAATCACCCCCTTCAGTTCTCCCCTATGTCACAGCACTCCTGCCACTTTATGCCCATTGCTTTGCTGCTCTGGTCTGGGGGCATGATATTTTAAATTAATAAGATCAATAAATTTAATATTGATTATTATATAGGTTATTATATAAACTGGAGAAAACTGGGATCATTAATCTCAGTTTTTTCCAGTGATCTTTCATTGGATCAAGGGTTGACCAAAAGATAGGAGACTGAATAGTCATAAATGGACATAACCTCAGTGTGGATCAGTGTAGCTGGTAGAGTCCATCAATAGATAATTAGCCAGTTCAATATTTTGTCTTTGCTTAATGACATTGATGAGAACATGCAGAGGAAGTTGTAAGTATACTCATGATGTAAAGGTAAAAAGCATGGTTAATGCTTTTTACCTTTACATCAGAACCAGTTTTACCAGAACCAGGAATTTTTGCTTCAGTACAACATAAATTAGTTGCACAAATGGTAAAATGATAACTGAACATGAATGATTTCAAATGTAAGGTTTGAACCTAGGGATCAGAAATCCATGATATAATTAGAAGGTTGGGGGGGGGGGTAAAGTTAAAAGTGGCTCAACAAAAAAAGACTGAAAAAGACAGACATGAAATTTTCCATGCAATGTAAACAGACAAATAGGAAACCACATAGTATCCTGTCCATGATATATATGACCTTTGCAAGTAGGGAAAAGGATATCATTGTCCATTTCTATACAATGATGTTGAGACCACCTTTTCGAATTTTGTGTCCATGTATAGAGGCCACTCTTGAAAAAAAACATCCAACTTCCAGAAAATGTTATAACAACAGTTCAAACCAATTTGGCAGTGGGTGCTAATCAATGCCGATATGAAGAATGACTAAGAAGAAACTGACTGCAAAACCTTGCAACTAGACACTTTGGGGGAATGTGATAAAAGTATATAAGGCTCTAAATCAGTAAAATGAATGGGAGATGTATAATTCACTGCCAGAAGAGGCAGAGAACAGATACAAAATTATCTACATGCAAACACATACAAATTATCTAAAATCTGCAACACTGCCTCTTGGGCAGTGTTGCAGATTATTGGAATGAAATTCTTACCATAGCGGTTGAGGCATAAAGTTTTGTGAAATTCAAAGCAGGATCTGATTGCCACTTTTTAGCATTAGAAAGGTATGAATGATAGATCTTTTAATTTTTTCTTTGGTAGATATAGAAAAAGTCTGCTTCCCTGAATCATTTAAGATTAAATTATTGATAACATTTTCACCAACTTATTAGGATCATTTACAAAAAAAAATTTCTAAATGAAATTTGTAACCATTTGAGGAAACACTGATTTTTATATTATTCTGAACCTGGAAAGAAAATTACTCTTGTTTAGTGTTTCCCTCTTTTATTTTATTGAATGGGCACCCTTATGGGAATAAGGAAAACCTTCTTCTAGCTTGGCTATTAGCATTAGTTAAAGACACATGATGCAAGAAAGCAAGCTTATATATCATTAGCCAAAGGTAAATAAAAAACGCTTCTTGTTTCACTCATTGTTTGGAACCAAATGTTTGTCAAGTTCTGCCTTGAATCTATTTAAACTGTCAACTTCTACAACAACAGATGGGAGTTTGTTCCAACAATCAACCACCTGCTGGCTAAAGGCAAACTTCCACACATCTATTCTACAACTTTCTTTCTTCAATTTGAATTTATGCCCTCTCGGGCGATTATTCTGGGCAAGAGGAAAAATCCATCAGCACTGAGCATGCTCAAACCATTCAAGGCTTTATACACCTCAATCAGATCACCTCGCAGGTGCCTACTCCAGACACTGTACACTTTGCAAAAGTTAAGCCTTTCTTCATAAGAGCAACCCTTCATTCCCCTCACTAATCTTGTTGCTCTTCTCTGTACTTGTTTCAGCAGCTCCACATCCTACTTAAAATGAGGCCTTCAGACCTGTATACAGGTCTCACGGTGTGGCCTTACCATTGCCTTATACAAGGGGATAATCACCTCCTTATCCCTGCTAGAAAAATTCCTATATATCATTAACAAGAAAACTTCTTATCTGACTGCAAATTACTCCCAGGTCTTTTTCATTTTCTACCACCTTAAGTGTAGTACCACACAGTTGGTACATTTCTCTGGGGTTACTTCTACCGATATGCAGTACTTTGCATTTGTCAATGTTAAACTTCAATTGACACTTCTCAGTCCATCTGTTCAACTTTTCTAGATCCTTTTCCAGCAGTGTACTGTCATTAGTGTCATTAACAACCGTGACAACCTTTTTATCATCTGAAAACGTGGACATTAAGCCTGATATACCATCATCAATATCATTCATAAATACAGAAAAGAATAATAGCCCCAACCCTGAACCCTGGGGGACTCCACTAATGACGTGTGTGGAGTCCCACGAAGAGCAGTGTCCATTGATTACCACTCTCTGTTTTCTTCCCCAAACCATCCCTTTATCCATAGCAGCAATTTGCCTCCAAATTGCTACACTGCTCCAATTTGTTCAGCAGTCTTCCATTTGCAACAGTATCAAAAACTTTCTAAGATCCAAATATATGATATCAAAATTATTCTTTGCTTCCAGTTCCTTTGTGACCACATCATAGTTTCCAATCAAATTGGTCAGACAAGACTACCCCATAAGAAACCCATGTTGTGTATGAACTATGACTGAAGTGTTGTCTAAATGATGCTACAATTCTTCTTTAACCAGAGCCTATATTAATTTCTGTGGAACAGAAATTAAACTAACAGGTCTGTGATTACTTGTGTCGCTCTTTGATCCTCCTTTGTGAATTGGGGCCACATTTCCACATCTCCAGTCCATGGGTACCTTCCACGAGTCCAAAAAAGGTCGCATAATTATATCTAAGGGTTTGCTTACTTTCTTTGCTGCCTCCTTTAATATAACTAGATAGATCCCATTACCCCCAGGTGCCTTTCTTATGTTTATCTTCAACAATTTCTCCTCCACTTTGCTCTCAGTTATTACAAAATCATCTAGCTCCCTGCCAGAGTTGAATTCTTTATTTTTTTATTTTTTTTTATTTTATGAAAACGAAAGGTATCAAAACCTATAGTACTTAGTAGCGTGCATGGGTTGAAGGAGAAGTATGGGGGGAGGGGGATGCTGGAAACTATGCTCCAGAGACTAAACATGGATTTCACCACTTCAAGCCTCCAATAAGCAAAGTGGTGGTATTTCACCGGTTGATGAAAGTCATTTACCACCTAATAATTCTCCTCTGGCATTGACCGGCGCCTCCGTAGCCAGGTGGGAAGGAGCAGCAGTGCGTACCATACGCTTTTTGATTAGACAGGGGTTCGAGCCCGTCACCTCCAAATACGGAGGATGCGGAAAGGTCAGGGAATGACCACCGCATATCCCAGAGCAATATGGCCTTAGTTGCTAATGCTCCTAAAAACCAAACAACAACAACAACTGGCATTCACCACCCTTCCCCCGAATAACTCCTCAAGTGTGAAAGTAGATACAAAATACTCATTTAGTTTGTTAGTTGCCTGAGGAGGATCATCAACAGTTGAACCATTGATATCAAGTGGACCAATCTGATTCATCCTCTTTTAGAAATTACATAAGTCAACTCTTTGCAGTTTTTCTTTGCATCCTTTTCCAAAGATTTCTCGTAATCTGTCTTTGCCTTCCAAACTCTTTTATAACTTGGTTACAGACCAGATTATATCTATCATAGGCGTCCATGTCACCTGTTAATTTATATGTATCCCATGCATTTTTCTTCTCTGCTACATGTCTTAGTTCATCTGACATAGTATCCAATCAAATTGGTCAGGAAAGACTATCCCTTAACAAAACCATGTTGTGTCTGAGCTATAACTGAAGTCTTGTCTAGATGATCCTGCAGTGCTTCTTTAACCAGTGCCTCCATTAATTTTCCTGTAACAGAAGTTAAACTCACAGGTCTATAATTACTTGTGTCAGCCTTTGATCCTCCTTTGTGGATTGGTGTCACATTTGCACATCTCCAGTCTATGGGTACCTCCCCTGATTCCAAAGAAGCTCTAATAATTATGGCTAAGGGTTTGTTTACTTCCTTTGCTGCCTCCTTTAATATAACTGGATAGATCCCATCCACCCCAGGTGCCTTTTTTATGTTTATCCTCAACAAGTTCTCCTCCACTTTCCTCTCAGATATTACAAAATCATCTAGCTCACTGCCAGAGTTTACTTCACCTCTAGCATTTCCCTTCCTGAATAACTCCTCGTATGAATGTCGATGTAAAATACTTGTTTAGTTTGTTAGCCACCTGAGCAGGATCATCAACAGTTGAACCATTAATATCCAGTGGACCAATCTGATTCATCCCTTTCCTTCTAGAGTTTACATAGGTAAAGAACTCTTTCCTGTTTTTCTTTGCATCCTTTGCCAAGGATTTCTCATAATATGCCTTTGCCTGCCTAATCTCCTTTGTGACTTGGTTACAGACCAGCTTATATCTGTCATAGGCTTCCATGTCACCCATTAATTTATGTATCCCATGCATTTTTCTTCTCTGCTGCATGTCTTATTAGTTCATCTGACATCCATTTAGGCCTAAACCTTGAATAATATTTCTTAGTTGGTATGAAAATCCTAGTAACTTCCAAGAGTAATTCTTTGAATGCTTCCCATTTTGAATTTGCTGTTGTTAACATGATCAGTTGGTCCAACTGTATAGAATTTAAATACTGTCTCAGACCATCGCAGTCACCTTTACGAAAGCATAAAGCCTTCCTTTTACCCCCGATGGTAGTTACCTCTTTGAGTAAATCCCACTTCAGCACACTGTGATCACTGCCACCTAGTTGGTTCCCTTATCTGCAGATTCTTAATGCATGAAGAATCACTACTGATAATCAAATCAAGAGTATTACTCCCTCTGGTTGCCTCCCAAACATGCTGCTGTAGAAAACAATCATCCAATAAATCCATAAAAGCCTTGCTGGTGTGTGAGTGACCAACCCACAAATTAAAATCCCCCATTATAAGACAATCTGATTTACTGGCCCACTCTATTTCTCTGTACAGTTGTTTATTGTACTCATCAGAGTCATTAGGCCTATAACACACTCCTACTCTCAATTTTGATCTCCCAGTGCTTATGACACACCAAACTGACTAGACACTGAACTAGCCAGCCATGTCAACTGGTTGTACTTCCTTGGATTTTGTGTTTCTTAACTAATAACATAAACCATCCTCAGTTCCTATCCTGTCTAACCTTCCTCTTCACATTGTACTCTCCAAATTCCAGTTCTGCATTCCTTATATCTGTGTGACACCACGTCTCTGATATCCCAACAATATCTGCTTTTGATGTTTCGACCAACACCTGAAATTCATCAAATTTATTTACAAAACTCCTAGCATTGGTGTACACGCAAGTATACATGCACCTGTTCTTATTCTTAGCTACCCTAACACAGCCCATGTATTTACTTGTTCCGCAATAACTCCCAGCAGTCTCTTCAATCCCCTGCATCTTGTTTTCCAGGCTGCTCCTCATTCCAATAGAACAGTGCAAGAATCAATTTCACCTCTGCCAGCGGCTACTCTTAATCTATTAGTCCATGTATTCGCCCAAGCTAGTAGTTTTCTGACCCACCTAACTCTGCCTCGATAGCATCAGCAAATATTCTTGCACACTTTCTATTTAAGTGTACCTCATCTCTGTAGAAGCAATCTCTCCTGTCAACAGGCAACAGACTAAGCTGAAAAAATTCTACTCCTTGAGCCTTGCACAATCTCTCCAGGGCCGAATTGATCAACAAGGCTCTCATCATATACACCTTCCTATTGTGTCCGGGCAGAATTGCAGACACTTTCAAATTCAACTCTAACTCACAACTTTTTTTTTCAACATTGACCTGTACTTGTTAAGTAATTCTGCCGGTCTCCTACTCTTAATATCATTAGTGCCAACGTGTACAACAATATCACCTTTTTGAGTCCTTCAAGGATGATATCTGCACAGTGTCATCAACCTTTGCCACTGGCAGACATACCCTGGTCCTGCTCCACCTATCCTTTTTGCACAATATGTTCCCCGTTTCCCTGACAATAGAGTCACCTACAACAACTCAACTAGTTACTTTGGGATCAGCGCATTCTGACTTGGGGGTTGTGTGATGTTCAAGTGCAAGGTCTTGCTTTGATGTGGGCTGCTGAGAGCTTGATGGGCACTCAGTTTAAATCCTACGAGGGCATCCACCCTGTCCTTCAAGTTCTCATGTAGGCCCAGAACAACACTGAGTTGGCTTCTGATTTCCTCATACTTCTTACATCATGCACACATAAAGACATTCCCCTTGGCAATATCATGTACCGTTCCTGATTGCCCCACAAACATCAAACAAGCAGTACATTTCAAAATTCTGTGATTCGGAGGACAACTGCACTTCCCCCCCCAGTTCTTCCGTAAGCCACAACACTCCCATTAGCCTGAACCTTTTGCTTTGCTGCTGTGGTCTGAATCATGATTTCGATTTAATTTCAGATAAAATTTCAATACAAAAATATAACCCTAAACTTATATTCAAATGCAGTTATAACACTATATACTGTGTGTGTGTGTGTGTGTGTGTGTGTGTGTGTGTGTGTGTGTGTGTGTGTGTGTGTGTGTGTGTGTGTGTGTATTTCAGTATCCAGTATTATCTCCAAGTTACGTTTTATGACTTTTGTGTCTCCTGTCAAGTTATTAATTTATAATGTTACATTTGTAAATTTAGGTCGTTATATGTATTTAGTTAAAAAGTACAATTTAATTGGCGCCTCTGTAGCCAGGTGGGGAAGGAGCAGCAGTGCGTAGCACACGCTTCTTGATTAGACCGGGGTTCGAGCCCATCGCCACCAAATACGGAGGATGCAGAAAGGTCAGGGAATGACCACCACATATTCCCGGAGCAATATGGCCTTAGTTGCTAATGCTCCTAAAAACCAAATAACAACAACAATTTAATTGACAATGAAATTTAATAAGATTAATAAATTTTACTGATTAATTGATAAGACTACTATACTGAGCTAAAAGTTTCTAATACAGTGCTACGTGTTTCGCTATCTAGTTTTGCGTTAAATAGTACGCTGTGTAATTCGTTATATATGTTGTATCATATAACAATGGCAGCAAGTTACGAATAGAAAATTTACAGACACTAAGTATTAATTAACTTTCAAAATCACTATCTAAATTCCAAATAAACCAAGGAGCTTGACTACGTCTATAATATACTTATAATTTAATGCTAATGCTAACATTGATTAACATTACCATAATGCTAATCACTGTCATTAAACAAAGACAAAAAATTGAACTAGCTAATTATCTACTGATGGACTCTAGCTACACTGATCCACACTGAGGTATGTTCATTTATGACTATTCAGTCTCCTATCTTTTGGCCAGCCCTTGATCCAATGAAAGATCACTGGAGCAAACTGGGATCATTAATCCCAGTTTTCTCCAGTTTATATAATAATCTTTCATGGGTAAATCTATCAAATCCTATATCAAGATAATGGTAAATAATGTCAAAGTTATTTCTTGAATCTGACTGTTTTAAGATTTCACCATAATAATTAACTAGATTGTTTAGGCAAGAATTCTCTTTCATGCTGTGATCCATTAAGGATACTATTCCTTATGAGATGGACCTGTATTGTATCTTTAATCAGAGACTCCAGAACCTTACACACCACTAAAGTCAAGCTGGTCAATAGTTGCACATCATATCTTTTGTAACTCCTGTGTAGATTGAGGAGACATTAACACATTTCACATACAGGGAGGGGAATCCTCCCAGTGTATTGATGATCATAATATTAACATCCCCAATGGGATGATGCATTCACATGCAGCTTTGTTTTAGTATGACAGGATATATACTGTTCACTCTATCTTAAGAATTCTTCCTATCTTAAGAATAAATAAAATTTGTTAATTTATTGTTGAACAGTTAATTGTGGTGATTTTTGCATAATTACAATATCAGTAAAACTGAGTAACAATAGAGCGTATCCAGTGACAAAATTTTTAATAACTAATTATGGTGCTTTCAGGGTAAATGAACCCCTTCTTCAGCAAAAGACATATACGAAATACTAACAAAATATAGATGTTAGAGACAGAATTAAAATAAAATAAATATCAAGTGAGTTGTGCATACTCTAAGGCACACATGGCTGTGTGATTGAACATTCACTATATTGGCAATCATTGTTCTTCACGGACAAGTGTGGGTTTGTTGCCAGCATTTGTTGAGTTTCAAGACTGTTGATTTCAAGATAGGGTGTAGTCTTGTACCCTTGCAATGATTCAAGGCTTTTGGACAACATGATATGTTCAATGATACTAGCCAAAGGCTGTGAAGGAAGTGTCAGGATTGGTCGATCACTTCACAATTGCATCTGGGGTTAAGGTCATGATGTGTAGGCCAGAAATGTTCCATGATTGCCGAGTGGTCAGGAAGGCGATCCTGAAGGCATC
Source organism: Mastigoproctus giganteus (assembly GCF_048544385.1). NCBI lineage: Eukaryota > Metazoa > Arthropoda > Arachnida > Uropygi > Thelyphonidae > Mastigoproctus > Mastigoproctus giganteus. The sequence goes on from NC_143583.1 coordinate 192,689,078, forward strand.
TAGAGCTCTTCCCTATATAGCAACTGCTGCAATCATTGCAAGTTACACGGTATACCTACTCCACTACATAAGAGAGGGATGATGGAAGTCTTAACATTTGAAACCAGAGAAAATAAGCTCTTACCAGGGAACTGTACACATTTTATGGTGTACTCGCGGAGGATTTTAGAAATCTGGTCTGACATGCCTGGATAGTAAGGAATATAGGCGGCAGGTATATTGTCATGCGTGTAAGACCTTCTCGGATGGGTCATAAGCTCTTGTGTTTGTAGCAAGCAAACACTTGTCTAATACATGGGTTGGGTACCCACAATTGACTAGGTCAGTTCTTACTCTTGAAATCTCAGTTCGCTTAGCTTCCTCTGAGCTGGAATGGCTCCAAGCTTGAGAGAATAGAGCTCATGCAGTGCTGTTTAGATGGTAAGGGGTGTGGGCTGATCTGTATTTGGTAAACTGCTAGCACCACATTGGCTTACGGTACACCGAGGTTTCCAATCGTGGACCCACTCTTTTCCCTCGAACATCCAGGAATGGAAGGGACCCATTCACTTCTAACTCTACAGTGAGCTGTATGAACAGTGATAAGGAGTTGAGGTACTCTAACAGTGCTGTCTCTGAACTACGTGGGATGATGGTGAAAATATCATCGACGTAACTGCACCACATTGCAATCAGTACAAGTGGGCTCAGGAATATCTGTTCCTCCTATTCCTCCATAGCGATGTTAGCAACAATGGAGCTAACAAGGAGGTGCCTATAGCTGTGTATTTGCTTGTACAGGGAATTGCCAAAGGTAATGATGCTGCCTGACAGGCACAGGTTTAGGGCAGCACAGATGTCCTCTGTGGATAGCGATGTTCTGCTCAGTAGGCTTGGGTCATTCTCCAGAAGTCGCCTGGTACAGCTAATGGCCTGTTGAATGGGAATGGATGTAAACAGAGAGACAACATCGAAGGACGCCATGATCTCACTGTCAGGAACCGTGAATTCTTTAGTTAGGCGAATGAATTCCTCACTGTTGGTGACTGTATGGACAGAGTTTCCCACTAGAGGTGCTGTCGACGGTTGAAGTTGGAGCTCACTGGTTGAGTGCATCAGAGGATGGAGGCCGTTCTGAAGCGGTTGTCATTAGCAGTCTCTTCAGGGAGGTTCGCTAAGGTTGTCTCTACTCCCATGGCGATTTGTGTGATTGGTGGTCTTGACGGTATGACGCTGAATTTTAAACCAGAGGTAAGAACGTCAATCTGCTGAGAGGTTAATTGGTTGCTGCTCAAATTCAGAACGCAATTAGCATTATTATTAGTAGGAAGAGTGCTTGCTCTTGAGGAGTGAGTTTCTCTGGTTAAGTTAATAAATTTCCGCTGTTGTCCGTTACGATAAGCATCATATATGCGGTTTTCTTGACGACAAAGAGTATGAATTAAGCTAGAAAATGCTACTGGTGAGATTGATACAAATCAGCCCACACACCTTACAATCTAAACAGCACTGCACGCGCTCTATTCTCTCGAGCTTGGAGCCATTCCAGCTCACAGGAAGCTAGGTGTACCGAGATTTCCAGAGTAAGAACTGACCTAGTCAATTGTGGGTACCCAACCCATTTATTAGACAAGTGCTTTCTACAAGCGCAAGAGCTTATGACCCATCCGAGAATGTCATCCTCACGTGACTATACCTACTGCCTCTATTCCTTACTATCCGGGCACATCAAACCAGATTTCTAAAATCGTCTGCGAATACAACATAAAACGCGTACAGCTCCCTGGTAGGAGCTTACGTTCTCTGGTTTCGAACGTTAAGACATCCATTGCCCCCTCTTACATAATGGAGTAGTATCTGCATAACTTGCAATGATTGCGGCAGTTGCTATATTGGGGAGAGCTCTAATATAGGTGCCTTCAGGATCACCTTGCTAAACATGACAGATCAATTTGCCTGGGTGACACTGACCACTCTGCAATCGCAGAACATGTGAAGTGATTGACCAATCCCGACACTTCCTTCACAGCCTTTGGCTAGCATCATTGAACATATCATGTTGTCCAAAAGCCTTGAATCACTGCAAGGGTACGAGACTACACCGTGTCTTGGAATCAACAGTCTTGAAACTCGACAAATGCTGGCATCAAACTCACACTCGTCCGTGAAGAACAATGAGCGCAAATCTAGTGAATAATGTTCAATCACATAGCCATGTGTGCATTAGAGCATGCACAACTCACTTGGTATTTATTTTATTTTAATTCTGTCTCTAACGTCTATATTTTGTTAGTATTTTGTATACATCTTTTTCTGAAGGAGTTCATTTACCCTGAAAGCTCCATACTTAGTTATTAAAAATTTTGTCACTGGATAATGCTGTATTGTTACTCTTTAATCATGGAATCGAGTACCACAGGCCCATTTTCCTTCATCAGTAAAATTTAATACTTGATATTTCTATTCTTTTTCAGTGAAATAAACAATAGTAAAAATAGCAAATCCCAAAATCCATATTATCCTGAAACTTGAAATTTACCCTTGGTGTCTCTTTTCTTATGTTAGAGAAGGGGGGGGGGGCGCATCTCAATTAATTTTTGATCAGTTAGTTTGGTTGCTTCTCAAAAATTATAATGAAAGCAGCTGAAAAACTATGAAAAGATGTGTGAAACTATATATATTGACATAAACTTAATGTTAGTAAAGGTAGTAAATCAGGTATCTGCTTCTTTTTTTTTTTTTTTTTTTGCTGAATTTTTTTTCTTTATGAACATTGAAGAAAACCATGCACTGTGAAAGAGTTCTGTATTGCTAACTTCATTTATTTTTCTGTGTACTTCATTAAGAATGCACTTTGAACTTTTTTTATTATTAATATTTGTTCTTAGAGTGTTTTTTTTTTTTTTTTTTGTTTTTTTAAGATCAGTTAAGCTTTCTGAGAAATTCAAAATATTTTGAAGCGGAATTGATACTGGGAATAGAAATCTTTTGGTAGTTTTTCAATTTTCGCAATCAAGCATTTGTGAAATGTTGAACAGACAAATGCTAACTTATTGTGATTTTCTCTTGTAGAGAATCTGTGTCCTTTTTTGAATTTAAATCAAATAAAAATAGAATAATAAATATAATAAACAGAATATTAAAAAACATTAAAATTTTATTTATTTCTTTTTTTTTTTAAGTAAGGAAATCTCTTACCTGAGATATTTTTCAGGAATAACTGCATCCATGCAAGATGTAATCAGAATAGTTGGAAATTATTTCAAAGAACTTCTTAAAGAGGGAAGAACCTTGCAACAAGACAAAGGAATAAAAAACAAGCTTTGACCCTGAGTCAATGCATGGCACATAATTGGAAGTATAATGGAAGTAAATTTGCCATGCATGGACTTAGGGTCAAAGCTTGTTTTTATTCATTTGTCTTGTTGCAAGGTTCTTCCATCGTTAAGCAGGCCTTTGAAATAATTTCCATCTATTCTGATTACATCTTATGTGGATGCAGTTATTTCTGAAAAATATATAATCTCTTTTAAATATTAAATAATTTTAATATTTAAAAGAGATTTGCTGACTTAAAAAAAAATACAATTTTAATATTTCTTAATATCCTAATATATATTATATTTATTATTCTATTTTTATTTGGTTTAAATTCAAAACATTGATTTAAATTCAAAATGAGGACACAGATTCTCTACAAGAGAAAATCACAATAAGTTAGCATTCGTCCAATTTTACAAATATTAGTGAATCTCGATGATACAAGTTGTTGCATGTCTAGTAAAGTTTTGAGACAACAGAATTCCCATCGGTGGCTTAGCTACCATGTAGGCAGGCAAGGCAATTGCCTATGGGCCCGAAAAACGGTAGCTACGCTACTGATTCCCATAATGTTTTTTAAACAATAGCATTTGTGAAAATTGAAAAATTGTAAGAAAAATTAGACTATATAAATAATTTTAAAAAATGATTCTCATTTCTGCAAAATAGTTCATATGCAGATAGGGGAAAAAAGCTGCTCACATCTGGTGAGTATGGGCTTTGGCACACAGGGTCCTGAGCTGGATATCATCATTCTTCTCTTTCTTGGCGATTCCCTTTTACTTCAGACTTTTAACTTCTTTTAAAATTCCCTTTTACTTCTTTTTAACTCAGAATTTTTTTTTTTGGCTAGTGCAGCAAAAGCCTCAGGCTTCCTTGCACCATATGGCTAATAATAATAATAAAAGTACTTTAATATTTAAACATTAAACATTTAAATATTTAAACAGTAATTTAAAAAAAATTCTCATTACTGCAAAATAGTTCATTTGCAGACAGGGGAAAGAAGCCGTTCATACTACTTTAGAACTTGATGTATTTCATGCTGAATATCCTGATATGCAAAATGAAAGCATTTCAACTAATATACCGAGATATTGTGGAACACTCTATTTCAAGATGGCAAATATTGGATTTCCTGTATCTGCATCTTTTCTCAAAAAGTTGGAAGGTGACTTATACCTTTTCTATATGGATAGTTTTTTTTTTTTTTTTTAAATTATGGATGAAATGTATAAATAAATATTTTGTATTTATAATTATGATGCTTTTTATTACTCAAAGAAACTTATATAATGTTGCTAGTCAAAAAAATTTATTATCATAATCATACCCACTGTGTTATATTCCAAAACATTTCCAAGACAACAATTTAAAATTTTTTTTAACATGGTATATGATTTCATTACTAAGATCTTTATTATTTTTATTTGCCTTTGCATATATATGTACAATGCATCTATTGTCTTTACCATGTTTCTCCAACTCTGTCCACATGTAACAATCCTTCCGAATGGAATGATCTTTGTGAAATTTTATATTTAGTTCTTTTGGACAGCTTGACAAACATCAAGCTGTTCAAAATTTCATTAAAATCAGGTGAATAAAAATCTGGCAGTTATTTATTTTTTCCCCTTACATATCACATAGGCTATCCATATGTCATATTTGTAACTGAAGTATTAAACTTCATTTGTTCTTACGCATATGCATAGTATGAATGGACAATATTGTGAATGTACAGAAATTAGATTAGCATTAGTTTAAGGCATATGATACAAGAAAGAAAGCTTATACAGCATCAGCCCAAAAAAAAAAAAAAAAAAACCCTTCCCATTTCACCAATCTGATCACTCCAAATGTTTGTCTAGTTCAGCCTGAAATTTATTTAAGCCATCAACTTCCACAACGATAGATGGAAGTCTGTTCCAGCAATCAACTATCCGCTGGCAAAAAGCAAACTTGCGCACATCTACTCTACAACTGTCTGTCCTCAATTTGAATCTATGCCTCCTCAGGTTATTAATCTCAGCAAGTGGAAGTATCCCATCAGCATTGAGCCTGCTGAAACCATTCAAGGCTTGTACGCCTCAATCAGAACACCTTGCATGTGCCAAGCCTCCAGATGCTGCAACTGACAGAATTTAAACCTCTTCTGGTAAGAGAACCTCTTTGTTCCTCTCATTGTCTATGAGACAGAGAGTGGAGAGACTCTGTTAGAGATGGATCAACAATTAACCTAATTGCCCTTTCCTAATGGAATCTAGAAGCTTGAGAAAGGTTTTGGGGGCACCACCCCGGGTGTGGAAACAATATTCCATGTTAGGGTGAAGTTGTGATTTGTACAGAGTGAACAGCTGTTTAGAAGAAATGTAACACCAAGAGCAAAAGAGAAAACCAAGTTTTTTAGATGCAGAGGAAGCAATATTTAAAATGTGATTGAGCCAAAAGAGATTAGAAGTCAGGATAATCCCCAAAAGAGAGATATCATCAGGGGCTCACATCTGGTGAGTATGGGCTTGGCACACCCAGGGTCCTGAGCTAGATATTGTCATTCTTCTCTTTCTCGGTGATTTCCTTCTATTTCTGACTATCTCTCTCAGGAATTTTTTTTTTTTTTGGCTGGTGCAGCAAAAGCCTCAGGCTTCCTTGCACCGTATGGCTAATAATAATCACCTTGCCTAGAAATCGGAGTGTCACCAAAGATAAGCATAGGAGCAGAAGACTCCTTTTTGCGAGATATAAGACAGGAATGAGTTTTAGAAGGATTGAAATCAACTAAGTTATCTTTGCCTCACTGGAGATCGGCATTTAAGGAATTGGTAGTGATATTCGAGAAGTTGAAGCTGATTGAGCAGGGCGAGGTTTCTCAAACTGGAAAGTGGAATGCAATGTGCTGTCATCAGCAAAACTATGGATAGGATTTCTGATAAATCGATGAAGGTCAGTAATATACAAGAGGAAAAGAGTGGGGGGAAAGAACTGAACCTTGAGGGACACCACCATTAGTGGAGATGTTAGATGACAGAGAGCCATCTACCATCACCCTCAGTGAGCAGTCAGAGAGAAAACTGGATAACCAATTACAAAAAACAGTCGGTAGACCATAAGATGGAAGCTTGCTTAGAAGACCTTTATGCCAAACATAATTGAAAGCCTTTGAGATGTCAAGAGCAACTGCTTGTTTTTCACCGAACTTTTCCATTGAATTTGTCCATAGATGTGTAGCGTAAACCACAATATCACCAGTGGATCAACACTGGCAGAATCCATACTATCAATTGTTGATCAGACAGAAGGTTTCTAGGTAATTTGAATTGGTGGTTAATTGATTTCTCCATTACTTTAGAAAGAATAGAAGGTTTTTTTTTTTTTTTTTTAGGAGCATTAGCAACTAAGGCCATATCACTCCGGGGATATGCTGTGGTCATTCCCTGACCTTTCCGCATCCTCCGTATTTGGTTGTCATGGGCTCGAACCCCGGTTTAATCAAGAAGCGTGTGCTACGCACTGCTGCTCCTGGCTGTAGAGGCACTGGAACAGAAGTAATTGGATGGGAGGGAATGTAATTTCTGCATGCCATGTACTTTGCTTTTGATTGACACATCCTTTTTTACTGTTTTGATTTTACAACCCTCAAAAAAATGTCAACAAAAAAATGTCAACAAAAGTGAACAGAAATATCTGATTACAGGGTGTGTTGAATAACAGATTATAAAGTGCTATGTTTACTTAGTGCTGTACAGGTGACCCCTGCTTAACGCTGATAATTCGTTCCGGAAAAACAGAGCGCTAAGCGAGCGCCGTATTCCCATAAGGTAACATATATATTTGTGAATTGCGGTTGGTGCCATAGGATATTTCCTAATCAATAATAAACGGTAGTGAAAAGATGCACAAATGTCGGTTCAAAATGTTTAATATTCAAATATTTGTACATTAAAATATTCTGCATTACATACGTATATAATTGTGGTAACTACTTACTATGGGGTAAAATTAAACTTAAAATTCCAATTAAAATCATTTAATTGATCTAAATTGATTTTAATTGATTTATTTTAATTGATGAATTTAATCATGAAAAATGTGTCGATTTTGGCTTGAACTTTGGCCCTCTTCCAAACAAACTAAAAGGGATATTAATTTTAAATCCCCCACAGTGTTACCACCCAACAATAAAGTCAACCGATCCTTTGCCGCTTTGAAACCTGGCATGTTTTTTACTTCTTTCAATATGAAACTTCTTTTAGGCATTCGTTTCCACAAAAGTCCAGCTTTATCTATGTTAAAAACTTGTTGAGAAGTATAACACATAATACCCCTCTTCAATAATTTTAAGTTTTTTTTTGAAAGTTTTAGCTCCTTGAATTTTTTTTATAATTGTTTTTACAGTTAAACTTGCTAGTCCTAAATTATGGCACACATCTGCTTGACATTGACCAGAATCGATTCGTTTCCCAGACGTTGTTGCTTTTTCATTCTTATCGGCCATTATTAACTCTTCGAAAATGTAACTGCATTGGTTTCATTAATTACGATACAGTGTTCAATTAAACCGTCCGTTACGCACAATGTCTAATACTGTACTGAGTGATGACCAGACTTTGGATAAATACATATAATGCAAATATTACAAGCAATATACTTGATCATTTTTTGAAATGTTGATCTCGGAACTATGTAACAACTCACTGTACTGCGATTAAATTAGTGTGCAAGAAAATTTCACTGAGTGTGGGAAAATTCCTCAAGTCGGCGTGGGAAACGTTTTAATATTTTGCTATTCATTTTTTGTTTTGCTATTCATTTTCAAGCTATCGTATTTCAATATGAGAACAAGAATAGCCTTGTGCAGGCAAAGTTTTTACGGCTGAGTAACATAGAGTTACAAGTTTAGGGTTATAATTTTATACTGAAATTGAAATTTAATGAAATTTAATTGGAATCATGACTCGGACCACAGCAGCAAAGCAAAAGGCTCAAGCTAAATGGAGTGCTGTGGCTCAGAAGAGAAGAACTGAGGGGGGGGCAGTTGCCCTCTGAATCACAGCCTTTTAAAATGCACTGCTTGCTTGATGTTTGTGGACAATCAGGTATGGGACATGATATTGCCAGGGGGGGATGTTTTTGTGTGCGCAAGATGTAAGGAGTGTGAGGAAATGAGGCGACAATTCAGTGTTGTTATGGGCCTATATGAAAGCTTGAAGGACGGTGGATGCCCTCGAAGGATCTAAAGTGAGGGGCCCATCAAGCTCTCAGCTGCCTACGTCAATGCCAGAACTTGCACTTGATCATCACGCAACACAGTGGCAACCCCCAAGGCAGAATGCACTGGTCGTACATGAACTAGTAGTTGTTGGTGACTCTATTGTCAGGGAAACGAGGATAGGTGACATTGTAGATTGATGACATTGTAGCGCAGACATCATCTTTTAAAGGCACAAAGGGTGATATTGTTGTACACGTTGGCACTAATGATATTAAGAGTAGGACACTGGCGGAATTACTTAAAAAGTACAGGTCACTGTTGAAAAAAAGCCTTGAATTAGGGTTGAATTTGAAAGTGTCTGCAATACTGCCCAGACACGATAGGAGGGACTATATGATGAGAGCCTTGTCGATCAATTCGGCCCTGGAAAGATTGTGCAAAGCTCAAGGGGTTGAATTTTTTTTTCAGCCTGGTCTGTACTTGTTAACAGGAGAGACTGCTTCTATAGGGAGGGGATATGCTTAAATAGAAAGGGTGCAAGAATATTTGCTGATGCTATCGATGCAGTGTTAGGTGGGTTGGAAAACTGCTAGCTTGAGGGTATACAAGGACCAATAGATTAACAGTAGCCACTGGCAGAGGTGAAAGTGATTCTTGCACTGCTTCTATTGGGATGAGCAGCAGCCTGGAAAACAAGATGCAGGGTACTTCAGAGACTGCTGGGAGTCATTGCGGTACAAGTAAACACATGGGGTGTATTAGGGTAACTAAGAATAGGAACAGGTGTATGTATGCATGTACACCAATGCTAGGAGTTTGGTAAATAAATTTGATGAATTTGAGGTATTGCTCAAAACATCAAAGGCAGATATTGTTGGGATATCAGAGACACTGTGTCACACAGATATAAGGAATGCAGAACTGGAATTTGGGGAGTACAATGTGTACAGGAAGGATAGACAAGACAGGAAGAGAGGAGGGGTTATACTATTAGTTAAGAAACACATAAAATCCAAGGAAGGAAGTGAAGCCAGTCGACATCGCTGGACAGTGCAGTGTCGAGTCAGTTTGGTGTAACATAAGCATTGGAAGATCAAAATTGAGAGTAGGAGTGTGTTATAGGCCTAATGACTCTGATGAGTATAATAAGGAACTGTACAGGGAAATAGAGTGGGCCAGTAAATCAGAGAGTCTTATAATGGGGGATTTTAATTTCCCAGATATTGACTGGAATTTGTGAGTTGGTCACTCACACACTAGCAAGGCTTTTGTGGATTTACTGGATGATTGTTTTCTACATCTGATTATCAGTAGTGATTCTTCATGCATTAAGAATCTGCAGATAAAGGATCCACTAGGTGGCAGTGATCACAGTGTGCTGAAGTGGGATTTACTCAAAGAGGTAACTATCATCAGCGGTAAAGGGAAGGGTTTTTGCTTTTGTAAAGCCGACTACGATGGTCTGAGACAGTATTTAAATTCTATACAGTGGGACCAACAGCAAATTCAAAATGGGAAGCATTCAAAGAACTTATCTTGGAAGCTACTAGGCTTTATATACCAACTAAGAAATATTGTTCAGGGTTTAGGCCTAAACCCTGAACAATAAATGGATGTCAGATGAACTGATGAGACATATCGCAGAGAAGAAAAATGCAGGGGATACGTATAAATTAATGGGTGACATGGAAGCCTATGATAGATACAAGCTGGTCTGTAACCAAGTCACAAAGGAGATTAGGCAGGCAAAAGGCAGATTATGAGAAATCCTTGGCAAAGGATGCAAAGAAAAATAGGAAAGAGTTCTTTACCTATGTAAACTCTAGAAGGAAAGCGGTGAATCAGATTGGTCCACAGGATATTGATGGTTCAACTGTTGCTGATCCTGCTCAGGTGGCTAACAAACTAAATGAGTATTTTGCGTCTCCATTCATCCATGAAAAGTTATTCAGTGAGGGGAATGCCAGAGGTGAATTAAACACTGGCAGTGAGCTGGATGTGTTTGTAATAACTGAGGAAAGTGGAGGAGAAATTGTTGAAGATAAACATTAAAAAAGGCACCCGGGGTGGACGGGATCTATCCAGTTATATTAAAGCAGGCAGCAAAGGAAGTAAATAAACCCTTAGCCATAATTATTAGAGCTTCTTTGGACTCAGGGGAGGTACCCATGGACTGGAGATGTGCAAATGTGACCCCAATTCACAAAGGAGGATCAAAGGACAACACAAGTAATTATAGACCTGTGGTTTAACTTCTGTTCCAGAAAAATTAATGGAGGCACTGGTTAAAGAAGCACTGCAGGATTATCTAGACAAGACTTCAGTTATAGCTCGGACACTGCATGGTTTTGTTAAGGGAAAGTCTTGCCTGACCAATTTGATTGGATACTGTGATGTGGTCACAAAGGAACTAGATGCAAAGAATAATTTTGATATCATATATTTGCATCTTCGAAAGGCTTTTGATACTGTTGCACATGGAAGACTGCTGCACGAATTGGAGCAGTGTGGCATTGTAGGCAAATTGCTGCTATCGATAAAGGGGTGGTTGAGTGGGAAGAGACAGAGAGTGGTAATCAATGGACCCTGCTCATTGTGGACTAATGTTATTAGTGGAGTCCCTCAGGGTTCAGTGTTGGGTCCATTGTTGTTTTCTGTATTTATAAATGATATTGATGATGGTATATTAGCATTAGTAGAGGCATATGATGCAAGAAAGCAAGCTTATGCAGCATCAGCCAAAAAAAAAAAAAAAAACCCCTTACATTTCACCCCTCTGTTTGTTCAAAATACAGGTCCAGCTGAGCCTTAAATTTATTTAGGCTATCAACTTCCACAACAAGGGATGAAAGTCTGTTCACACCAACCATCTACCTACTGGCTAAAGGCAAATTTCCGCACATCTATCCTACATCTGTCCTTCCTCAATTTGAATTCATGCTCTCTCAGGTGATTATTCTGAGCAAGAGGCAGTATCCCATCAGCATTGAGCATGCTCAAACCATTCAAGGCTTTGTACACCTCTATCAGATCACCTCACTGGTGCCCAGTCTCCAGACACTGTAATTTGCAAAACTTAAGCCTTTCTTCGTAAGAGCAACCCTTCGTTCCGTTCACTAACCTTGTTGCCCTTCTCTGTACTCGTTCCAGCAGCTCTACATCCTTCTTGAAATGAGGCCCCCAGACCTGTATACAGTACTCAACGTGTGGCCTGACCATTGCCTTATACAAGGGAATAATCACCTCCTTACCCCTACTAGAAAAATTCCTGTATATCATTGATAAGACACCATGAGCTACACTTGCAGCCCGTCTGCACTGCTCAGAGAACTTCATATCTGCCTTCACAATTACCCCCGGGTCCTTCTCATTCTCTACCACTGTCACTGTAGTACCACACAGTGATACGTTGCTCTTGGGTTGCTGTTTCCCATATGTAGTACTTTACATTTGTCAATGTTAAACTTCATTTGCCACCTCTCAGCCCATCTGCTCAACCTTTCCAGATCCTGTTGCAGCAGCATAGCGTCAGTAGTGTCCTTAACAACCCTGCATCCTTTGTATCGTCTGCAAACTTGGACATTAAGCTTGATATACCATCATCAATATTATTTATAAATACAGATAACAATGTACCCAAACTGAACCCTGAGGGACTCCACTAATAACATTGGTCCACGATGAGCAGTGTCCATTAATTACCACTGTCTTCTGCCACTCAACCATCCCTTTATCCATAGCAACAATTTGCCACCAGTGTCACACTACTCCAATTTGTGCAGCAGTCTTCCATGTGCAACAGTATCAAAAGCCTTTCTAAGATCCAAATATATAATATCAAAGTTATTCCCTGCATTCAATTCTTTTGTGACTACATCATAGTATCCAGTAAAATTGGTCAGGCAAGACCTTCCTTTAACAAAACCATGCTGTGTCTGAGCTACAACTGAATTCTTGTCAAGATGATCCTACAGTCCTTCTTTAACCAGCTTTTCCATTAATTTTCCTGGAACAGAAGTTAAACTCACGGGTCTATAATTACTTGTGTCAGCCTTTGATCCTCCTTTGTGAATGGGGTTACATTTGCACATCTCCAGTCTGTGGGTACCTCCCCTGATTCCAAGGACGCTGTCATAATTATGGTTAACGGATTGCTTACTTCCTGTGCTGCTTCCTTTAATATAACAGGATAGATCTCATCCACCCCAGGTGCCTTGTATTTATCTTCAACAATTTCTCCTCCACTTTACTCTCAATTATTACAAGATCATCTAGCTCACTGCCAGATTTTACTTCGTCTCTGGCATTTCCCTTCCTGAATAACTTCTCATGTGTGAATGAAGATGCAAGATATTGATTTAGTTTGTTAGCTACCTGAGCGGATCATGAACAGTTGAACCATCGATATCAAGTTGACCAATCTGATTCATCCCCCTTCCTTCCTTCTAGAGTTTGCATAAGTAAAGAACTCCTTGCTGTTTTTCTTTGCTTCTCTTGCCAAAGATTTCTCGTAATCTGCCTAACCTCCTTTGTAACTTGGATACAGATCAACTTATATCTATCATAGGCTTCTGTGTGGCATGTTAATTTATATGTATCCCATGCATTTTTCTTCTCTGCCATATGTCTCATTAGTTCATCTGACATCCATTTAGGCCTGAACCTCGAACAATATTTCTTAGTTGGTATGTAAAGCCTAGTAGCTTCCAAGATAAGTTCTTTGAATGCTTCCCATTTTGAGTTTCTGTTGGTAACAGCATCAGTTGGTCCCACTGTATAGAATTTAAATACTGTCTCAGACCATTGTAGTCGCCTTTACGAAAGCAATAACCCTTCCCTTTACCCCTGATGGTAGTTATCTCCTTGAGTTAAACCCACTTCAGCACACTGATCACTGCCACATAGTGGTTCCTGTATCTGCAGATTCCTAATGCATGAAGAATCACTACTGAGAATCAAATCAAGAGTATTGCTCCCTCTAATTGCCTCCTGAACATGCTGATTTAGAAAACAATCATCCAATAAATCCACAAAAGCCTTGCTAGTGTGTGAGTGACCAACCCACAAATTCCAGTCTTATAATGGGAGATTAAAATCCCCCATTGTAAGACTCTGTGATTTACTGGCCCACTCTATTTCCCTATACAGTTTCTTATTATACTCATCAGAGTCTTTAGGCCTATAGCACACTGCTACTCTCAATTTTGATCTCCCAATGCTTATGTCACACCAAACTGACTTGACACTGCACTATCCAGCGATGGTAACTGGCTTCACTTCCTTGGATTTTATGTGTTTCGTAACTAATAGCGTAACCCCCTCCTCCCTTCCTATCCTGTCTATCCTTTTTGTATATGTTGTACTCCCAAAATTCCAGTTCTGCATTACTTATATCTGTGTGGCACCATGTCTCTGATTTTCCAACAATATCCACCTTTGATGCTTTGAGCAATACCACAAATTCATCAAATTTATTTCCCAAACTCCTAGCATTGGTGTACATGCAAGTATACATGCACCTGTTCTTTTTCTTAGCTACCCTAACAGAACCCATGTGTTTACTTGAACCCTAATGACTCCCAGCAGTCTCTGAAATATCCTGCATCTTATTTTCCAAGCTGCTGCTGCTGCTGCTGCTCATTCCAATAGAAGCAGTGCAAGAATCACTTTCACCTCTGCCAGTGGCTACTGTTAATCTATTAGTCCTTGTATCCCCCCAGTCTAGCAGGTTTCCGACCCACCTAACACTGCCTCGATAGCATCAGCAAACATTCTTGCACCCGTTCTATTTAAGTGTATCCCATCCCTGTAGAAGCAGTCTCTCCTGTTAACGAGTACAGACAAGGCTGAAAAAAATTTTACCCCTTGAGCCTTGCACAATCTTTCCAGGGCCGAATTGATCGACAGGGCTCTCATCATATACTCCCTCCTATTGTGTCAGGGCAGAATTGCAGACACTTTCAAATTCAAGCCTAATTCACGGCTTTTTTTTTTTTAACAGTGACCTGTACTTGTTAAGTAATTCTGCCTGTGTCCTACTCTTAATATCATTAGTGCCAACGTGTACAACTATATCACATTTTGCGCCCTTAAAAGATGATAACGCCAAATCCGCTCTACAATATCAGGCTTAATGTCCAAGTTTGCAGATGATATGAAAGTTGGCAGGGTTGTTAATGACAGTATGCTGCTGCAACAGGATCTAGAAAAGTTCAGCAAATGGGCTGAGAGGTGGCAAATGAAGTTTAACATTGACAAATGTAAAGTATGACATATGGGAAGCAGTAAACCCAGAGTAACGTATCAACTCTGTGGTACAACACTGACAGTAGTAGAGGATGTAAAGGACCTGGGGGTAATTGTGCAGGCAGATATGAAGTTTTCTGAGTAGTGCTGATGGTCTGCAAGAGTAGCTCATGGTGTCTTGTCAATGATATACATGAATTTTTCTAGCATGGATAAGGAGGTGATTATCCACTTATATAAGGCAATGGTCAGGCCACACCTTGAGTACTAAATACAGGTCTGGATGCCTAATTTTAAGAAGGATTCAGCTGTTAGAATGAGTACAGAGAAGGCAACAGATTAGTGAATGGAACAGAGGGATTGCTCTTATGAAGAAAGGCTTAAATTTTGCAAATTACAGTGTCTGGAGACGAGGCACTTGTGAGGTGATCTGATTGAGGTGTATAAAGACTTGAATGGTTTGAACATGCTCAATGCTGATGGAATTCTTCCTCTTTCACAGAATAATCATTTGAGAAGGCATAAATTCAAATTGGGGAAAGACAGGTGTAGAATAGATGTGCAGAAATTTGCCTTTAGCGAGCGAGTGGTTATTGCTGGAACAAACTTCCATCTGTCATTGTGGAAGTTGATAGTTTAAATAAATTCAAGGAAGAACTGGACAATCTTTTAGAGGGAATGATTGTGTGATTTTTTTTTTTTTTTTTTTTTTTGGCTGATGCTTTCTTGCATCATGTGCCTCTATTCAGGGGCATTCCTAGTGTATGTGGCACCCAGGTTTCAATCGCAGTTTGGCTCCCCCTCTAAAATTTTCTTCATATGTGTATGTAATTTTCAGGTTTTCAGGCAACCTTTGAATGTTGGCGCTCGGGTGCAGTGCACCCCTTGCATCCTAGGGACGGCCCTATCCTGTTAATATTAACCTAGTAGCTTCTATGATTATTTCCATTAATGCTTCCTATTTAGATTTTGCAGTTGGTAACATCGTCAGTTGGTCTCACTGTATAGAATTTAAAAACTGTCTGAGACCACTGTAGTTATCCTTTACAAAAGCAAATGCCCTTCCCTTTGTCCTTATTGTTGTTGCATCTTTTAAGTAAATTCCGCATCAATACACTGTGATTGCCATGTACTAGTTGTTTTATCTACCGATTTTTAATGCATGAAGAATTCTGCTGATAATCAGATCAAGGGTATTTCTCTCTCTTTGCCTCTCTTATATACTGCTGTAGAAAACGGGTCATCCGTGAAATCCACAAGTCTTCCTACTTGTGTGACAAACCCAAAAATTCCAGTCAATATCTGGAAAGTTAAAATCCCACCTTTTAAGACATTCTGATTTACTAGCACTCTCTCTTTCTCTATTTTTTTTTTTTTTTTTTTTTTTATGAAAACCCCAAACACGAAAGGTATCAAAACCTATAGTACTTAGTACCGTGCATGGGTTGAAGGAGAAGTATGGGGGGAAGGGGATGCCGGAAACTTTGCTCTAGAGACTAAACATGGGTTTCACCACTTCAAGCCTCCAATAAGCAAAGTGGTGGTATTTCACCGTATAGTTGTTTGTTATACTCATCATAGTCATCAGGCCTATGAGACAATTCTACTCTCATTTTTGTTTTCCCAGTGCTTATATCACATCATACTGACTCAAATTGCATTGGTCACTAATGTCAACTGGATGCCTTGCCTTATGCCACTCCCTTCTGTGCTGTCTCTTGTTTCCATATACATTATACTTCCCTTATTCAAATTATGTATCTATTATGTCTGAGTGACAGCACATTTCTGATATCCATGCAATGTCCACATTTGATGACTTAAAGTACTTCGGATTCATCAAATATAGCATTAGAATATATGGATGTATAATGCACATTTTCTTACTCTTAGTTAACCTAACATAACCCATGTATTTACTTTTTTCCAGGCATCTCCATAGCCAGGTGGGCAGGAGCGGCAGTGTGTAGCACACGCTTCATTAGAGCAGGGTTCAAGCCTGTGACCACCAAATACGGAGGATGCGGAAAGGTCAGGGAATGACCACCGCATATCCTCGGAGCAATATGGCCTTGGTTGCCAGTGCTCCTAAAAACCAAATAACAACAACAACTTTTTTTCATGAGGACCCTCAGCAGGCCTTGAAATCCTCAACACCTTTCCCCCCCTCCCTCTCAGGCTTCTACATGTTACAATAGAGGCAATGCAAGAATCCCTTTCTCCTCTGCTTGTGGTTGTTAATCTATTATTCTAATGATTCCCCCCTCCACACACACACACACACACACACACACACACACACACACACACTAGCAGTTTTCTGACTGACTTTATCCCATTTAAATATAGTAACAGTTTGTTAACAAGCCGAGAAAAATTCTACCCAATGAGCCTTGCACAGCCTCTCCAAGGTACAATTGCAGATTCACTTTGAAATTTAAACCTAACTCTCAACTTTTTCTCAACATCTGATCTCAATATCTTAACTCTTAACTATATAATATTGGTGTATATACACCATAGTTTACCCATAAATTTGAACTACATATGTAGAATAAAAGGCATTGTTTTGATTGTATCTCATATTGTGGGTACCTTCCCCCCCTCAGGCTTCTACATGTTACAATAGAGGCAATGCAAGAATCCCTTTCTCCTCTGCTTGTGGTTGTTAATCTATTATTCTAATGATTTCCCCCTCCCCACACACACACACACACACTAGCAGTTTTCTGTCTGACTTTATCCCATTTAAATATAGTAACAGTTTGTTAACAAGCTGAGAAAAATTCTACCCAATGAGCCTTGCACAGCCTCTCCAAGGTACAATTGCAGATTCACTTTGAAATTTAAACCTAACTCTCAACTTTTTCTCAACATCTGATCTCAATATCTTAACTCTTAACTATATAATATTGGTATATATACACCATAGTTTACCCATAAATTTGAACTACATATGTAGAATAAAAGGCATTGTTTTAATTGTATCTCATATTGTGGGTGCCTTCACAACGAGATAGCTGGTATTACAGTATTTCAAATCAATAACGCTTCTCTAGTAGAGAAGACTACTGTTATTTATTTTCAGTGGATACCACCACTTGTTAGGTAAGTCCTCAGATCTCCTCTTAATGTCATTAGTGTGCATGTGTACAGTTATTATCACCTTTTGTGCCCTTAAAAGATATCTGCCTTACAATGTCATCTGCTTTTGTACTTGCAGCCCTGGTCCTAGTCCACCTGTCCTTTTTTTTCCCAATGTATTTCCCATTTTCCCACTGGAGTCGCAAAGAATAAGTACCTCCTAGGGGAGCAGCGCATTTAGGGATTGCTAGTGTTGCCTGATCAACAAGTGTAGGACTGTTGTTGAGGTGTCAACTGATAGCCCCAATTTGTGTGTCATATTCCATAATTTTCAGTTTGAGATTTTGACACTTCAGAGAACCCTGGCAGCCTGTCTGCATTGCTCAGAAAACTTCATATCAGACTGCACAATTACTCCCAGGTCTTTTTCATGAAAAAATGTGTAAATGCCTGCATTTATATGTAAATATATTTTTTTACCTAAAAATTCTGAACTGTAACTTTTAAACCTTTGTGTTACTCTGTATGGCAGGGAATTTTTTTTTTTCTTATATTTATGTGGTATTATTATTTTTTGTATTTTTGCAGCGAAGATGGTAATTCGTACTTTCTTTTTCTTTCCCCTTTTTTTTTTTTTTTTTTATTCCACAGCAGAATCAAATATTTCTTCTCCTGTGTATTGTAACAAAGAAACAAATCAGACCAGATATCCTTTAGGTAAATTTCTTATTTTTTGTAACTTATAGTTGAGAAGCTGAGACTAACAACAATCACTTTGATATAGATAATAGCATTTAATATAATATTTGATAAATTATAATTATAGTTTTGTAATTTCAAAGGGACTTTATTGTTCATCTTATTTTTATCAGTTTATTGCAAACACCTTATTGATTGATTGACAAAATGGTATCTCATATCTGCCAGCTCTCCAGATTTACAACAGAAACTGGTTTGTTTGTTTGTTTTTTTTTGGCTTGATTTGATTCTTCTCTATTTTGCCATCATAATATAGTTGATGACAGTGTTTCACTATCTTATTTGAAGATAATAAAGCACTCATATAAGTAAATAATAATGACTAAGCACCTACCAGCTGTCTTTTTAACATCACAAATGGTCACTTAGGGCTCAATAACCTGTTGACTTGTTTATAAGTGAAACCTATTTTCTGCAGTTTTCCTAATCTTATTGCAAGGTTGTTTGGTGGACAAGAATCTACGGATTATTTTTAGAGTCTTGACACCAGGGTATCAAGACTAAAAATATAGGTTAGAAGTTTTGTCCTATTTTATAGTCTTTTTCCACATTTTATAGTCTTGATGACCAGGCTAGCAAGACTACAAAATGTGGGTAACATTACTGCAGGTATTGGCTTACTGGATAATGGTGGATTAGTATACATTAATAACCCCAGGGGGCTCACAACTAGTGAGTATGGGCTTGGCACACCCAGGGGTCCTGATCTGGATATCATCATTTTTATCTTTCTTGGTGATTCCCTTATACTTTTATCTCTCTCTCTCTCTCTCTCTCTCTCTCTCTCTCTCTCTCTCTCTCATTGTAACTTGGGAATTTTTTTTTCGAATAAGCGTTACTTATTCGAAGTAGTGCAATATGATGGCAACTCGCTGTGAAGGTATTCACAATATGAGATATAACTTAAAACGATGCCACCTTATAAATATTCTGTTTATTCAGAAATGGCTGTGTATTAATGATGCTATTGCACTTAATATATACATAGTCTAAATTTGCTCGCAGCTCGAGGCTTTAGCCCTAAATGCATCTTTTTTCTAATTTAATTTTGAATAAGATGTGGAGATGCAGACTAATAATATGTAAATGAAAGTTATTGTTACTCAATGCTGTGTGGTCAAATGGTATGGACATCATCACATCCAATCCAAAATTTAAGTTTAAAGGTTGCTTTTTCCATGGCCTTGTTTACAAAGGAAATCATAACAATCTCTGCCAGTGGGGGGGGGTTGGATTGCCCATCCTTATACATTGTTTTTGTTTATATAGGTTATTTTTGAAGGCTTAAATAATCTTCTGTTGACAAGTCTGTTAGGTCAAAAATTTCTGAAATGTGTTGTGGAGAAGTTTCCAGTATTTCTTAGCAGCATCAAAGATAAAGAAATAGATAAAGCAATAGCTGTTTTTCAGGTGCCACTTCCATCAGTTTTAGTGTGAGATGCTGTTATAAAAAAAAACATGAATGAATGAATGAATTAATGTGCAGTGGTCCTTGATTGGGGAATTGACAAGTGCACAACGAACTTTGAAATGTAACAAATTATCTCAGATCATGCTAGGCAATTTTAATAATTACTCATAATAATCATGCTCATAGTAGTCATGCTGAGTGTGAGAGAATATTCATGTAGGTTAGAAGCTTTGGAAATGCTCCTGACAACCAGTTCTATTCAGCAGGGCCATTGTTATGACAAAACTTTGACTCAAGGGTGCAAATTTTGCAACAGCTCTTTCTTGAAACAGTCAAAAAATATCCAAAAATAGAATATCCAAACAGACATGTACAGAAATGTTACGTAAGCTAATAAAGCTAAAAATGTTAGATAAGCTACTTTAAATTTAAACACATACTGTGCTTGTAAACAATCCTATGGCTATATTTTAATATTAAATGTGTATTTTGCAAGTGAAATTTAATTTCTGGTACAGTGTTTTTTTTTTTTTGTTTTTTTTTTTTATGTGAACCCCAAACACGAGAGGTATTAGAACCTATAGTACTTAGTACCGTGCTTGGATTGGAGGTTGAGAAGACGAAAGAAGATATTTGTTGACACATTGGACTTGAACTTCTGTAGATTGTAATTTTCAGGAAATACGTATGAAGGAAGGTTGTTCCAGAAAACGGCAGTTGAATGAATAAATGAGGAAGATGAAAAGTTGGTTCTGTGGGTTTGAAGTTGGACAGTAAATGGATGTTGGCTGGTGGCAGCACATGTTCGGACTGTTTTGAAAGAGAGAGCGGGAATTATAGAAGCCAATTCAGAAGAACAGTGCCCATGGAAGTATCTGTAGAAGAGGCATGCAGCAGAAACAGTACGTCTATGAGAAAGCAAGTGGAGAGACTCTGTTAGAGATGAATCATTAATTAACCTAACTGCCCTCTTCTGAAAGTGTAGAGTCTAAAAAAAAAATCCTCCTGTTTTCCTTATGCCTGATCTCCAGCATTTTGAAAAATCAAAATATTTCAGCTGTAGTATTCAAATTGCATATCTGCTGAATTTTTTGACAGATATACATCTCTTCTACTGTGCAGTAAAAGTCATATCATTTTAATTTTATGATGAACATCATGGTGTGACAACAGCACTTACATTTCAAGGCCTGTTCAAACCTGTTTATATCTAAGGGGCATCTTGGTTAGCTGGTGAGTAATTTTTTCTGCATTTCTGCCCATTATATCTAAGGATAATCAGAGTATGGTGAAAGTAGGGTGCACTACCAAAGACACATTAGGTTATAGTTATACTCACTCAATGTGAGCTAGCTGGCATATCTAAAATCTTCAAAATATTGTTCTGCATGCCCCCCCCTCTCAGTTTTTGTGTTATTTACCTGCATATGCCGCATCATGAATATCTTTGTGGGGAATACTGGAGTTCTCAAGAACTTTCTAATTCATTTCACAACTATATGTAGTTTGTATCTGTTAACATTTGAAATATTCAAAGTTCCACTTACTCTTTATAACTGAATTTCAATTATCATTTTCTCCAACACTGCTCATCTCATTTATCATAATTTCTTATTCGCAATTCTTCCATTTAAAAGGTGGTACTCCTGCATTTGATTGCTCTGATATTTCTTGTCAGAGACTTAAATTTTCTGTCCGAATTGATATCTCTTTCTTACAATTCAACCTAACAGTGATTCTGCAGAGCAAAGTTGTAGAGATGCTGAGACTTTTGGTATTACTACTTACCTGACACAACTTAGTTTACTACATACCAGACAGTGCTAACTACTTACTCTTGATCTTTTTCTCACCAAGTACATGGTTAGTGTTAACTTGGCAAATTTCTTCGTTCTCTCCCTCTTCTCCTTCACTCATCAGTCCTTTTTAAACTTGTTAACATAATAACAGTACAAAAATTAAGTCTCATGATCTTAATATTTTCTCAGATCATACGAATTAAATAGTTTTTGTAAAAACAAAATCCTTTAATCTACATTCCACTTTAAATTTTCTTCATTTATATAAACCATGGATTTACGAAAAGAATGTGTTATGGCTGTTGAAGATAAAAATAAAGCGTGTTACAAATTACTTGCATTTTTCAATAATCAGTCGTAGACTTAAGATCTGATCTCTGGTTTCTCTGCTCTTTCTGAAACTCCAGCTTCATCCTTAAGCTTCATTTTCTGTTTATACTAAAGCTTGTAATAGTTGTCAACAATAAATTCATACTAAATTTTCATAAGTCCAAGAGCAGGAAGCCTACCTTATTAGGCTGGTCATCATCCAGTGGTTAACGTGAATTCACAAGTAAGGAGGGTGCAGGTTTTAGTCTGTATGTTGCCAGAAAAAATGTAAAGCACATTGTGAACTGTAGCACCAAAAATCAAAAATCTGCCTTCCCTTAAATTAAATAGATATGCATTCACAATGTATATTTGACCACTTCTAGTTTCATGCATCTGAAGAATAAACAGAAATAAAAATTAATTTAAAAAAATTAAAACAGATCACAATGCTGATTACCATTTGTAATCAGCATTGTGATCTGCTGATGTCATTGGTTATAACTGCTCTTCCATGCCCATCTCCTACCTCCATCATTGTTGCACAGTAAAATATAAAATCTAGCACCCTCAGTTATTAAGAGTTGCTTTAAACTCTTTTTCTGGGTTTTAGAGATGTATATACCTAATCGTTGAGTGGTTTTGGAGAAACTCATTTCAATGAATGTTCAAGCACTGACAAGTGAATTTATTTACATCTGTAATCATTTATGACTAAAAAGTAGTGTTTGTGGTTAAAAATGCAAAAAAAAACAGTTCAGTTTTTTAAATGTAAATAAGCGACAATAAACAGTCACAGTAAATGTTGTCACATACTGTAATGTCTGTTTTAAATGCCTAGTACACCAGGCATCAAAGGGTGAATATCATTGGACATGCCCCAGAGAAAAATACTGTTGCATTGCAGGATAAGAAAAAAATTAATGAACAGCTAATTTTTACCTCCTTAACTGTTCTTCTTAAATTGATTGCAGAATTAAATTGAATTGATTAAAGTTACAGGTGTGAAGGGCACCAAGTTTTTTCATAAACTGGTTGTAAAGATTTGGGAAATTGGACAGTGGCCATCAGATTGGAAGAAATCAATTTCCATTCCCATACCAAAAAAGGGATCTGAAAATTTGCTCAAAGACTATTAGCCTAATTTCTCATGCTAGCAAGGTGCTTCTTAAAATCGTACTAAGCAGAATTTCAAGAAAATTTGAAGAAGAAATGCCAGATGAGCAAGCAGTTTCAGAAAGAGCAGAGGAACCAGAGATCAGATCTTAAGTCTACGAATGATTATTGAAAAATGCAAAGAATTCACTGTTCCAGTCATTTTGTGTTTTATAGATTATTTCAAAGCATTTGATTGTTGTGTTCAATATGAGAAACTATGGGATTTCCAATCCACGTAATTCAGCTGATTGTGCTACTAAACCAGGAACAGGAAGGAACTTTGAGAACCATCATGGGAAACACCACAACTTTTTCAAAATCGGTAATGGTGTCAGACAGGGCTGCATTTTGTCACCTCACCTTTTTAATGTTTATGCCAATGATATTATGCGCGAAGCTTTGGAAGATTTAGACACTGGCATCAAAATTGGAGAATTGAAGATAAACAAACTTTGTTGTGCAGATGATACTGTTCTAATTTGCAATTCCAAAGATTATCTTAAAGAAACTGTGAGGAGAGTTTGTGAAGCAAGTAAGAAAAAAGTCCTGTTTCTGAATGTGTGTAAAACTAAAATTATTGTGATTGGTGATAATCTCGGTTCCAGTAAAGTGAAGGTTAATGGGCAAGATATCGAAGAAGTTGATGAATTTGATTACTTAGGGTCAAAAATAAATAGAAATGGTGACTGCTCAAATGATGTAAAGAGATGACAGGCAACTGCCCGAACATTAGTCATTGATCTGATGAAGTTGTGGAGAGGTCAAGATCTGCCCCTAAAGACGAAACTGAGAATCATTGATTCGTTAAATTTTCCATTTGCCACTTATGAAGGATGAAATCTGAAAAGAGTTGACAGGAAGAAAATTGAAATGTGGTTACAAGAGAATACTGCATAATTCTTGCCTTGATCGAATAACAAATGAGTGGGTATTGAATAAAATTAAATTGGCAGGCTTAAAAATTCTTCATAACATCAACAGAAGAAAACTCAAATTTTTTTTTTTTTTTTCTTCAATTTTCTTCTATTGTCCATCCTCACATAGTAAGGATGAAAAACTTTCTGTTGAAGAATATAATGGAAAAAAAAAATCGAGGGGAAGAGGATCAGAGGAAGACCTGCAACTAGGTGGGAGAATGGGATCAGTGAACTTGTGGGCATGACATTTTGCGATGTAGCTCATAGAGCACAAGATCAATGCAATTGGAGGAATTCGTTGGTAGCCACGAGGAGCTACCAACAAATTCCAGTTACCATAGCTCCCTGAGGAGCTATAACTGGAAGAAGAAGAATGTGCAATCTTATTAATTTAAATGATATTTTGATTTTATTAATATATTGTAGACATTCACTCAGTTTTTCACGTGGAATAACAATTGTTTGTTTGTTTGTTTGTTTTTACCACCATTATAAGTGTAGCAAGTCTACTGTATAACTATAGGTCTTCTGTTCTCTTCCTTTCCCTGGCATTAGTATACTTGTAATCCAGGTAAATGACCTTGAACTGCCTGCTACTTTATTCCTGTACCTGATGAGTTGCATGATAATGGCAGCAAAAAAACTTTGATTGTGTGAAATTAAATCAGTTGTTTTCAAAGAGATTTAATTAAACATACTTTTTCTGTCTGTACTCACACTGAGCATTTTCTCTCTCCTTTGCTTTCAGCTGTTCTAGAATGACATCAGATTGGTCACCAACCTACTCAAGTGCTCAATGACTAGCTACATATCTGTAATTTGCAAGAACAGTTGACTTAAATTATCAAGCCTACTGAATAAGCACTAAAAGAGATAAATTCAAAGTAATAATATAGCTGAAGCTCTTTGGCAACAATAGAATTAGAAAATATTTGCAGGACTATCTTGTCCTTTCTATTTCTACAAAAAACCAACTATTTGTAGTCGTTTTTTTGCTGCCAGCAGGATTTCAACTGCATTCATAATGCAATGGTTGTAATTCTCATTGCAGAACAAACTTTCCTTTTTAAAAAGTTGCCTGTATTGCATTACTTTCAAACAAATGGTCTTGCCAAGACTATGACAACTTTTTTCAGGACTAACTGATCCATCACCAGATAGTAGATGATCTCTAGTGACAATACTGAGACAAAACAGACAGCACTAGCAATATTACAACCTATGTCTTTGTATACTGTATGGCAGCTCACATTGAACAACTTCTTTACAACTGTTTTTTCTGCATGTTGCTACTCTCCTGCTGGCTGCAAAAACCATATGAAAAGACAAGATAGTTCTGCAAGCATCTTATAATGATAGAAATGGTGAAACGGCGAAGTTTTTATGGCTCCAGCTAATAGAGAAGTTTTCTTAAATTTTTGCTTTTTTATTGACTTAAATTGGTATATTAATTTATTTTCTAGAGTTGTGTTATATTCCTAGTAACAATACTTTAGTTTAATTTCAACTTAGATAGAGATTTTGTAGGTTATTACTTAGTATCGGTAAGGGTATCTAATCTACATGTTGGATAAGTTTTTCAGCTCCCGCGAATGCTAAGTTTTTAATTATACTTAGCTGGTTTATTGACTTAATTGTTAGATTAAATTATTTTCTATAAGAAGCTTATAGACCTAACCAAGCTCTGTGGTTTATTTTGAATTTTGATAGTGCAATTTTGAAAGTAATTAATACCTCGTGTCCGTAGATTTACCATTTGTAAATTGCCGCCATTGTTATACAATACAACGTGTACCCCGAACTAGATAGCGTATGGTTTAATGGAAAACTAGATAGCGAGTATAGTAGTATCAATTAATAAGTAAAATTTACTAATCTTATTAAATTTCATTGTCAGTTAAATTGTACTTTTTTAACTAAATACTTATAATGACCTAGTTTTTACAAATGTAACATTATAAATTAATACATATAACTTGACAGGAGAAAAGAATGTTACTTGGAGATAATATATTTCGATATTGAAATATATGTAGTGTTATTACTACATTGGGATATAAGTTTAGGGTCATATTTTTTATTGAAATTGAAACTTTATTTGAAATTGTAATGAAATCATGACTCAGACCAGAGCAGCAAAGCAAAAGGCTCAAGGTAATGGGAGTGCCATGTCTCAGGGGAGAAGTGAGGGGGGCAGTTGCCTTCTGAATCACAGCCTTTTAAAATAAACTGCTTGTTTGATGTTTGTGGAGCAATTGGGAACAGGACATGATATTGCCAAGGGGATTGTTTTTGTGTGTGCACGATATAAGGAGTGTGAGGAAATCAGGCGCCAACTTAGCGTTGTTATGGGCCTATATGAAAGCTTGAAGGACAGGGTGGATGCCCTCGAAGGATTTAAATTGAGGGGCCCATCAAGCTCTCAGCTGTCCACATCAATGCCAGAGCTTGCACTTGAACATCACACAACACAACGACAACCCCCAAGACAGAATACACTGGTCCCAAAGGAACTAGTTGTTGTCTGTGACTCTATTTGTCAGGGAAACGTGAAACATATTGTGCAAAAAGGATAGGTGGAACAGGACCAGGGTATGTCTGCCAGGGGCAAAGGTTGATGACGTTGTAGAGCGGATATCATCTTTTAAGGGCACAAAAGGTGATATAGTTGTACACGTTGGCACTAATGATATTAAGAGTAGGAGGCCGTCAGAATTACTTAACAAGTACACGTCGCTGTTGAAAAAAAGCCATGAATTAGGATTGAATTTGAAAGTGTCTGAAATTCTGCCCAGACACGATAGGAGGGAGTATATGATGAGAGCCTTGTCGATCAGTTCGGCCCTGGAAAGATTCTGCAAGGCTCAAGGGGTAGAATTTTTCTCAGCCTGGTCTGTGCTTGTTAACAGGAGAGACTGCTTCTACAGGAATGGGATACACTTAAATAGAAAGGGTGCAAGAATATTTGCTTATGCTATCGAGGCAGAGTTAGGTGGGTCAGAAAACTGCTAGCTTGGGAGGATACGCAGACTAATAGATTAACACTATTCGCTGGCAGAGATGAAAGTGATTCTTGCACTGCTTCTATTTAAATGCATTTGAGCAGCAGCCTGGAAAGCAAGGCAATGGGGATTTCCAGAACTGCTGAGAGTCATAGTGCAACAAGTAAATAGTTGTTATTGTTGTTATTTGGTTTTTAGGAGCATTAGCAGCTAAGGCCATATTGCTCTGGAGATATGCGGTGGTCATACCTACCCTGACCTTTTCGCATCCTCTGTATTTGGTGGTCACAGGCTCCACAAGTAAATAGATGGGCTGTGTTAGGGTAACTAAGAGTAGAAACAGGTGCATGTATACTTGCATATACACCAATGCTAGGAGTATAGTTAATAAAGATGATGAGCTTGAAGTGCTAGTCACACAGTTCGAACTGAAAATGGCACTATCTCAATCCCAAGCAAGTGCCGTCACGGCAGATGACATCCATTATGATATGATTAAGCACCTTTCATCTGAATCTATGGATTGGCTGCACCATTTATACAACAGGATCTGTCTTGAAGATCAATTCCTTGACTCCTTAACTTTCTCAACCAAGGGAAGGATCCAAAAATTCTGACCAATTATCGCCCGATTGCTCTGTTAAGCTGTTTGTGCAAAATCCTGGAAAGGATGGTCAGTGCCTACCTCATGTGGTATTTAGAAGCAAATGATCTTCTTTCCAGAATTCAAAGTGGCTTCTTACAAAAAACAGGTCAGCACTCGACCATTTAATGATTGGAAACATCTATCTAAGATGCTTTCCTCAAATGCAAGCACCTAGTGTCGATATTGTTTGATATGGAAAAAGCATATGAAACTGCTTGGAAAATTGGAATTTTAAAAGATATCTATAATCTTGGTCATAGAGGTCATATAGCCTTTTTTTTTTTTTATTAAAAATTTTTTGTTAAACTATACATTCCAAGTCCATGTAGGGTCTGCTATCTCTCGATCTATCAGCCAACTAGAGGGCATTCCCCAAGGGTCAGTTCTGAGTGTTACGTTCTTTTGATATCAAAGTTAATTCTGTTATTGAACAACTTCCTCCAACTGTAACAATGCCCTCTGCGTTGATGACTTTAGCATTTTCTTACAGTCATGCAACATGAGGATTATTGAAAGGCAATTGCAAAATGCCATTAACCATGTCAACTCTTGGGCAGTGGTTTCTGATTCTCCTCTCAGAAGGCCATCTGTGGTGTACACTTTTGTTGCAAATGGGACCTTTGCCCTGAACCAGAACTTAAGCTTGGACTAAACATCATTCCAGTAGCACCAGAGGCAAAATTCTTCTGGCTCATATTTGATAAGTTAACATGTTTACCACACATCCATCAGCTACGGACAAAGTGCAGAAGGGGGCTGAATCTCTTATTAGCATTAGTAGAGGAAAACAATGCAAGAAAGCAAGCTTATGCAGCATCAGCCAAAAAAAAAAAAAAAAAAACCCTCCCATTTCATCCCTCCATTTGTTCCAAATGCCTGTCCAGCTCAGTCTTAAATTTATTTAGGCTATTAGCTTCCACAACAAAAGATGGAAGCCTGTTCCACCAATCAACTACCCGCTGGCTAAAGACAAATTTCCGCACATCTATTCTACAACTATCTTTCCTCAATTTGAAACTGTGCCCCCTCAGGTACTTAGTCTGAGCAAGACGAAGAATTCCATCAGCATTCAGCTTGCTCAACCGATTCAAGGCCTTATACATCTCAATCAGATCTCCTCGCAGGTGCCTACTTTCCAAGCACTGCAATTTGCAGAACTTCAAGCCTTTCTTGGTAAGAGCACCCCATTGTTCCCCTCACCAATCTTGTTGCACTTCTTTGTACTTGTTCTAGCAACTCTACATCCTTCCTAAAAGCCGACCGGGCTAGCCGAGTGGGTAAAGTACCTGCCCGGCAACCCAAAGGCCGCGGGTTCGATTCCCGCCTCGGGCTTGGATCAAAGTACTGCAAAAACCTTGGGAGGTGCAATATGGCCACAGAAGCCGATGCGCCAACAACTACCAAATCAATCAATCAATCCTTCCTAAAATGAGGCTTCCAGACCAGTACACAGTACTTTAGGTGTGATCTGACCATTGCCTTGTAAAACAGGATAATCACCTCCCTGTCCCTGCCAGCAAAATTCTTATATATCATTGACAAGACTCCATGACCTGCCCTGGCAGCCCGTCTGCACTGTTCAGCGAACTTCGTATTTGGCTGCACAATTACCCCCAGGTCTTTTTCACTTTCCACTTCCCTGAGTGTAGTACCACACAGTTGGTACGCTTCTCTTGGGTTATTGCTACCCATATGCAGTACTTTGCATTTGTCAGTGTTAAACTCCAGTCGCCACTTCTCAGCCCATTTTCCCAACTTATCTAGATCCAGTTGGAGTAGCATACTGTCATTACTGTCAATAACAACCCCGCCAACCTTTGTATCATCTGCAAACTTCGACATTAAGCCTGATATACCTTCATCATTGATAAATATGCAAAACAACAATGGCCCCACCACCGAACTCTGGGGAACTCCACTAATAACATTTGTCCACGAAGAGCTGTGTCCATTAATTGCCACTCTCTGTTGTCTCCCACTCAACCATCCCTTTATCCATTTTAGCAGCTTACCCTTGATGCCATACCTCTCCAATTTGTACAGCAGTCTTCCATGTGCAACAGTATCAAAAGCTTTCCTGAAATCCAAGTATATGATATCAAAATTATTTTTGGCATTCAGTTATTTTGTGACCACATCATAGTAAACAATCAAATTGGTTAGACAAGACCTCCCTTTGACAAACCCATGCTGTGTCTTAACTATTACTGCAGTCTTATCTAGATGATCCTGCAATTCTTCTTTAACCAGCGGCCAACCGGGCTAGCCGAGTGGGTAAAGTACCTGCCCGGCAACCCAAAGATCGCGGGTTCGATTCCCGCCTCGGGCTTGGATCAAAGTACTGCAAAAACCTTGGGAGGTGCAATATGGCCACAGAAGCCGATGCGCCAACAACTACCAAAGCAAAAAAAAAAAAAAAAAAAATTTAACCAGCGATTCCATTATTTTTCCCCGAACACAAATTAAACTAACAGGTCTATAGTTACTTGTGTCACCTTTTGAACCTTCTTTGTGAATTGGTGATACATTTGCACACCTCCAGTCCATGGGGACCTCCCCTGAGGCCAAGGAAGCTCTCATAATTTGGCTAAGGGTTTGCTTACTTCCTTTTCTGCCTCCTTTAATATAATTGGATAGATTCCGTCCACCCCAGGTGCCTTTTTTATGTTTAACTTCAACAGGCGCCACCGTAGCCATGTGGGCAGGAGCAGCAGTGCATAGCACACGCTTCTTGATTAGACCGGGGTTCGAGCCCATTTACCACCAAATACGGAGGATGCGGAAAGGTCAGGGAATGACCACCACATATCCCCGGAGCAATATGGTCTTAGTTGCTAATGCTCCTAAAAACCAAAATAACATAACATAACTTCAACAATTTCTCCTCCACTTTGCTCTCAGTTATTACAAAATCACTTATCTCCCTGTTAGCGCTTGATAAACTTATGGCACTCCCATCATTGAATAACTCCTCATGTGTGAATGTAGAAGCAAAATACTCATTCAGTTTATCAGCTACCTGAGCATGATCATCAATAGTCAACCTATCTATATTAAGTGGTCCAATCTGATTCATCCCTTTCCTTCTAGAGTTTACATAAGTAAAGAACTCCTTGCTGTTTTCTTTGCATCCTTTGCCAAAGATTTCTCATAATCTGCCTTCGCCTGCTTAACCTCCTTTGTGACTTGATTACAACTAGTTTATACTTGCCATAGGCTTCTGTGTCACCTGATACTTTATATGCATCCCATACATTCTTCTTCTCTGCCACTAGCCTCATTAATTCATCTGACATCCATGTGGGCCTAAACCTTGAAGAGTATTTCTTAGTTGGAATGAAAAACTTGGAGCCTCCAAAATTAAGTCCCTGAAAACTTCCCATTTAGAGTTCACTGTTGGTAACATCATCAGTTGATCCTACTGTACAGAATATAAAAACTGCCTAAGACCTCTGTAGTCACCTTTACGAAAGCAAAAGCCCTTCGCTTTAGACTTGATGGTAGTTACATCTTTAAATAATTCCCATATCAATACATTGTGATCATGTCACCCAGTGGTTCCTTTATCTGCAGATTCTTAATGCATGAAGAATCACTACTGATAATCAGATCAAGAGTATTACTCCCTCTGGTTGCCTCTCGAACTTGCTGTAGAAAACAGTCATCCAATAAATCCACAAAAGTCTTGCTAGTGTGCGAGTGACCAATCCACAAATTCCAGTCAATATCTTGAAAGTTAAAATCTCCCAGTATAAGACATTCTGATTTACTGTCCCACTCTATTTCTCTGCACAATTGCTAATTATACTGATCAGATTCATTAGGCCTATAACACACACCTACTCTCATTTTTCCTTTCCCAGTGCTTAATTCACACCAAACAGACTCAACACTGCATTGTCCACCAACATCAATTGGATGCACTTAGATTTTGTGTTTCTTAACTAACAGAATGACCCGTCCTTCCTTCCTATACACATTGTACTCCCTAAATTCCAACTCTGCACTGCCTATATCTGTGTGCCACCATGTCTCTGATATCCCAACAATATCTGCCTTTGATGTCTTCACTAGCACTTGATGCTCATCAAATTTATTAACTATACTCCTAGCATTGGTGTACATGCAAGTATACATGCACCTGTTCCTGCTCCTAGCCACCCTAACACAGCCCATGTATTTACTTGTTCCACTATGTCTCCCAGCAGTCACGGAAATATCCATTACCTTGCTTTCCAGTCTGCTGCCCATTCTAATAGAATGGGCAGCAGAAATAATCACTTTTGGCAGAGGCAAAAATCACTTTTGCCTCTGCCTGCGGCCACTGTTAACCTTTTAGTCTGTGTATTCCCCCCCCCCCCACGCTAGCAATTTTCCGACCCACTTAACACTGCCTTGATAGCATCAGCAAATATTCTTGCACCCTTTCTATTTAAGTGTATCCCATCCCTGTAGAAGTAGTCTCTTATGTCAACAAGCACAGACCAGGCTGAAAAAAATTCTACCCCTTAAGCCTTGCATAATCTCTCCAGGGCCGAATTGATTGACAAGGCTCTCATCATAAACTCCCTTCTATTGTGTCTGGGCAGAATTGTAGACACTTTCACATTCAACCCTAACTCATTACTTTTTTTTCAACATTAACCTGTACTTGTTGAGTAAATCTACAGATGTCTTACTCTTAATGTCATTAGTTCCAAAGTATACAACAATATCACCTTTTGTGCCCTGGAAAGATATCTGCTCTATAACGTCATCAACTTTTGCCCCTGGCAGACAAACCCTGGTCCTGTTCCACCTATTCTTATGTTTATCTCTTCTAATAACTGATACATTTTACTCCGCCTCTATCGTGCACTTGGCCAATTAAAATTAGATTATGAGTCCCAACTGTACTCTTCTGCTAGAAACAGTGTAGTGTGCTTAGACCGAGTTCACCATCAAGCCATCTAAACTGCTACTGGAGAATTTAGAACATCCCCTGTCCAGAGTTTATATGTTGAAGCATATGAACCACCTCTATTGCTTTGATGAAAGCAGTTGTCCCTAAAATATACTTTTAAACTGAAGTCCCTGCCAAACAACCTTACTTGAACATCTTTTTTTCCAACCATGATGGGAAAATCTCTATAGCAGATATCTGTCAGAGTGCCAACCGTCCCTTTGGTATTCGTGTCAAGAGCTGCTCAGAGAATTTAACATCACTGTAGACAAAATGTTCCCCAGTCATCAAGACAGCACTTTCCATCATGCAACTTTTCCCTTATTAACTGGGGAAAATCAGTCATGTCAGCTTCTGTTTACCATAACTGTATGCTGCCCATCGATCTTCCTACTCTGATTTTCTGCCTGTCTTTATGGATGGTTCGAAGTCAGAGTCATCTGTAGGATCAGCTGCAGTCTTCCCACATTGCACAGTATCTGGGAAGATTCCCTATGACTGCAGTATATACACAGCAGAATTGTATGCTGTAGAGCTAACTTTGGACCACATATAAACTAATAATTATCAAAGGTGTGCACAGATTCTTTAAGTGCATTACAGACTGTATCAATGATGAGATATGATCCTCATCCAGTCCTCTCCAGACAGCTGTTTTATAGCTATTTACTGGCCTCTCATCAGCTAGCAGGCAGTCTCTATTAGTGAATGTATGCCATACTGTGAATAATATAATTTTTTTAAGTGAAACAGCCAAATGGTGTTTGGAAATAAAATTTCCACTTAAACATGCAACAGCCATTATTTGTACCTTTTTAACTGCTAGATCTGGGCGGCATTTGCCCTATGCAGTGCAGTACTCGGATTTGGGGAATATTTCTACTCAAGTAAAATCAGATAAAGTCTATATATGCTTTACTATATTAAATTTTTAAATTGAGGAGATAATTCTGCTCCTACTGGCCAGAATTATCATCTCAACTGAAACCCACTGAAGCCAATCTTGGCACTAATGCTTGCTCTTACATCCACCTTAGAAAAAAAAATACCATTATCTGTGGTTCTAGTTAAGTTGCTGAAATCTTTTTAAATTGCATAACAAGTGAATTCACTATTTATTTAAAAATCCCAGACACTATCAGGACTGTAATGAAATCAGAATGGTCCCTGTATTTGAAAACCAAAAATGCATTAAGTCATACAAATTTTATTTGATTTCAGCTGCTATACTGAGACATCCTCATCATAATAGTAGAAAGTGTAGTGCTTATTTTACTAATTTCCAGGACCATTGCAAAAGTGTATGAGGTAGTCAACATCCATTTACAGTTTAACTCCAAACTCACTAAACTTTTCTTGCCCTTCATATTTCCATTATATTTCTGTAAATTCTTTGGGTATACCAAGAATCAGTTAGCACGGTTATTAGATTTTGAAGGGTTGACTGTATGTATAATTGTAAATGAAATCAAAGAAATTCGGAAGAAAAAATTCGTAGTTAAAAAAAAAAAAAAAAAATGCTTCTGTTCCTGCTTATCCTGTATTCCTTGTACAGAACATGTACACTTATGTCCTTTGATTGGTCATCTGGCTAAAAGAATGCCACCCAGTTGCAGTATCTGAAATGTATGTTTATAAGTCTGGGCTTGTGATTGGAGGAAGTATTAATGTCAAACTTGAATTAAATAATCCAGTAAAGCTGCTTTCCTTAACTTACCTTTGTATTTTCTGCTGATTTTGAATGAAATTTGTGGGAAAGGAATGAAATAAAAATTATAAAGATAAGACATTACCTGTCTTATCTTTATAAATGATTCCATGATTACATGGAGTGAATTTCTTTACAGGTAATGTCTTATGTAACCCTCAGTCCCCCACTCCTATAAGTCTAGTACTTATTTTACTAATTTCCAATACCTGAAAAATACTTGGTTAGACACGAGAAGTTAAATAAAAAGGTTCATTTTGAGATAGCAACAAGTCTAACTAAGCTATTTTGTTTAACCATAATCAGTACTGTGAAGTATACAGGTGAAGAACAAACTCTGAATGGTCAAAAGGAATGAACATTTATTAGATTCCCATGTTGGAAATATCTCCAGATAGGTGTGCATTTAGAATGTTTGAGTTTTTAGATTTATATTTCTTAAAAGCCAGTGCCTTTATTATATGTGGTTTATAATCATTTGGAAGTTTATTAAAAACTGATATTATCAACATCCAGCTTGTGAAGATACTGATCTGCATGCAATGCTATTTTCATTCTTATAATGTCATTATGGAAATTTTAATCATGGAAGTAAACCTCCCAGTTTGATATATTGGAATGACCATATCTGGCTAGTGCAGATGCACTATTATGTATTTAGCTGAACAACCCGCTTGACAGTTTATGAAGTGCACTTAACTGCTACTATAGTGCAGTTCACTCAGTGCTTGTTCAATGTAGCATTCTCTACATTTTGATATAGAGTTGCACCCTGTTCCCTGGAATTGCACTATTCACTTGGGAAAAATTACCCATTAGTAAATATTTGAGCGCCTACAAAACTGTGTCAAAAAAAACTTTTTAATAATTAATTAATGCCCTTCAGTCTGATTTTTCCAATGTACTGTAATTCCCAGTGCAGTGCACACTTTCAAAGATGTGTTCTTTGATTTTGTTGTTAAAAATTGACTTTAAGCCATTATACTAGTTAATGAGAAAAAGGCTGAATTGCCTGCTAAACTGAAAATGTTTTGCAGCATATTGACAATTTATGATAAGAAGAAACTTTGAAAGAACCTGTTTATTGTTCCAAAATAACTTTTGTAGCAATAAATAGATACACAAGAATAACAATAAACACCATGCTGGGTAATTTACATCTGTGTTAATCTACTTAGTGATATATTTCCTTATCCATGGCTGTAAAACACTGCAGCCATTCAGTGCTATAAGTGAAAATATATTGAAGCGGTCAGGCATACCATTTCTTGCATATACTTTATACTGTACATCCTTCTCCTTTTGGTGTTATGGATAGGGAATGCATGCTAAGGGGATGTAATTAACTGAAGTTTATTGAAGTGCTGTTTATAGAAATTTCTGAATTACCCAATGTGTGTGTGTGTGTGTGTGTGTGAGAGAGAGAGAGAGATTTTTTTTTTTTTTTTTTTGATTTGGTAGTTGTTGGCGCATCGGCTTCTGTGGCCATATTGCACCTCCCAAGGTTTTTGCAGTACTTTGATCCAAGCCCGAGGCGGGAATCGAACCCGCGACCTTTGGGTTGCCGGGCAGGTACTTTACCCACTCGGCTAGCCCGGTCGGCTTGAGAGAGAGAGAGAGAGAGAGAGAGAGAGAGAGAGAGAGAGAGAGAGAGAAAACGAGCCAGAAGTAGAAGGTAATCGCCAAGAAAGAGAAGAATGATGATATCCAGCTCAGGACCCTGGGTGTGCCAAGCTGATACTTACCAGATGTGAGCCCTGAGGTTGATATGAAGAGATAAAGAAAAATTTCCCAGAAAGATCCAGTGTACCATTCAATGCTGGTAATTCCTGCCAATCTTCAAGCTCTTGCACCACATTTAGTGGTTTTGAGTGATTTGAAAATTAACAGTATCATAAGCTATTATTTAAATAATGTAAATACAGTGCATAAAGTTCATAATTTTAAGGTAAATTTTTTGCATTTGCTTTAACATGTATTTTTGTTTTATTGCATAATTTATATATTTAAAGTTTATATTTAAGAGTTAAATATTAAACCCTTTCATGTTCATGTTATCTTGCATGTGATAAAGGAACCAGTGTAAAGTTTTGGAACATTAGATTTTTGAATAAAATTAGTTTTATCATAGAGCTTTCATCCCCTCCCTTACCTCACTTTATTCTATTGCCTTATGCCATTTGCTTGCATATACTTCTAATATTGAATTCTAAATTAGGCCATTATCTTTTATTTGCATGAACTACCTACTTTTGCTCCTATTGTCACATCTACTTTATACTGTAAGCACTTATTTTAATTTTATTACTGTTTTACTTTGATTATGTATGCTTTACAAGAAATACTGTGTTGGGACTACCTTATAAACTTTGTGGAAGTTCTGCCTCTTTGCCCTCCTTTTAGTTAAAAAAAAAAATTTTTTTCACACTCATTTTTGGGCAGATGCAACTTCTTTCATAGACATAGGTATTATATCCACTTTTAAACTCATTAGATCAGAAAATCATTACAGTAGATTTTGCAAAAAAAAAATTGATTCAGAATCTATTGAAGTAATGAAGGCATGGAAACATTTCTCAATTGTGGACTGTATTATTATTATTATTATTAGCCACATGGGGCAAGGAAGCCTGAGGCTTATGCTGCACCGGCAAAAAAAATCTCCCTATTACCCTGAGAGAGAGAGAGAGAGAGAGAGAGAGAGAAACAAACAAAAGGGAATCACCAAGAAAGAGAAGAATGATGATATCCAGCTCAGGACCCTGGGTGTGCCATGCCCATACTCACCAGATATGAGCCCCTGGGTGTAGAGTCATAGCTTTATTGCTCAAAGAAGTAAAACCGTCAATGTTGAATGAATGTGTGAAAAATGCATGGCCAGAGTCAGTTCATTCAGGAAATATGATCGAACGGGTAGAAAATGCAATAGTAGAACTTGCTACGTCAATAGGAGGGGAAGGTTTTGATGATATGACTACTGAAGTCCTCTTGGGTAGCACAGTTGATAGAATCGCCCTCCTCCCCACACCGGCTGGAAAAGACCTGAGTTTGAACCCCGTCGATGAAGGGAGGAAATTTTACGGGTCTTTTTCACAACATGGCTGAGTTAGTCGGGCTGGGGCGAGTGTAGTATGGTTTTTTTCCCTGGAAACTCTGGTTTTTCGTCCAGCAAAACAGAAAATCAACCTCAGGACACACTCAATTTATAGACAATAAACACAGAATAGCATAGCCTTAGTTGCTGATGCTCCTAAAAAGATATGATTATTGAAGACATTCAAGAATTACTGGTAGCAAAATAGGCCAGTAATAGTGGATTTGGTGATAGCACAGATAAATTCTAAACTTCCAAATTTTACACTAAAAAGCATAGGGCAGGGGTGGGCAACCTTTTTTTGAATAAAAGGCCATATTCATTTTTGGAAATAGTGGAAAGGCTGCACCGATCCTTTGAACCACTACTTACGAAGTAAAACCTACTTAATTATCAGTGTTAAATTTTATTACATAACTATAGAAAAGGCAAATAAATTTCAATAAAACATACATATTTACAATATTCTCATCATAATACATCCACCTACATTTTATATGAACACAAAATTTAAAAAAATATAATTATAAAGATAAATTATTTTCTAAATTGTTATTCAAATGAAAATTTATAGCAATTATTTAACATTCTGTGTATTATACAAGAATAATTAGAAAAAACTGTACTATTGTAAAAAATAATTTAATATGAGTTAACTAATGAGTTGAAGATTTGATGCTTTGGTGGTTGAGTTGTTTACCAAAAAAAGATGTCTCGGCTGAAACCACTTCGATTGCACATTTTTAATGAGCTAAACTTATCAGAATGCATTGGTTTCAGCCGAAACATCTTTTTTGATAATTAACTAATGAAATTTTTGAGTTTGTTTTTTATTAGATAACAACTGGATATTAGGCTCCATCTTAGTTGTATGCAACTTGAGTTGTTCTTCTAAATGAATATCAGATATATGAGTCCTTAAATGACTTTTAATTTGTGTAAGGTATGAAAAAGTTGATTCGCAACAATACTTAGTTATTTATTATTATTATTATTATTAGCCATATGGTACAAGGAAGCCTGACGCTTATGCTGCACCAGCCAAAAAAAAAAAAAAAAATCCTGAGTTACCCGCTGAGAAAGAAAGAAGAGAGAGGAGGAGAAAGAGAGGGAGAAAGGGAGAGAGAGAGAGAGAGAGAGAAGTACAAAGGAATCACCAAGAAAGAGAAGAATGATGATATCCAGCTCAGGACCCTGGGTTTGCCAAGCCCATAGTTGCAAAGCAAGACAGCAGTTGACGAGCATGTTGACGTAAACGTGTGTATTCAACTGCATTTTTCCATATTTCAATAGGATCTTTTTTTTGTATCAAAAAAAAGTCTTTATCATATTATCTTCTCCTAATTCAATTAATTCCATCTGTAGTTCCGTGGGTGCCGTCAGGATATCAACTAAATGTGGCTCATATGCCAATTTCGTTTCTAAAGTATGTTCTTCGAAATCAGGAAATCTATCATTGTATTCTTCAATTAGCATGTCCAATACGGTTATGTAGTCTTTGAAAGTGTCACATACAACATATTTCTGCTCCTTTAACATATTTTTTAAATGAGGGAAATGTTCCCCAGATATTTCTGATTTAGAGAAAAGAGTTTTGTAAAAAATAAATTTTTTTGCCACATGTCATATATGTCTTGTTTTTCTCTACAAATAAACATTTAATTCATTTTGCCTTTCCATAATATCACACAAAAACGCAGCATTTCTACAAAATTCTTCATCTAATAAATCGCATTCTTGTTGTTGTTCCGTGTAAAATTTTTTAATTTGTTCTCGCAAAGCCAAAACTTTTACTAAAATTTGTCCTTTTGATAACCAGCACACTTTACAATAATATGGTAAGGCGACATTATATGTCTCATCATTCAATATAAGCATGCTTCGAAATTGGCGATGTCTTAAAGCATTTGCTCGAATAAAGTTAACAATTGTAATAATTTTGTCCAAAGTATTGCTAAATGGGAGGATTTAGCACAAAGGTTTTGTTGGTGTAATATACAGTGGAACAAAATTAACTTTTCTAAATTGAGCTTTTCTTTTTTTAACAATGAAACGAATCCTTCTTGCTTTACTCTCATAGAAGGTGCACCGTCCGTGCATACACTCACCATGTTACCAAGGTTTAGTCCTCTCTCAAGACACATTTCTTTAAACTTGTTAAAAATATCAATTCCATGAGTCCTTCCAGTGGGCATACCCAAAGCCAGTAGTTCCTCATAACAATGGAAATCTTCAGTTATAGCACAAATAAAATATAATATTTGAGCAGGGTCATTTCTATCAGTGGTTTCATCTAACGCTATTGAAAAATATACATCTTAGCATTAGCATTAGTAGAGGCATTTGATGCAAGAAAGCAAGCTTATGCAGCATCAGCCAAAAAAAAAAAAAAAAAAAAAATCACTTCCACTTCACCCCTCTGTTCGTTCGAAATACCTGTCCAGCTGAGCCTTAAACTTATTTAGGTTATCAACTTCCACGACAAGGGATGGAAGTCTGTTCCACCAGCCAACCACCTGCGGGCTAAAGGCAAATTTCCGCACATCTATCCTACATCTGTCTTTCCTCAATTTGAATTTATGCCCTCTCAGGTGATTATTCTGAGCAAGAGGAAGAATCCCATCAGCATTGAGCATGCTCAAACCATTCAAAGCTTTATACACCTCTATCAGATCACCTCGCTGGTGCCTAGTCTCCAGACACTGTAATTTGCAAAACTTAAGCCTTTCTTCGTAAGAGCACCCCTTTGTTCCATTCACTAATCTTGTTGCCCTTCTCTGTACTCCTTCCAGCAGATCTACATCCTTCTTGAAATGAGGCCTCCAGACCTGTATACAGTATTCTAGGTGTGGCCTGACCATTGCCTTATACAAGGGAATAATCACCTCCTTACCCCTGCTAGAAAAATTCCTATATATCTTTGACAATACACCATGAGCTACTCTTGCAGCCCATCTGCACTGCTCAGAGAACTTCATATCTGCCTGCACAACCACCCCCAGGTCCCTTTCATTCTCTACCACTGTCAGTGTTATGTTTCTCTGGGGTTGCTGTTTCCCATATGTAGTACTTTACATTTGTCAATGTTAAACTTCATTTGCCACCTCTCAGCCCATTTGAATTATTACCTGAAGTTGTTCCTCCTACATTCTGAGCTAATTCATGTTGTCTATTAGTTATCGTTTTTCTTGAGAGAGGTAATTGTTTGTATTTGTCAACTTTTTCCGGAACTTAAACATCCTACTGCTTCAACAATACATTCTTTTATCATTTCAATGTCACTGAATGGTTTGCCTTTTTTTCCAAGTACATGCGCTATTTTGTATGTAACATTGGTTGCAGAAGTTCCTTGCTTAATAAAAGCACCAAAAGCCTTTTCCTGGTGCTGTTTTTCTTTCTTCATTTTTTGAAGTTCAGATTTACGAGCTTCTCCTTCTAATTTTACATATTTATGGTCCTTGTCAGATAGATAATGTTGATTTGCATTGTATTTTTTTTAATGTTGTTAGTGCTGTATTACATATCAAACAAACCATTTTGCCTGTCACAGAAATAAGAAAATACTGCATCTTCCAATCTTTTTTAAATGTTCTGTTTTCTTCATTCAACTTCCTTTTAAATTTTTTGGACATGATGGGCAATCTAAAAATTAAGCAATTGTGAAATCAAACATACAAAATTACAGGATTACAAAATTCAAGACAAGAATACATACAGTTGTCAAAATATTCACAGTTACAAATATGCACATAAAAGCAACAGATAAAAAATCACGATGTCACAATTTAAATTTTAAAATAAAAAACTATTTTCGTTAAATTATTTTAACAAACTTAACAGAGGATTAGAATTTTTCTTTTATTAAATAGCTTTCGTTTTTTATCATTTGTGGTACATTAAAACGATTTTTAAATAAATAGAAGAAGTTAAACACTATATATTTTACTTTTTAGATCAAAAAATTTGTATTTTCGTTTTTTAATTATCTGAATAATGTTTCTATATTGTGAAAAAAAATAAAGCTTTTAATTAAATTATTAAAATAATTTAATTAAATAATATTATTTAATTTAAATATTTGAATATTTAATTTTAAAAAATATTACTTTTAGTTTAAAAGTAGTAGATTTTAGTTTAAATCCTACTACTTTTAGTTTAAAAGTAGTAGGATTATTTAATGATTTTATTTCATCTTTGTGTGACAAAGGCTGCACATAAGATCTTAGAAGGCCTTGGGTTGCCCACCCCTGGCATAGGGGATGGCATAAAGTTAGCCGAGCAATTAGAATCTTATTTTTTGAATGCAAATTCTTGATTGAAA
Organism: Mastigoproctus giganteus; assembly: GCF_048544385.1. Classification (NCBI taxonomy): domain Eukaryota; kingdom Metazoa; phylum Arthropoda; class Arachnida; order Uropygi; family Thelyphonidae; genus Mastigoproctus; species Mastigoproctus giganteus. The sequence continues at coordinate 192,730,986 of NC_143583.1, forward strand.
GGAGCCCAAAGTTCAAAAGGGAGCTTCAAAAATGCTTTGTTCCATATGATGAAATTCACAAAGATTTATCAAGCAAAAGCAAACAAACCCAGATTACTGCTTTTTTAAATAGAAAATACACGAAATCTAGAATGGTGTATTTTTGTTAGCTTTTGGAATGTAATCCCCCTTTTTGTACTTTTTCTTAGTCCCGTATAACACGGTTCGCACAACATGACATTTTATAGGAATCTAATGACCATGTTATACGAGGATTACATGCAGTGGTGAGCTATAGTGGGCATTGTTATTTTTTTTTGAAAATTTGCGAGCCCATTGCTGAGATGATCATTTATTTTACAAATGAAATCCTGAATGCAATTATTGAGTATCCAAAGCTGAAACTATGGTGGGGCGAGCAGGGGCCCCATTTCCACCATTTTAATGGTGCAATCGATCAGTTATGTATTTTAAAATTGCTTAATTTTGTGATTTAATTACAGTTGGACCTCTGTTTAACCAACTTCTTTATACCAAATTTTTTAAAATTCCACTTGGTAATTACATTTAAAATAGTTTCCATTGAACGAAGAAAATTTCCATGTAACGAACGGATTAGGAGAGAAAACTTTATATGCATTGTTTTCCCCTCTGGCCTTTAGGCAATTTAGGTAATTAGAAAGTACGAATTAAGTAAGGGTGAAAGGGATTACCGTTTCATTGTTAGTAGTGTCCGTGAAACCGATGCAGTCACATACTGAGAAGTCGCACTAGTCAGTATGCTTCCCATAGCCAGTCAGAGGATAAAGAAGATTCCCGACACAGATAATAGCCTCTGGTCAAGCTGTGTTGTGGTTCCCCTTTACTCTGACAAACGGGTGAATATTTTTCGGAGAAGTGAGCAACCAACACCATTCAGTAAATTTCTCCTCTCTATGTTTACATGGTTACAGTATATCCGTGTGATTCCAACATTTTGCACAATATTCAAAGAACTAGTGACAGTAGCAATGTAGTGGGGGGAGGCAACTAAAATATAATAATAATACTTTATATTATATAAACTTTATGAAGATGAAATGTTGGCAGATTTTGAAACTTTGTCGAGCCTTTCACTGTGTAGAAAATGTTCTAAAATATAATGACATACAGGCAATAATTAAAAAAAAACTGTATCACCAATCTCCAAAAAACTAGCACGAATTAAGGATGATTGCTAAAGAACTTAATGTGGAAACTATAAAAATCGGTCGTGTGTTCAGGCCACGATGAGCAGTTGTAGCTTGCAGATGGTAGTTGCGGGTTAAGGGAATTATTCTGTATTGTGCAAACATTTTGAACCAGAAGTTAAATATTCCGGATTATTAAATCTACTTTTAAATTTGGAATTTCTTAACCCTTTAGCACTAATGATTGACATCCTGCAGGAGCTCTCTTACCTTTCAGAAGCTTTACAGATTCACTGTAGTAAAAGCAGATAAATTAATTTTTCGAACTATCAATGCTATTGCTAATTTGAAAAATTCTGAAGGAAATTATGAAGCTAAAATTGAGAGTATGTTGAAGTTGAAAGAATTTGAAGGAATCAAAAGTAAGAACTTTAAAATTACCTGGTGACAAGTTATTAAATGCATTGTTTTATCCTTAAAGGATAAGTTATTAATGCAACAGAGTGATTAATTTAAAATCAAATAAAGAAAATGACGATACCATTGAAAGAAATTTTAAATATATGCTACCTGAAATTGTGGAATGTGAAAGAACTTTCGTCTTGGTGGCAAGACGGTGAAAACCGAATATGAAATAAAAATTAATGAAATTTTAATGATTTTAGAGATTTTGTTGAAGACAGTTTATCTTTAAAATTGAGTGAAATTACCTTTTCAATTAAAAAAACCAGAAAATATCTTTGAAACCACAACAATTAGCAGTGCTGAAGCTGAGTGAGCTTTCACCGTAATGAATAATATTGTGTAAATTAAACAAGTTGTAGATTATGATGACCATAGATCTAAATGGAAAACCATTGCTTCAGTTTGATCCAGATCGCTACGTCAAATCATTCCTCTGTAATCGTTGCTCAGCTATTGAGCAAAGCAGAAGATTGACAACGAATATTAATAAAGAAGTAAATTGACAATTTTTAGAATAAAATTTTCTTGAATATTTGTGAAATAATTTTTTTCCATGTAATCTGATTTTTTGTGTACTTTTTCTAGAAAGTTTGTTTTTTTATGTAATATTTGTTTTTATATTGTGGAATGCTTTGTGATAGTTTTTATGTTATTTATGATATGGGAAATATTTCATGTTATTTTTTATTCGCAATATTAAAATTTTAGCATGAAAAAAAAAGTATCCATTATATTTCCCTAGTTTAAAAAAAAAAACGAATAAAAAAGTTTTGCACATGTGCTGGGCACATGTGGTAGATAGTTTATACAAAACATCCTTCGCGTTTCTTTTAGGTATTTTGCTTTGTATATATCGATTATGAAATAAAAGAGCTTTTTTTATTGTAAATATTTTATTGATCATTCCAGATTTTCATAATTTCTGGAAGATACAATGGATATATGATAACTAAAGTAAGAGATGTATACTTGCGAGTGCAACGTATCTAAATATCTTTGTAAAACAGCACCGATTGATGTTACCGATCTTGTAGTTGAAGCGACATTTGCAGCTGTTAGGGGATCTAACAATGGAATGTAAAGAAAATGCGAGATGTAAAAAGAAATTGTTGACAAATATTTGTATTGTTGCAATCATTGTTACTGCAGTAGTAACTTCAGGAAGCATGATTGTGATGTCATACTATTCAAAAATTCTAAAAAGTTAGAACTCCAGACACTGTCATATCCAGTTATCATCGTAAGGCGAGGCATGATGACGAGGTTTTTTTTTTTTTTAGATAGACCTTAGAACGTTTTACACCTTCACTTATATGCATTGTTAACGGGGTTATAAACCACATCTGTCCCCCCCCCCCAAATCCACCCTTGACTTGAGATATCATACCGGTCACAAAAAATGCATCACGTGCTCTAATCACACTACTAGTAGCATGAGCGTGGGAAGTGCCTCTAGTGGAAGCCGTGGATGACATCACTTCTGTGACCGATCAAATTTACTCGGTAGAAAGTCGGAAAAACTGCGAGCCCATTGTTAAAATATTCATGGCTGATATATACTTTTGTATCCTTTGCTGCTGCTTTGCACACTTAGGTACAACTATCATATAACATTTATCACTGAATTAACTTTTTGCCTCATAATTATCATTTTTTCCTTACTTATATATATATAAGTACCATGTTTCTATATTTTTATTTTTAACTATATAGCCTAATATTAGTGCACGACCATGGCCTAAAAAGGGAACCAAAAAAGTCAAACTTAATTTAAAATTAACAGAATAACATATTAAGAGTATCATGATGCCGTTACTGCATAAAGCTTACATTGAAAGGCATGTCAACTTGGGGCTAGCACCTCTCAATATATGCTATCAGTAACAACATGAGCCATCTATTTTTGCGAGTTACATACCAGTCACACCTTATAAATATACTATATTTGGTATATATCACCATGTGATTTTTGGCTGTGGGGTTACCTCAAGGCCAATTTCTATCAAGGAAGTGGCCCTAATCTGGCTGTCTTAAGGGACAATGTAATGCAACATGTGCGGAACATTACTCCAGAGATGTTGCATTCCACAGTGGAGCACACTGTGCATCGAATGCAATTTCTGGTCCAGAACAATGGTAATCACATCGAAGATCAACTCCACCATCAGCCACATCATCGACCATTGGAAGTAAACTATGAGTGAGTTTAGAGCTGTGAAACCATTTCCTCTGACAGTTTAGTTCAATTTTTTTCTGTTTTTTTGTAAAGAGCACAAATAAAAATTTGTAATTTCATTAAGGTTTGTCTTAGTTATTTATTTGTTGGTACGTTGTCATGCCTTTCCTCTTGTACATTGCCATATTATTCCCTATCGACAGATTTTGGAACTAATTTTTTTTTTCAGGGGATCCTTCTCTCCCATGCCTTCAATAGTTTACTTACTAATTTTGGTGCCATTCCACTTATTACTTTAGAGCTACAGAGTGCTCTGAATAGGGATACTTAAATTATGGCCACCCTGTATATCCCGATCTTTTTGGAAATTTTAACTTCATCATATTTCATTATAACTTTGTCGTTTTTGTGCCATAAAAACCAAAAATAAAAGTCAAACCTTATCTGACTATTCACTTCAAAGATCCAGTTTTGAATGTTCTTGTTCCTTGCATTTATTGTGAATCTGTGTTTGATTTACTTTTTTCACTTCTTCTTTGTAAAGATATAGTTCTGAAGATTTTTAGGAATAAATTGTCACTTGTTTCTTCTAGTCTTGCTCTGGGTATATCATAAATTATTATTGTGGGTCCCAGTTTCTTGTAGATTTTTAATTTAAGGTCTAGTTCCCAAATTTTGTACAGCTGCTTAGCTTCTGTAAATTTTAATTGGTAGCAGTTTCTCTTCAGATTCCTTTATCCCTGATATTTCTGAGGTTTCTTACTTTGATGACCCTCCTTCAGATTTTAGTTTCTTTATCACTTCTGTTTTCATGTCCTCACTTTTTTGAAACGAGCTTTTCTCTGTGACCAATATATGAGTAATATGGTTTGGCTTTTTCTTATCTTGTTAAAAAAAACCAACAAAGCTGTTGGTTTTTTTTTTTTTTTTTTTTTTCTTTTGTTGTTGTGTATTCTTGGTTTGCTGTTCCTCATGCCTGGCCTTGGGTACTTCATTCTCTTTTATTAAATTGGTCACTAGCTTTTCTATGTTTTCTCAGTACTCTTATACATCTGCCATCAGGGTTTTGGTAAGCTGATATTTTCCTTCATTAAATTGTTCACTGAAGTTTTAAGTGCATATGCCATATCTTGGGCAGTATCCTCCTTTGCATTTAGTTCACTTTGTTCTGGAGGTTGTGACTATTCGGGGTTATTATTAGGAATTTCCTCTGATTCTGCAGGGTTAGGGAATGGTAGAAACTCTATCTCTATGAGCTTTTGTGGTTATACATGAGGCTCTTCCATATCTGAACATTTTTCAGTTTGATCACAGTTGTGAGAAGTATGAACAATATTTTATTGACAGTTTAAGGCTCTGTGTGGCATTTGTGAATTGGTCGAAAAGCTGAAGGAGGGTGAATACATTTGAATTGTGGGATACTTTTAAAGCAAAAAAGTCACAAACCCATGAATGCATGTATACCATTAAGAAAATATTGCAGGGGAGTATGCTGAAATAGATGACTGTGGAGCTGGCCAATCAAATGGAGCAGAAAAAAAGATTGCATTGGTTAGTTATAGAGCAATGAAAAGTACTGATGCCTACAACAGTTACAAGTTGATCTGTAATAGTACCACAAATAAGGTTAGGAAGGCCAAGGCTGCATATGAGAAAGCATTGGCTAAGAGAGTAAACAATGGGGACAAGGAATTTTTCATATATGTGAATACAACAAAGAAGAAAGCTAATCAGATCGGACCTTTGTGCACTGGGTGTAGGAAGGTCTTAGACAATCCAGCGACGTTGTGGATGAACTGAGTAGGTATTTTGCATCAGTCTCTACTGACGAAAGATCTTAAAAGATCCTTTATGCTGAGAAGAGGCTGTGTGAGTAAGCTTAACCATATGAAATTAGTGATTTCATAATTACAGATGTTTATTAGAAAAAATTTTGAGCATAGAGGCAAGTAATGCTCCCAGAGTTGATGGCATATTTTTTTTTTAACTCGGTAGTGTTGAGGAAGACCATCAGGGAGTGTATCGAACCATTGAGAGTAATTATGAGGTCATCCTTGTACTCAGATTCCTTTAGATTGGAGAAGTGCCAACATATCTTCAATGCATAAAGGTGGTTTTAAGAGTGAAGTTGGTAACTACAGACTGGTTAGTCTGACAGTGGTAGGAAAAATCTTAGGGGCAATGATTAAGAGTGCAATCCAGGAACATTTAAATAGATATCTCAGTCTGAAAGACACACAACATGGCTTTGTTAGAGGAAATTTATGTTTAACTAACTTAGTATGCTATTTTGATACGGTTACTCATGAGCTGGATTTAGGGAACAATTTCGACATAGTTTAGCAAACCATTTGACTCAGTCCCTCATGAGAGGTTACCGTATAAGCTTTGAACAGGTTGGGATTACTGGTAAGATTCTAAGTTGGATTGCTGAGTGGTTGCATGGCAGAAGGAAGAGGGTTGTGATTAATAGATATTCCTTGGGTTTGTGTAATGTCAAGACTGGGGTCCCTGAAGGATCGGTTCTTGGATCACTGTTGTTTCAAATTTTATGAAAATGAGAAACAACAGTGTTGACATTGAAAGAGGGATAGAAGGCATGATATCAAAATTTGCAGATAAATTTACAGAATCTGCAGGTAAAAGACCTAAGCAGCAGTGATCATGGTGCACTGATGTGGGATTTACTTAAAGATATGCTACTCAAGGGTAACAGGAAGCACTTTTGACTACAGTGGTCTTGGACAGTTTTTAAATTGAAGGCAATGCGACAAACTGATAAGGTTAGCAACACAAATTATAAATGGGAGGCATTCAGGGAAGTAATCTTAGAAGCTACTCGGCTTTTCATATCAACTAAAAAATATTTTTCCAGGCTTAGACCTAAATGGATGTCAGATAAACTGATGAGACTTGTAGTAGAGAAGAAAAATGAATGGGATTCATATAAATTATCTGGTAAGAAGCCAGTGGTAGATATAAACTAGTCGTCTATAATCAAGTCACAAAAGAGATTAGGCAAACTAAGGCAGATTGCAAGAAGTCTCTAAAAAAGAATGCCATGAAAAGCAGAAAAGACTTCTATACTTATATTAACAGCAAGAAAGGGGTTGAATCCCATTGGTCCAATTAATTTTAGTGATTCAACTGATGATGATCCTGCCCAGGTTGGTGACAAACTGAATAGGTATTTTGCATCTACATTCATGCAGTTCTTTAGGGAGTTGATCACCAGAAGTTAAGAAGTTAAGAAATATCTAACAGGGAGCTAAATGAATTTGCGATAACCGAGAGGAAAATGGAAGGGAAATGGTTGGAGCTTAACATAAAAATGCCACCTGGGGTGGACGGGGTCTATCTTATTATATTAAGGGAGGCAGCAAAAGAGGTAGCTAGATCCTTAGCCATAATTATAAGAGCATTTTTGGATTCAGGAGAGGTCCTTATGGACTGGAAATGTGCAAATGGATCCCCAGTTCACAAAGGGCAATCAAAAGGTGATATAAGTAATTACCTGTTAACTTAGCTTAACTTCACTGCTGTGTTTCACACTGATAGGTGTCATTAGCATTAGTAGAGGCATATGATGCAAGAAAGCAAGCTTATGCAGCATCAGCCAAAAAAAAAAGTTGTGTGTGTACCAAGCATGCATAGCCGAAGTTAAGTGAAACTTATTTAGGTGAACATTTATCACTTGACCAAAGATCCCGTATTGACCGTATCAATGTCGCAGGCAATGAATCTCTATGAATGGGAGCATTGGAAGTAAGACGTTCCATTACCAAATCTAGTTTCGGCAAGTGTTGTGGCATCAGATTATATTTAAAACCATTTAACTTCGATAGAGCCGGAATCGCTATGTTCTTGAGAGAGCCACGACAGCGTTACAGTTTGGCATTTGACTTACATCCTCATTTCGAAATGCTGTTTGAAGAAGAACGCGATCTAGAGCTGCTACTACAAGCTTCACATTGTTCTTGAACAAAACACAAGGACTGAACCAAAATTATTATCCAGGAATATACATTTAAATTGTGCGTGTATGCTTTGATGTTTCTTAAAATCCTGTTGCTGCTCTAGCTGTGTATTATGTGTTGAACGATTTGATGAAGTACTTCTGGCAGTCGGTTTTAGCTTCTTTGATTTTTTGTTTTAATACTGCAAATGAAAACTCATCTTTTTTTCATTTGCAGTATTAACTTCCATGACTCCTTCCAAATTCACTTCTAACATTTCTGGGGAGATGTAATGCTGTGAAGATGTGGATCGAACTTCTCCAGCTTCTTTGCTCAACTCCATCATACACTGTAATTTCTTCCAGTTGAAATAGCTTAGCTCTCTCCTTTGTACTCAATGGAGGTACTTTTAGTGTTCGCATTGCACGTATACGTGCTCTATACACCCTATGATGCTCACTATTGGTCTTCGACATGTCGAATTATAATTTTTTATTAAATACAGTATAGAATGATGAAAGAAATAGCATGATGCAATCAGTAGTGGTACTGATTGGGCCATGCGTCGTTCGTGCTTGGTACAGAGTGGTACAGTGGTGAGGGGAATAAATCATTTTGTGTCACATTTTCTTGGTGATTTTTGTCAATCCATGGATGCATTGCACATATACGTTCTCTATACACCTTACAATGCTCGCTACAGTGGACCCCGCTTTATGATTGATTCACTGTATGATCAAATCACTTAGTGATGGACACTCCATAACAAAATACCGTTCACTACATATGTAGTTAGCTTCGGTCATGTGATCACATTTACGAATTGAATTTTAATTCTGTTAATGCTATAAAAGTAAAGATATAAAGCACAGATTTACACTTTATTACCTTACCAATTAACAAAATTAAATGATACATGAAAATCAGAAGAATATTTTCCACAGGTTAACAGTAAAATAAAAAAAAAATAAAAAAATAAAAAATAAAGAAAGTTGATTACATGGGGTAATCCCAGATGGTTACCATCCCAATTACTAACTAGGCCTAATGCTGCTTAACTTCAGTGATTGCACCAGAACCGGGGCATTTAACCTAGTATGATAGATTGGCTGTTAGGAGCGCCTGTAATTGGTTTACTTATGGCAATGGTCGCATTTTCATTGCATTATTTGTCAATCCATGAATTCAAGTTACTCCCATCTGAAAACTGCCTGGAGCACGCCTAAAGAAGTTTCACTTCAAAAGTCCCATTTTACCCAACCATTTGGTCTAAAAGTTAGTCCAGTTCTTCCTTCAATTTATTTAAGCTATCAACTTCCACAACAACAGATGAAAGTTTGTTCCAGCAATCAACTACCTGCTGGCCAGAGGCAAATGTCTGCGATCTGATTACTGCAATACTTCTTTAACAAGGGACTCCATTATTTTCCTCAGAACAGAAATTAAACTAAAAGTTCTGTATTTTCTGATGTCAGCTTTAGATACCCCTTTATGAATTGAGGGTAAATTTTCACATCTACAGTCTGTAATGACCTTCCCTGAGTCCAAGGATGCTCTCATAATTATGGCAAAGGGTTTGCTTACTTCCTTTGCTACATCCTTTAATATAACTGGATAGATTTCATCCATCCCAGATGACTTTCTTATTGTTTAATTTCAACAATTTCTCCTCCACTTTGCTGTCAATTATTAGAAATTCGTGTAATCAAAATCAGTGCAGTCTGATAGTGATAGTGGCCCTATAGTAGTCTCAGGAGAACTTTCATTTTCATGTGGTTTGTTACCAGTCGAGCAATATTTGGGTGCCACAGGTTATCTGGCAATGGATAGCCTTCAGCCATCCCATTATGGCTGCATTGTATCCATGTGCAAATGGGTTCTTCCAGCAGGATAATTTTCCATGTTAGAAGGCCAGAATTGTACAGAATTGGTTCCAGCAACACATGAATGAATTCATCCTAATGTGGGAGACTCCCCAATCATCAAATCTCAATCCAATTGAGCACTTGTGTGATGAGACTGAACACTCTCTTTGGTGCAGAGATCCATGCCTTAATGAATTTAGCCTGTTCTGAGGGCTAAAGGGAGGCTCACTGTGAGTAGGTAGTAGTAGTAGTAGTAGTAGTGGCATGTGATGCAAGAAAGTAAATATGAGCTTATGCAGCATCAGCCAAAAAAAAAAAAAAAATTTACAAAACAATTCCCTTTAAATGTTTGTCCAGTTCCTCCTTAAATTTATTTAACCTATCAACTTCCACAACGACAGATGGAAGTTTCTTCCAGCAATTAACCACCTGCTGGCTAAAGGCAAATTTCCGCACATCTATTCTACATCTGTCTTTCCTCAATTTGAATTTATGCCCCCTTAGGTTCATAATCTGAACAAGCAGAAGAATCCCATCAGAATTCAGCGTGCTCAACAAATTCAAGGCCTTATACACCTCAATCAGATCACCTCCTAGGTGCCTAGTCTCCAGCCGTGCAATTTGCAGAACTTAAGCCTCTCTTGGTAAGAAGATCCCTTCATCCCCCCCCCCTCGGCGCCTCCATGGCCAGGTGGGCAGGAGCAGCAGTACGTAGCACACGCTTCTTGATTAGACCGGGGTTTGAGCCCGTGACCACCAAATACGGAAGATGCGGAAAGGTCGGGGAATGACCACCGCATATCCCCGGAGCAATGTGGCCTTAGTTGCTAATGCTCCTAAAAACCAAATAACTAACAAACAAATTTCATTCCCCTCACCAATCTTGTTGTCCTTCTCTGTACTTGCTCAAGCAAATCTACATCCTTCCTAAAATGAGGCCTCCAGACCTGTACGCAGTACTCAAGGTGTGGCCTGACCATTGCCTTATACAGAGGGACAATCACTTCCTTTTCCTTGCTAGCAAAATTCCTACATATCATTGACAAAACCCCATGACCTGCCATGGCAGCCTGTCTGTATTGCTCAGAAAACTTCATATCTGACTGCACTATTACTCCCAGGTCTTTTTCATTTTCTACCACCTTAAGTGTCGTACCACACAGTTGGTACATTTCTCTGGGGTTACTTCTACCCATATGCAGTACTTTGCATTTGTCAATATTAAACTTCAGTTGCCACTTCTCAGCCCATCTGCCCAAATTTTCTAGATCCTGTTGCAGTAGGACACTGCCATTACTGTATTAACAACCCCACCAACCTTTGTATCATCTGCAAACTTCGACACCAAGCCTGATATACCATCAACAATATCATTGATAAATATACAAGACAAGACCCAACACCAAACCCTGTGGGACTCCACTAATAACATTAGTCCACGAAGAGCAGCACCCATTGATTACCATCCTCTGTCTTCTCCCACTCAACCATCCTTTTATCCATTGTAGCAACTTACCCTTAATACCATTCTGCTCCAATTTGTACAGTAGTCTTCCATGCGCAACAGTGTCAAAAGCTTTCCTAAAATCCAAGTATATGTGATATCAAAATTAATTTTTTTGCATCCAGTTCCTTTGTAACCACTTTATTAGGTGTGCCTAATAAAGTGGCCACTCATTGTATATCAGTGGGGGGGGGGTCCATGAAAATACACACTGCACATTATGCATGCCTTGAATGAGTTACATAGTAAAATATATATATATATATATATATATATAACCCCAACTGTCACTAATTCTGAGAGGTAACTTGTTATATACAGTCAATCCTCATATAGCACGATAGCTGTGTTCCTAGAAACCCTCATGCAATACAAAATCGTGCAATATAAATAACAGGCCCAATGGGAAAAATAGGATTAGGTGCCGACCACCCAAGATTGAACACACATTTGTAACCAAATCATTATAAACACTATAAATAATCGTAATAAAATACTTACGTATTTTATTACGATAATAGTCGTAATAAAATACTTACGTATTTTATTACGACTATTACTTAATAAAATTTTGCTTTTGCTTCTATCATAAGCAAACTTGTTCTTTGTTTGATCTTCTATCCAAACAGACATTCCATCTCTTCGAATTCTTTGTGTCTTGATCTAATGTATTTTATTACACTTTGAATTGTTCCTGCTATGAAAGTTGTTTTTATTTTCTCTGCATTCTTTCTAATTGTGGGCGTTGCATCATTTAGGCCTGTATCATGTGCAATATCACATGTTCTTTAATTTTGCTCAGTTTCACAATTTCATATTTTTAATCTAACAGAGGTGGACTGGCCATTAGCCTTACCGGAGAAACCCCAGTGGGCCGGAGTCCAGTGTGATTTTGGCTATAAACGCTAGTATTAGGCCACTACAAATTTTCCCGGGTAAGAATTTTTGAGCCAGTCTGCCTCTGTCTATAGATATTGCTTTTCGTTTTCTCTCTGAATCTGTAGTGTCTTCACTAGGATGCTTCCTTTTAAAGTACAATTACAAAATGAGGAGGCACGCTTGATACACATAAACAAAGCTATACAACTGAATAAACAACACCGTAAAGGCAGAGACACATTAATACCTCACTAACTCACATTTTACTAAAGCACATTTCTGGAGATCACTACCATAAAACAATAAAAACAATTTCCAGTTGTGTTTCTGCTAGTGGAATCTGTTATAAACTGGTAGTAAACTCGATCTAATTGCATTTGCGATAATACCAATAGCTGGAATTGTGTGGGTTTTTACGTTATTATGGTGAAATGTGTTTCCCCTTCACTGATATAAAAAACAAATACATTTTCAGAATCTTCTCTTCATTCCTGTCGTGTTGCGTTCAGTTGGGGGTGATTCTGCGTTTGACTGCCATTTCTTGTAAACACAAAGGCAAATCAAGCATAAACGAATTCGGTTCGTGTTATACACGATATCGTTCCCCTATTTATAAATCGTGTTATGATCGAATTCGTGTAGTGTAACCACGTGTTGTATGTGGACTGACTGTACTATGTTTCTTCCTCTAGAATTTCTGAAACCCAAGGTATAAGCAAATGTGTATCAAGCAGACTGCATACAGGCAGATATTTGAACATATTTTTAATTTTATTTTTTTCTAAATCTGCATATTTTGAAACAATATTGCAGCTTAGAAGGTGGGTTAGAAATATTTTATTTTGATAGTCTGCCTGTAAAGCTGGGAATCAGAAAGGGTTTGGGACCAGAAACATGTTCGTGACATTAGTATATATGAAGCTCATCTAAACTTATATGTAGTATAAATTGAACAGGTATAATTGCATGTTTTATCCAAATGTGATACTAAACAGTAAATTCTTTATTTTATATCTTTAGCTTATTTCACTTTCTGTAGATATTAGCAACAGATTATATCAATCTATATTTTATGATAACTTAAATGATTGTAATATATTGCACATATATATATATATAATAAGTACTTTTTTTGTTTTGTAAACAGTAACAAGAGCAAAGGCCATTGTAAATATTGACAAAGATGTTGCAACACTTCTTTCAACCCATTCATCGTATCATCAACATTCAAAATGTATTTCTAAAATGAATCATTCTATCGAAAGAAGACGCAAATTAGCAAGAATGGAAGCAGTAAGAAATCAAAGTATTGGAAACAGTAATACAGCTTTATATTCTGCAACCAGAGTAAGTTTGTTATGTTGTTTGTTATTTGGTTTTTAGGAGCATTAGCAACTAAGGCCATATTGCTCCCGAAATATGCGGTGGTCATTCCCTTGACCTTTCCCCATCCTCCGTATTTGGTGGTGATGTGCTCGAACCCCGATCTAATCAAGAAGCGTGTGCTACGCACTGCTGCTCTTTCCCACCTGGCTACGGAGATGCCTTATAAAGTACGTCCTTTGCTTGTTAATGCTATACTGAGGTACACTAATCTCAATTTACAATGTTTTCACCTTGTGAATAAGAATTTTTGAAACAAAAACTTTGATTTAGTTGTTCAAAATCTTATGAAGTTTTACTCAATTTTGGCAACCCCATGAAGTAAAATTAATGAGAAAAATGTTTTCAACATTTATGTATTTAACACACAACTACTCTTATTTTTGTTTTCCAGTAATTATATCACACCAAACTGACTGAACACTGCACTGGCCATTACTGGTGCAGTTTTATCTCCACAATAGCTGCATCTGGTTTAAGATGCTCTCCCATCCCCCTCCCACCAAATAACTTGATTACAAACTAATTTATACTTACTTTAGCATTCTGTATCTGCTTGAAATTATCACACCATCCATCCTGGACTAAAGTAAGCAGTACCATTCAAAGTTTACTTTCAGTGGTATTGCTTACTTGGTGAAAAAGCTCAGTTATATATTTGATTATTATTATTACTTACTTAAAAGGTTTCACATTCAGGATTTGCTTTTGTTAAATCAGTTGGTCCCGCCAAAATCAAAAAGAATTTTAAAAATGTCCAAATTCATTGTGTGGTCATCTTCGCAAAAAGAAATCATTTTACCCTTGACAGTAGTTTTTTTTTTTTTTTAATAAATCCAACATCAATACTATGTTCGATGTTGCCAGTTAGTTCCTTTCATAGAAGATTTTTAATTTTCTTGTTTGTGCTCTAGCACAACCACCATGTCGGAGGAGTTTACAATAAATTGTAAATATAATCTTTAATCATATTTAGCAGTCACTCAGGCTTGAACTATGATTACTCAAAGAGCATGTACTCTTGCTTCTGACCACTTGATGTGATGGATCACTGCTGATGATCGGATCAGTAAATACTGCTTTCTGTTATTTCCTGTCTGCATTATTCTGCATTATTGGTTAAAAAGGAGCCATTTAGCAAATACAGAAACATGTTGTTGTTAATCTGGAAGGTTAATATCCCCAATGACATTCAGATTTTTTGGGCTATTCTATATAGTTGTTTGTTATCCTATAACTGTTGACTCTCAGAATTATACAAAGAATTCATCTTTTTGTCCCTTTTCCACCTCACCATTTTTTCTTTTTTTAATTTTTTAACATTTCTGCTTATTTTTGGTAAAGAATTGACCATCGGGCATGCTAATCTTATGTTGCATGACATTTGGAAGTTAGAACATGGGAAACAGCATTTTTCTCTAAAACATGACCACTATTTCATCGTACTTATGCAGTAGAAAGGTAATTCAAAAGGCTTATAGTAAATTCCTATCATAGTGCCTTGAAGGACCAAAGAACACTATAAGTGAGAAAACTTCATAAATAGGACCCCTAGAGCAGTGTTTCCTCAACCTATGTGCCGCAAGTATGCTTCAAGTGTGCCACGGAAAATGCAAATAAAAAAAAAATAATAAATCCCAGTTTTAAATAAAAATTAATTCAAATAAAAAAATTTGTTTATTTACACTGCGCCGATCTGAGCCCCTTCCGGCAGTCAATGTCACGTTTGATTCCTAGTACTAGATCTGTTCATGTTAATTCACCGTTTGATTCCTAGTACTAGATCTGTTCATGTTAATTCACCGTTTGATTCTTAGTACTAGATCTATTCACTTCTATTAGGCCATTCTTATCACCTGAGTCCCAGGTACCTCGCAGTGCATTGTGCAGTTGTATATAATATAGACATTAAAAAACCATAGACAACTCTTAAAGGAAAAAACTACAATAGTAGTGTAAAAGTCATCATTTTAACTATATCTCATATTATGCTCATCTTTCACAATGAGTTACCATGTATTGCACTACCTCGAATAAGTAACGCTTCACTAATAGAGAAGACTATTGTTACTTATTCTCAGTGGGCACCACCACCACCACCGAGACGGCACCGCTTCAAGGCTAACGAAAGGCCAAGGTGAAAGTCCAACTAGCCTTGAAACAATATATACTAACTAGTGGCTGGCCTGGGAACACCATTTTAGAACTGTACCTCGAAATGTAAGGAAGTTTGGATCTTGCCATGGTGTTCAGCATAACCTCAAAAGACATCAGTCATTTGGCGTTGTGTCCATTGTTCTGCATGATGGAAGAGATGGGGAAGGGTTGACCAGAACTTAGCTCTGGAGACTAAACATGGGTTCCACCACTTCAAGCTCCCAATAAGCAAAGTGGTGGTATTGCACCAGTTGATGAGAGTCATTGCCTGGTAACATAGAGGGGCATCATTCCTCCATGTGGTGTGGGCACACACTTTGACCCCTGCTTACATTGGTTCACACCTGGGTGGTCACCCACAGTGTGCTTGTGCATGGGAGTTATACCCAGGATTACTAATAGTCCCACCATCGTGAAGGCGCAAGCAGAGAATTTGGCTGTCACAGACCATCCGGATTTCGCCGAAATTGGGTCCACTTGCCTTGAGTGTCACCCGTATATCACTTCTATCAGCATTTTAGATTCCCAGGTAGCAAGCACAGCTTGTCTGGCATATCTGAGAGAATGTTTGCACAGCCTCAATGATGTGGTCATTGAGGATACTATGGGACACTATAGGACACTATGATGTGGTCACAAAGGAACTGGTTGCAAAAAATAATTTTGAATATTTATCCAAATATTCAAAATTATGGTGTTATGCCCATTGTTGTTTTCCGTATTTATTAATGATATTGACCAAGGTATACAAGGCTTAATGTCAAGTGTCCGAAAATACAAAGGTTGGCAGGGTTGTTAATGACAGAAATGAGGGTATACTGCTGCAACAGGATCTAGAAAAGTACTTTACACTGACAAATGTAAAGTACTGCATATGGGTAGCAGTAACCCCAAAGTAATATACCAACTGTGTAGTACTACACTCAGGGTAGTCAAGAATGTAAAAGACCTGTGGTATTGTGCAGTCAAATATGAAGTTTTCTGAGCACTACAAAAAGGCTGCAAGAATAGCCCATGGGGTTTTGTCAATGATATATATAGGAGTGTTGCTAGCAGGGATAAGGAAGTGATTATCCCCTTGTATAAGGCAGTGGTTGGACTACACCTTGAGTACTTGAGTACACCTTGAGTATACTGGTCTGGAGGCTTAATTTTAGGAAGGATGTAGAGCAGCTGGAATGAGTACAGAGAAAGGCAACAAGATTGGTGAGTGGAAAAATTGTTGCTCTTATTAAGAAAGACTTAAGTTCTGCAAATTGCAGTGTCTGGAGACTTAAAGTGTAAGGCCTTGAATGGTTTGAGCAAGCTTAATGCTGATAGGATTATTCCTCTTGCCCAGATTACTCACTTGTGGGGACATAAATTCAATTTGAGGAAAGACAATTTTAGAATACATGTGCGGAAATTTGCGTTTAGCTAGTGGGAAGTTGACAGTTTAAATAAATTCAAGGCAAAACTAAACAAACATTTGGAGTTGAATGGAAAGATTTTTTTTTTTTTTTGGCTGATGCTGTATAAACTTGCTTTCTTGCATCATATGCCTCTGTTAATGCAGTCTGCCCTTTACAGATTTCATCTGTGTTTGATTAAAAGTTTTGCACACAGTCCTGGCAGGTTAATTCAGTTTAATTGTAACCATGTGTTTCTTCCACGGATCAGTATTTCTTTTGAAAACAAAGCACATATTCTGTACTGTCAATGGTTTAGAAAAGAAAAATGGCAATTTTTCCTATCAACATTATCTTTGTTTTACTCACGATAAAGGTTTCTTAATTAATGACATCTTAATTAATGACACTACTCTGCATTTTGAAAAATATTCACTGATATTTTCTCAGAAAAGGGAGTTTCTGAACCATTTTCTAATGCTGATTTCAAAAATGTGGATTTCAAGTGCTGATTTCAGTTTGGTTCCATCATGTCAGGTTTCTTCAAAAATCAGATTTGAAAGAATTTTGATTTTTCACAAACTTTTAATTTTGGCAGAATTTGTGCACTGAATTTATAAAAAAATTACTACCTTTACCAGACTTATATTTAAATACATGTTGAAAACGCTATTAAAAAGAATAGTATGTTAAAAAATCCAATAAACACTCGCCTCTCGTTTTAAAAACTGAGCTACGATAGGTCAACTGTTTGCTTCTCTGGTTTTCTTACAGATGTTGTTGTTGTTATTTGGTTTTTTGGAGCATTAGCAACTAAGGCCATATTGCTCCGGGGATATGCGGTGGTCATTCCCTGACCTTTCCGTATTTGGTGGTGACGGGCCCGAATCCCAGTCTAATCAAGAAGCGTGTGCTATGCACTTTTCCTCCTTCCCACCTGGCTACGGAGGTGCCTGTTTTCTTACAGATCCTTCTACTTTACACTCCCTCTTCAACATCCAGCAATAGTCATCCATAAATATTCATCCCACCTCCCCAGTACCTCATCTCCATGCCTTTAATGTCCGGGTGAAACTTCTCACCCGGTTCTTCAATAACACTTTCTAGTTGCTCACAGAGCAGTATCACATGTATCCTTACAAACTATGGTAGGTGCAATATGGCCTAAGTAGCCCTTGTGCCAGAAACTCCCATAACGACAACAATACTTCCTAGGTTTTCTGGGGAATTAATTGATGTGGGAGTGTAAAAATGTACCTTAACACTCATGTTGCAGCCCAGCTTCTTGAAGTTTGCCAACATATGTTCAACTATATTCTTGTAGTCTGGATCCTTGTTCCCTAAGAAGTTCTCGACAGTAAACCTGAAGTTAATCCATGCCTGTCTTTCTCTTTTATTCATAGTTCCCTCAAAATTTCAGTCCCTCATCAGTTTGCAAATTTGGGATCCAACAAAAATACCTTAAGATGATCTTCCATTATTTTAGTCTCACTTGGGTCATCGATGGAAATTTAGTACCAAGGTAGTTGAAGCAGGGCTATTCTTGAGGTAAAGCTTTCCCAAATTCTGTCTTCTCCATGCCTGTACCATGAGAAAAACGTCCCATGTGCTGGAAGATTTTTGACTTAAGTCTAGGATCAAGTTCTGCAGTTTCCTTTGGTAAATTTGAATCTTTTACTAGATCATTGAGTTCATACTTGAAAACAGTTGAGGGCTGGACTCAACATCTCCAGTCATGTAGACGTCAGTTTCATCTTTGGAAGCTTCACTTTCAGCACTCTTCTGCTGCTACATATTCCATTATAAATGGAGGGTGTTGAATCGACAGGTTATCTCTGTGTGACTGGTCTAATGGCAGATGGAATATTAGGATACACGATGCCCGTTTTTATTCTTTGTATTGTATCCCTCTACATTAACTAAGCAAAAATAACAGCCATCACGGTGGTTTGTAGACTCCTGCTAAATCATGGGAATTGCAGATGACGTAGTCATCTTTTTACCATTTTTCCACAATCTCAATGCTTCAACACAGGTTCGACAAACTTTATGTGGAGCCCAATGTTTATCTTGATCACAGTTTCACTCCAAAATAAGAACTATACGTATTGTTTACAAATTCTATAATATATTTTCTTTGCTTGTGGACTACATAACTTCCACAAATATAAAAAAATAAGTTTGGATTGTTCAAACACTTGCATGAAGACATTTTACTCTTTTCAGCACAAGTTTTATTCAGTAACTTCAAAAATAAATGAAATTCGCACTCATAAACAATGCTGCATGGAGCTCTCAAGGTCAAGAAACAAATGACTGAAGACATTTTAGCCAACGCATGAAGATTTAGTTTAAAAATTCCCAGCATTTACTCCAAACGTAATACATTCAATAATACAAATCATAACATTAAGTTGATGTTATGATTACATCAACTTAAAAAAACAGTACGTGATAGAAAAATATGAATAATATTTTTGAAATTAGCATAAAAAACTGAGTTATAAAACAGCTATTAGTTTACATTGTCGAAAACCATGCAGAGTGCTGTTATCATTTAATTTCATGCACATCATTTAATTTAATAAAATGAAATGCCAAACCAATTCTTTTAATTTTTAATCTTCCCTAGGACCTAAGAAGAGAAATTAAAGAGCGAGAAAGGGATCTTTTGACAATTGAAACATTCCGAGAAAGAATGCAGCATGAAAACATCCTCTCAGTTCTAAACAGGGCTATCACAACAAAGATGGTTATTCATGCTATATTAGGTTCAGCCAGTTTTTTTGAATATGAGTTAATCAATCCATTCTCAGAAGACTGCAATATATCAGTATACTGGCATTGTTCAGAACTCAGGTAGTAGAATTTTAATGTTTCCTTTTGTTTAAAATGCTAACTAAATAAATAAATAAAATTTACATCCACTTTCAGGTGCAGTCTAGTTGTTATCTGTGCAACCTAGTGTGGTTACACTAGATTGCACATTATAGCATTAGTATGGTGACCATGGCCAGAGAAGTATACTGTATAGCTTCATTGCAACTGTTTTATTGCAGCCATGTACCAATGCAACAATTAAAAATGGGCTGTGCATTTTTTTGCAGCAGCGTATATAGAATTAATCTCATATTCTGAGGTAAACATGTGGTCACGTGTTTACCTCAGAACCACAGCCCATATCATGTTGGGTCACCATTCTCATGAATAACAGCCACTGTGTGTTGTTGACTCTACAATTTAAGCATTCATCTGCCAGTTATGATGAGCTATGAGGAGAGCATATCTCTTTGGCCTTCTGCTGTGGAACCCCATCCGTCTGAATGTGCAATGCATCATCATTTGGGATATTGTTCTTGCATTCCTCATGTTATATTGCAGTGGGAACTGTTGCACAGTGACCTGCCATTCAGCTCATACAGTGTGCTGTACCCTTCACTCACCACAAACATCCACCTTGCATAATCCTTTACAGTTCTGTCAGCGAGAGGTGTTTTTACCTGGTCAACACCATTCTTTGTACACCTTAACAATGGTGGGCCCTGAGCAACTGAAAAGAGGTGCCATTTCCGATTTGGAAGACCCCGAAGGCATAAGCTCCCACAATCATGCCTTTTTGAAACTCTGTGATTTCTTTACTACATCCTATAGCTGCTACTTTATCACTTTAACTTGCACAACCAGATGCAAATTACCACTTCTCCAGCATATGAAGCTGTTCAGCTTTTTATACCGTGAGCTGGTATGAGGCATAGTCCATTACAGATGGGATGGTCATAATTCAGTGATCATAGAGTATATACACCGATAAGCCAAAACATTATGACCAGCGAGTTGTTATGCAAATCGAAGCAACTGCAGGTGAACTATGGAATAATTCACCTGCAGGTGAATTATTCCATTGAGAAGGCCAACAAGAGTAAAAATATTGCAGTAGAAACTCTCCAAGATAATGTTTGCTTTACCTTTTTATTTTTTATTATGAACAATTCAGTTTTCAACTATTTCAAACATTATTCAAATATATGTATAATTATATCACATGACAGTAGTGGGCGGATTTGTTAACACTGCCATCCATAGTTCATTATTTGCGTATATAATCTGGTTCAGATTACTTTTTGTCAGTGGTGTGGCTTTGCATTGGAGTGCTTGTATCTGTCCTATTTTTAATTTTTGCTGCATCAGGACCACCGCTATTCAAGTCCTCTGCATTGGCAGTTCGATCTGGGGATTGGGTGGCGGACTGATCTTTTGACTTCCCTTTGCGGCGATTTGTCTAGTGATCGAAATACAGCGATTCCCTGATCATAATTGGCCTTGTGGTTCTCTGTTGAGATGGGACATAATTGTCAGTATATTTTTGTTTAATTTTATTATAGTCGGTTTACATCTCTGTTGGTGATATTCCACATAAATTTGGACTTGGTGCCGTTAAATTTCTATTTAATTGGCATTCAAAATTTAATTAATTATGATTTTATTATAATCAATTATGTCTTTGCATTTAGATTTTCTAAATTATATTGGAGAGTTTCTGCTGCAATATTTTTACTCTTTTTACCCATCTCTTCCCACCCTGTTGGTTTGATCATTATGTTTAATCTTGACTATTTTCGCTCTTCTTTCGTGCCATGCTGCTGGCATTAGTTTTATTTTTTTAATCCTCATTCTAATTTATTTTTATATTTCAAGCATCATGTAGAGGAATATGCTTTTTGCTGCCTCTGATGTTTGCTTTACCTTTTTATTTTTTATTAAGATTCAGTTTGCAACTATTTCACACATTATTCAAATATATGAATAATTACACACACACATACACACACTGTGCTGCCACTTTATTAAGTACACCTACCTAGTGTGTGTTTAGCCTTCAAAACAGCCCAAATTCGTCAAGGCATAGATTGAACAAGATGCTGAAAATGTTGTAGGAATGGAGTATGTCACGTAGTTCCTTGAGATTTGACGGAGGTATAGGCCTGCAGCGAACAGCCCTTTCTAGCTCATCCCAAAGATGCGAGGTGATCTGACTGAGGTGTATAAAGCCTTGAATGATTTGAGCATGCTCAATGCTGATGGGATTCTTCCTCTTGCTCAGAATAATCACATGAGAGGGCATGAATGCAAATTGAGGAAAGACAGTTGTAGGATAGTTGTGCAGAAGTTTGCCTTTAGCCAGCGGGTAGTTGATTGGTGGAACAGACTTCCATCTTTTGTTGTGGAAGTTGATGGCCTAAATAAATTTAAGGCTGACCTGGACAGGTATTTGGAACAAACAGAGGGGTGAAATGGGAGCTTTTTTTCTTCCTTTTATTTTCTTTTTTTTTTTTTTTGGCTGATGCTGCATAAGCTTGCTTTCTTGCATCATATGCCTCTGCTAATGCTAATTTTCAATATATTGAGATCCAGGGAGTGAGCAGGACACTGAAACAAAGACAAGTCATTGTCGTGTTCCTGGAACCATTCCATAGTGATTCGGGCTTTGTGCTCCTGCTGGAAATAACTATCTGACTGAGGATAAACTGTCAGCATGAACGGATGCACTTGGTCAGCATCAACGTTTAGGTAGTATGTGGCATTCAGACGTGAACCTATGGGTATCAATGGACCCAACATGTGCAAAAAAAAAATTCCCCACACCATAACTGCCCCAACCGCCTTGCACAGTAGTCATCAGACATGATGGGTCCATGGATTCATGTTGTTTTTGCCAAATTCTGAGCCTTCCATCAACATGATGCACCCACCAGGAACTTCGACTCGTCAGACCACGCAACTGGTTTCCAATTCTCGATAATCCAGTGCTGGTGTTGCTGTGCTCACAGGAGGCTTGCTCTCTTGTTCTTCATTAATAACAAAGGTACGCGATGTGGCCATCAGCTGTTGTAGCCCATTCGCGACAAAATGCGACTAGTGCTTCATTGCAATATTTTGTTCTGTGCACCAAGGTTGTATTCTGACATGATGTGCGACATTGTGGCCCATCTGTTTGCTTGCACAATTCTAGCCACCCTCCTCTGACCTCTCTCATCAACAAGCGATTTTCTTCCAAAGGAGTGCCGTTGAGAGGATGATTTCTGTTCGTTGCACCATTCTCAATAACCCCTTGAAACTGTGGGGCATGAAAAGTTCAGGAGAACTGCGTTTCAGAGATGCTTTGTTTAGAACATTAGCATTAGTATAGGCAAATGATGCAAGAAAGCAAGCTTATGCAGCATCAGCCCCAAAAAAAAAAAAAAAAAAACTTCCATTTCACACCTCCGTTCGTTCAAAATACCTGTCCAGCTGAGCCTTAAATTTATTTAGGCTATCAACTTCCACAACAAGGGATGTAAGTCTGTTCTACCAACCAACTACCCGCTGGCTAAAGGCATATTTCCACACATCTATCCTACATCTGTCTTTCCTCAATTTGAATTTATGCCCTCTCAGGTGATTATTCTGAGCAAGAGGAAGAATCCCATCAGCATTGAGCATGCTCAAACCATTCAAGGCTTTATACACCTCTATCAGATCACCTCACTGGTGCCTGGTCTCCAGACACTGTAATTTGCAAAACTTAAGCCTTTCTTCGTAAGAGCACCCCTTTGTTCCATTCACTAATCTTGTTGCCCTTCTCTGTACTCGTTCCAGCAGCTCTACATCCTTCTTGAAATGAGGCCTCCAGACCTGTATACAGTACTCAAGTTGTGGCTTGACCATAGTCTTATACAAGGGAATAATCCTCCTTATCCCTCCTAGAAAAATTCCTGTATATCATTGACAAGACACCATGAGCTACTCTTGCAGCCCGTCTGCACTGCTCAGAGAACTTCATATCTGCCTGCACAATTTCCCCTGGTACTTTTCATTCTCTACCACTGTCAGTGTAGTACCACAGACTTGGATGTTAAGCTTGACATACCATCATCAGTATCATTTATAAATACAGAAAACAATAATGGACCCAACACTGATCCCTGAGGGGCTTTACTAATAACATTAGTCCACAATGAGCAGTGTCCATTGATTGCCACTCTCTGTCTTCTCCCCCTCAACCATCCCTTTATCCATAGCAGCAATTTGCCTCCAATGCCACACTGCTCCAATTTGTGCAGCAGTCTTCCATGTGCAACAGTATCAAAAGCCTTTCTAAGATCCAAATATATAATGTAATATCAAAATTATTCCCTGCATACAGTTCTTTTGTGACTACATCGTAGTATCCAATCACATTGGTCAGGCAAGACTTTCCCTTAACAAAACCATGCTGTGTCCACGCTATAACTGAAGTCTTGTTTGATGATCCTGCAGTGCTTCTTTAACCAGTGCCACTATTAAATTTCCTGGAACAGAAGTTAAATTCACAGGTCTATAATTACTTGTGTCAGCCTTTGATCCTCCTTTGTGAATTGCAGTCACATTTGCACATCTCCAGTCTATGGGTAGCTCCCCTGAGTCCAAAGAAGCTCTCATAATTATGGCTAAGGGTTTGCTTACTTCCTTTGCTGCCTCCTTTTATATAACTGGATAGATCCCATCAACCCCAGGTGCCTTTTTTATGTTTATCCTCAACAATTTCTCCTCCACTTTCCTCTCAGTTATTACAAAATCATCTAGCTCACTGCCAGAGTTTACTTCACCTCTGTCATTCCCCTTCGTGAATAATTCGTCATGTGTGAATGTAGAATCAAAATACTCACTTAGTTTGTTAGCCACCTGAGCAGGATCCTCAACTATTGAACCATCAATATCCGTGGACCAATCTGATTCATCCCTTTCCTTCTAGAGTTTACATAGGTAAAGAACTCTTCTCTGTTTTTCTTTGCATCCTTTGCTAAACATTTCTCATAATCTGCCTTTGCCTGCCTAATCTCCTTTGTGTTTGTTTGTTTGTTATTTGGTTTTTAGGAGCATTAGCAACTAAGGCCATATTGCTCCCTGGATATGCGGTGGTCATTCCCTGACCTTTCCACATCCTCCGTATTTGGTGGTCATGGGCTCGAACCCTGGTCTAATCAAGAAGCGTGTGCTACACATTGCTTCTCCTGTCCACCTGGCTACGGAAACGCCATCTCCTTTGTGACTTGGTTACAGAGCAGCTTATATCTATCATAGGCTTCTATGTCACCCATTAATTTATATGTATCTCATGCATTTTTCTTCTCTGCCATATGTCTCATTAGTTCATCTGACATCCATTTAGGCCTAAACCTTGAACAATATTTCTTAGTTGGTATGTAAAGCCTAGTAGCTTCCAAGATAAGTTCTTTGAATGCTTCCCATTTTGAATTTGCTGTTGGTAACATCATCAGTTGGTCCCACTGTATAGAATTTAAATACTGTCTCAGACCATCGTAGTCGCCTTTACGAAAGCAAAAACCCTTCCCTTTACCCCTGATGATAGTTACCTCTTTGAGTAAATCCCACTTCAGCACACTGTGATCTCTGCCATCTGGTGGTTCCTTTATCTGCAGATTCTTAATGCATGAAGAATCACTACTGATAATCAGATCAAGAGTATTACTCCCTCTAGTTGCCTCCGAAACATGCTGATTTAGAAAACAATCATCCAATAAATCCACAAAAGCGTTGCTAGTGTGTGAGTGACCAACCCACAAATTCCAGTCAATATCTGGGAAATTAAAATCCCCCATTATAAGACTCTCTGATTTACTGGCCCACTCTATTTCCCTGTACAGTTTCTTATTATACTCATCAGAGTTATTAGGCCTATAGCACACTCCTACTCTCAATTTTGATCTCCCAATACTTATGTTACACCAAACTGGCTTCACTTCCTTAGATTTTGTGATTCTTAACTAATAGCATAACCCCTCCTCCTTCCTTCCTATCCTTTCTGTACACATTGTACTCCCCAAATTCCAGTTCTGCATTCCTTATATCTGTGTGACACCGTGTCTCTGATATCCGAACAATATCTGCCTTTGATGTTTTGAGCAATATCTCAAATTCATCAAATTTATTTACCAAACTCCTAGCATTGGTGAACACGCAAGTATACATGCCCCTGTTCCTATTCTTAGCCCCTAACACAACCCTTGTGTTTACTTGTACTGCAATGACTCCCAGCAGTCTGTGAAATATCCTGTATCTTGTTTTCCAGGCTGCAGCTCATTCCAATAGAAGCAGTGCAAGAATCACTTTCACCTCTGCCAGTGGCTACTGTTAATCTATTAGTCCCTGTATCCACCCAAGCTAGCTGTTTTCCGACCCACCTAACACTGCCTCAATAGCATCGGCAAATATTGTAGCACCCTTTCTATTTAAGTGTATCCCATCCCTCTAGAAGCAGTTTCTCCTGTTAACAAGTACAAACCATGCTTAAAAAAATTCTACCCCTTGAGCCTTGCACAATCTTTTCAGAGCCGAATAGATCGATAAGGCTCTCATAATTTACTCCCTCCTACCATGTCTGGGCAGAATTGCAGACACTTTCAAATTCAACCCTAATTCACTACTTTTTTTCAACAGTGACCTATACTTGTTAAGTAATTCTGCTGGTCTCCTACTCTTAATATCATTAGTGCCAACGTGTACAACTATATAAACTTTTATGCCCTTAAAAGATGATATCCACTCTACGGTGTCATCAGCCTTTGCCCCTGGCAGACATACTCTCGTCCTGTTCCACCTATCCTTTTTACAAAGCATGTTCCCGGTTTCCCTGACAATAGTCACCAACAACTACTAGTTACTGTGGTACCAGTGCATTCTGTCTTGGGGGTTTCCGCTGTGTTGCGTGATGACCAAGTGCAAGCTCTGGCATTGATGTGGGCAGCTGAGAGCTTGATAGGCCCCTCAATTTAGATGCTTCGAGGGCATCCACCCCTGTCCTTCAAGCTCTCATATAGGCCCATAAGAACGCTGAGTTGTCGCCTGATTTCCTTACACTCCTTACATCGCGCGCACACACACAAAGACATTCCCCATGGCAATATCATGTCCTGTAACCGATAGCTCCACGAACATCAAACAAGCAGTGCATTTTAAAAGGCTGTGATTCAGAGGGCAACTGCTCCCCCCCCCACTCTCAGTGCTCCCCTGAGCCACAGCACTCCCATTAGCTTGAGCCTTTTGATTTGGTGCTCTGGTCTGAGTCATGATTTCGATTTAATTTCAACAATTTCAATTTCAATTTCAAAATTATAACCCTAAACTTGTATCCCAACACAGTTATAACGCTAAAATATATTTTTCAGCATCGAGTATTATCTACGAATTCCATTTATATTAAAATTAAATTAAATTTTCTGTTTATACTCCGGAACGACCAAACGGTCAGAGGAGTTCACAAGATAGACAGAATACAAGAAACAGTACCGTATTCAGCAGTCACGGGCTTGAACCCCGGTCACTCAAGGCACATGTACTTATGCACCCGCGCGCCTGACAACTAGGCTACTGCGGGCTTTATATAACTTCCGTATCAAGTTATGTATTAATTAATTATGTTACGTTTATAATCTAAGTCTTTATATGTATTTAGTTAAAAAGTACAATTTAATTGACAATGAAGTTTAACAAGATTAATAGATTTTACTGATTAATTTACAATATTATATTATATACTATACT
Organism: Mastigoproctus giganteus; assembly: GCF_048544385.1. Classification (NCBI taxonomy): domain Eukaryota; kingdom Metazoa; phylum Arthropoda; class Arachnida; order Uropygi; family Thelyphonidae; genus Mastigoproctus; species Mastigoproctus giganteus. The sequence continues at coordinate 192,758,488 of NC_143583.1, forward strand.
ATACTAAGCTTACGGTATCTAGTTCGGGATATAACGTTGTATCGTATAACAATGGCGGCAAGTTACGAAAGGTAAATCTACAGACACTTAAGTATTAATTAACTTCCATATCTTGCTGTCTCAATTCAGAATAAACTAAGGATCCTGACTAGGTCTATAAGCTACTTCTAGAAAATAATTTAATATAACAATTGGTCAATAAAGCGGCTAAATATGGCTAAAAAAACTTCTCGTTCAGCGGAGCTGCAACTTGTAACACGTGCATTTGATACCATTACCGATACTAAGTAATACCTACAAAATCTCTATCTAAGTTAAACTTTAAACTAAGTATCGTAACTAGGAATATAAAGCTACTCTAGAAAATAAGTTAATATGCCAATTTAAGCTAATAAAACAGAAAAAACTTCTCTATTCCAGGAGCAGTAAAACTTCGCCTGCACAAGGCTATTCTCGTTCTCTTTTTTTCCATCAATAGCATTATTGATTCTGACAGGCAATAATAAATACATTGAAATGACTTGTAAATATGTACAGTTAGTTACCCTATGGGTATTAAATATGCTTTCCGCTGTTGAAACATACTGATACTACTGTCTTGTTCGTGCCCAGTTTTTAAATTTTAATTTTAACCTTATCTCATTTTTACTTATTTATTATTTTTATTTCCCTTTATTCTTATTAATTTACAGCTATGGCAGTGTAATGCCAATTATTTTTATTAAAAAAGTTATAAAAATTTATTTTCATGCTCATTATTAATACTAATTTAAAAACAATATTAGTTTTATATTCAAAGTTAAATTTAATTATAGTTAAATCTGAGTGATCAATGTTAGCAAAAAAAAGTTAATGGATGCAGTAGCTTTCACATATGACTAATGCAATATGCATTTGGTTATTTGTTTGTAAACTAATCAGTAAACATGTGCATTACAACCTTCTTTGTTCACATTTAAATAAGTTGATTTTTTTTTTTAAGTTAATTTGAGTCGAAATCCAGCCAGTGGGCTCTTTGTGCCAAAATTACAGCAAATTAATTTCTAGCTAATGTAAAAAATTAAATGAAATTGTTTAGAAAATATGTTGTATTCCATATATCCATACCCTATAAATGTTATTCAAAACTTTCATAATCAGATCTGTGTAATACTAGTATAATATGCTCAGAAACAGTAATTAAACTAATTACTTATTTTTTATGCATTGATGGGTGTTGGCCTTGGATGAATCCCTATCAGTGTGAAAGCCAGTAATTGGTATTAATTTGTAATTATTTTAAATGTATAATTATTTCGAATTTTGTCATATTGTCTCTTGTTTTTTTTTTTTTTGACTTATTGAGTGTACTACTAGTAGTTGTTGTCCTGCATTTAATTGGGTATTACAATCTAAAAACAAATATCAACTCACTATAATACTAGCTGATAGATGGAGTTAAATATAGGATTAAAATGTATTTTTGTATTTGCATTAAAAATGTACTAATATAAAAATACATTTTAATCTTTTATATTAGCATTAGTAGAGGCATTTGATGCAAGAAAGCAAGCTTATGCAACATCAGCCAAGAAAAAAAAAAAAAAAAACACCCACTTCCACTTCACCCCTCTGTTTGTTCAAAATACCTGTCCAGCTGAGCCTTAAACTTATTTAGGCTATCAACCTCCACTACAAGGGATGGAAGTCTGTTCCACCAACCAACCACCCGCTGGATAAAGGCAAATTTCCGCACGTCTATCCTACATCTGTCTTTCCTCAATTTGAATTTATGCCCTCTCAGGTGATTTTACTGAGCTAGAGGAAGAATCCCATCAGCATTGAGCATGCTCAAACCATTCAAGGCTTTATACACCTCTATCAGATCACCTCGCTGGTGCCTAGTCTCCAGACACTGTAATTTGCAAAACTTAAGCCTTTCTTCATAAGAGCACCCCTTTGTTCCATTCACTAATCTTGTTGCCCTTCTCTGTACTCGTTCCAGCAGCTCTACATCCTTCTTGAAATGAGGCCTCCAGACCTGTATACAGTACTCTAGGTGTGGCCTGACCATTGCTTTATACAAGGGAATAATCACTTCCTTATCCCTGCTGGAAAAATTCCTGTATATCATTGACAATACTCCATGAGCTACTCTTGGAGCCCGTCTGCACTGCTCAGAGAACTTCATATCTGCCTGCACAACCACCCCCCCAAGTCCCTTTCATTCTCTACCACTGTCAGTGTAGTACCACAGAGTTGATACGTTGCTCTGGGGTTGCTGTTTCCCATGTGTAGCACTTTACATTTGTCAATGTTAAACTTCATTTGCCACCTCTCAGCCCATCTGCTCAACATTTCCAGATCCTGTTGCAGTAGCATAGTGTCAGTAGTGTCCTTGACAACCCTGCCAACCTTTGTATCGTCTGCAAACTTGGACATTAAGCTTGATATACCATCATCAATATCATTTATAAATACAGAAAACAATAATGGACCCAACACTGAGCCCTGAGGGACTCCACTAATAACATTAGTCCATGATGAGCAGTGTCCATTGATTACCACTCTCTGTCTTCTCCCCCTCAACCACCCCTTTATCCCATGGATTTAACATCCATATATCAGAATAGCCTCAACTAGTGTTACAGTAAATTGATATTCACTATAATACTACTAACTGGGGCTATTCTGATATATGATTAGATATTTTTTGTGACTATTATTAAGCAGTCCATTGTTTTGATTAGATTTCCATTTTCCTTCCATGTTCTCTTCTAATTTTGGAAAGAGCCAAATTTTCCATGCTGCCAAAACAGGTAATAAGATGGTTTCAACACAGCCGGAATATTTTTCACATGAATTAGAAACACCTTAAATACAGTGCTTCTCTGCATTAACATTTGCAGTCAACCATCAAGGGATGCAGTTGGAATGGGTCTCACCAGCACTCAAGCATGTGCTCATATAGAAAGGATTACAACAGTCCACAATAATCAACCTAATGTCGCTTTTAATTGGATGTCATACAGTAGGCGAATTCATTATCCATAACAACTGAAGGCACTGCTATGACTGGTGTCAGAACTCATTGGTTCCATCATCAGACAGCAGTTAGCCCTATTAACAACCTTGTATCGAATCTAAACTAGCAGCCAATCAATAAGTATAAGTTACATTTCCAATAGGAAATTTTCTCTCAATTGGAAACATAACTTATGTTACATGAACATTAAACCCCTAAGAATAGATAACTGATATGACATTATCCAGTTAAAAGCAATATTAGTTACTTTAGGTTGACTACGTGAACCACTATAGTCATTTCTAAAGAGCACGTGCCCAAGTGCTGTCGCCCTCACTGGAGAGCCCGTATTTTTAGATATTACCTGGCCTTGGCGCATTGTAACCTTAGTTGCTAATGCGCCAAAAAATCCAAACAAACAAACAAGTCACCCTCACTGGAGAGCCCACAGTGTCTCGTGATGGTTGACTGTAAAAGTTAACACAGAGGGTGTTATATTTAAGGTGCTCAAATATTTTGATAACCTGTGTTTGAAATGGTCCCACTTTTATTAATTTTATTATAATATTGGCCTAATGCAGCCTTTCTAGAGGGATTTAGTCTCCATTTGGAAGTTTTCTTCTTTTCACTACATGACACAAGGTTCCTAATCAGACTACCTGCCATTTGATGGAACCAATAAGTTCCAAAACTAGTCATGTAGTGCCTCGAGTTTTTAATGGATAATGGATTCACCTGATGGATGATGTTGACTATCCAGTTGTCCCCCTTTTTAATGAACAGCTGTGCCATTTTCTTGAAAGAGTACATTGTTGCCAGGACTATCCTTGGCAATTTGTAGGATAAAATTATTATTCAGCGTGTCTCGATACATATGACAGTTGATTATTCTTGCTATGAAAAAGAATGGGCCATGTGCCTTCTGTAACTTGCAGCACAAAGCACGTTAATTTTGAATGTGCATCCAAAACCACATTGGGGTTTTAATTTCCCCAATACTCTCACCTTGTATGTTTTAATTTTGTCTATGATGTTGAATGTGCACTTATCACTAAAAAGAGAATTTTTAAGCAGCTGTTGATCTTCTACCATCTAGTAAATTATTCCACATAGAATGTCTGACATATCATTTTGTTATCCATAATGGGTAGTATCATCTGCAACTTTTATGGTTTAATTGCAATCACTTACATAAAACTCTCCACAAGTTTTTTTTTTTTATCACAGTACCATGCTTTATGATATATTTGATTTTTGTTGAATTCCGATGAACTTCCTTCTTATTTCCTCAGTGATTTCCTTACTAATGTTAGCCCTGCTAGTCTTTACCTTGATTATCAGATCATCCAGTAGCTACAAAAGTTTAATGCCAATTGTACCTTGAATATCTGCTTGGTGGAGTTTTGCCAAATCTTTTACAAAATTTATGCTCTTAACATATATTGTAGGCTGTTTCTTTGATCCAAAAAATAAATTGCGCTCTTTCTGCACCAATTTTCTTTGGTTGCTAATTTAGAAATCAACAACAAATGAGCATTAAAACTTCTATTTTAACTGTATATTTTTACCACTGTGCACATTAGCATTAGTAGAGGCATGTGATGCAGAAAATTAGGATGCTTATACAGCATCAGCCAAAAAAAAAAAAAAAAAAAAACCCCTCCCATTTCACTCATCCATTTTCTCCAACTATATCAATCTGTATCAAACATGTACAAACTTTGAAAATGTGAAGCTGCCTTTGGCTTACACCATGTATAGTTTTAATTATTTATATAAGTAATTTTGAATTTTGTGAAGCACTTAACTGGTTTTACTTTACTTAGTGCCATATTTTTAGTCATCAAAAATATAAATTATATATGAGGATTGTACTGTTTCAAATAGTATGATTAGTGACACCAAGGAATGGCAGTTTTTTCGTACCCTTGAGCATATTATGGGACCAGTGGAAGAAAGCTTTATAACCTCATCATCTGATAAATGTGGAGCAGTGCCTCTGGTATTTTTAAGATCTCAAGAGAAAGTTAGAATACCATTCAAATACCAGAAGTTCATAGAAAACATCTCTTCTACTGAATGGGAAGTATGTATAAAATTCATACATTTGATAATTTGCAAAATCAAATATATTTTACTAATATAAATGTTATTTGCATTTTAATTAATAATCATCATCATTATCAGCCATTTTCAATCCACTGCAGGATGAAGGCCTCTCCAACAACTTTCCAGTTCCTTCTGTTTTGTGCAATAGCCATCCATTTACTACCCAAAAACTCATGAATTTCATCTGTTTATCTCCGCCGTTGTCTTCCAGGTTTTATTCTAGCTCCTCTTGGGTACCATTCTGTTATTTTCTTATTCCATCTGTCATCATGTCTTCGAGCTATGTGTCCTGCCCAAAATCATTTTAGTTCTTTAGTTTTGATAAGAATGCCCTTTACTTGAGTTTGCTGCCTAATCCATGTGTTTCTCTTCTTATCTAACAGTCTGATTCCCAATATAATTCGTTCTATTCTTTGCTATGTAGTTCTCAGCTTCTCTTCCATTCTTTTGGCGAGTGCCCAAGTTTCACTTTCATAAGTCATGGTGGTTCATTGGTTCACGTTTCAGACAAACTGGGATATTGCTCTTCAGTATGTGACTATATTTCCTGAATGCCATCTATCCAAAATTTATTCTTCTCTTGACTTCCAGCCATTTATCATTATTACAGCTAGTGACTTGTCCCAGTAAGTATATGACACCACCTTTTCAATTACTGATCCTTCAATCATTATATACCTTTCTGTGGCATACTTGTTCATCATTACTTTTGTTTTAGCCATATTTATCTATAGTCCGAAACCCTTACTAACTGCATAACTGATTAAGATTTTCCTCTAATTCTTTGAGATCATGGCTTATGACCACAATGTCATCTGCAAATCGTAAATGGTTTAGGTACTCTCCATTCACATTGACTCCTTTCTGTGACCAGTCTAATCTCCTGAAAGCTTCCTCAAGGGCAGCAGTAAACAACTTCGGAGATAGTGTCTCCTTGTTGAACTCCTTTCTCAATTTTAAATTTGCTACTGTCTGTCTAGTCTAATAAAGGAGGTAGCATTCTCATAGATTTTCTTGAAAATCATAATATATGGGGTATCTATGCCTTGTCTTTCCAGTGCCTCAAAATTGCCTTATGTTGTATGGAGTCAAATGCCTTTTCATAATCCACAAATACCAGGCGTAATGGTGTTTTATATTCATTTGCATTCTCCATTAGCTGTGACATTACGTGAAGGTGATCAATATTTGAGAATCCTGTCCTAAAGCCAGCTTGCTCTTTCGGTTGATTCTCATCAAGTATTCTTTCTAATCTGTTAGTAATGGCCCTTGTGAACAACTTGTAGATGTGAGATAACAAGCTAATTGGTCTATAATTTGCAATTTCTGATTTATCTCCTTTCTTATGCAGCAAAACTATGATTATATTATTCCACTGCTTAGGCATCACACCTTTTCTAATGCACTTTGTTGAAGAGCCTTGCCAGTTTTTGTGTTATGTCTCTTCCTCCCAATTTTAACAACTCTACAGTAACCTCATCTTGCCCCGGGGCTCTCTGATTCTTCATTTTCTTCAATGCATGTTCTACCTCATCAGGAAGAATATCTGGTGTGTTGTATGGGTTGCTAATTTGCGATCCATCTTTCCCATTGCTGGCCTCATTCCCTCACTCCTTGTATAATTCTCTATTGTAGTCTTCTGCTATTTATAAGTACACCATCGCTATTCTTCAGTTTCAGTATCATTTGTCTTTCTGTATTACTGCTCATGGCTGCTGATTTAAGTCCTTTGTTTTCCCTTGTTCTACTTTTCTTGTGTTAAATCTTATGTCCTCTCTGAGTCTCTTTCTAATGGCTTTGCATAACTGAGTATACTCAATTTTCTCCTTGTAAGTGTTTATCTTGCTCTTCATTTGTCACCTTCGGTTCATTATAACAAGTGTTTCTTGACTAATTTTTTCTTCTTTGGATTTCATTTTCCCTTTAGGTTTCTTGGGCTTTATCACTTTCAGAAAGTTGTAATATTCCTCATCGATATCTTGGTCATGAGCAGTCTGCAGAAGCTCAAACTTGTTAAAGTTCCAGTACATATTGCTTTTTCTCCTCTTCTGTTATCTCAAAGACCTTTGTATTATTTACTTGAGTCAGTTTTTTCCTTTTCTTTCCTACATCTTACCATTCTGTGATCACTTCCAACATTTACCTTATTCAGGACAGTAACATCATTCACAATATATCTTTTAGTGAGGATGAAGTTGATTTCATTAATTGTTAATCCATTTGGACTCTTCCATGTCCACTGACTGTTCACCCTTTTCTTGAAAAAGTCTTCATTACTGACAATCCTTGAGATTCTGGAAATTCCACAAGTCTTTTACCTCTCATTTCTTTCACTAATTCCAAAATATCCTATAGTTCCCCTTTCTGCGCTGTTTTGTCTTTTTCGAACCTTAGCATTGAAGTCCCCCATAATAATAGTATAGTGGGTTTTCTGCTCATCTAGAAGACTCTCAATTTCGGTGTACATTTCTTCAACCTCTTCATCATCATGGCTCCATGTTGGTGCATAAATTGTTATAACCTTTAGCTTGTACCTCTTAGAAATCTTAAGTATTAGTATTGACACCCTTGGTGATGTATTTTTGAATTCCAAAATGTTGTTTTTTAAATCTTTATTGACCAGAAACCCAACTCCACCTTCACTCCTTTCATTGTTTCCATTGGTGTACAGCAGATTTCCACTTGATAAACTTATAAGTGATTCATTTCTTCTTGTTTTAGCCAAACCGATTATATTCCAATTCACATTTTCTAATTCCTTTTCCAGCTCTAATATCCTGTCTTCACCGATGAGCGATCTTACGTTGTAATGGGCCAAGTTCAGTTTCCGTGCATGGCAGCCTGGTCGTACCCAGAGATTCTTAGTACCCTCTGCTTCCACTCTGATCCTCTCGCTGCTGTAAGAGGAGGAGTGAAAGCCGCTGGGGACTGAGGGCTATTAAACAAATGCTGTCATATGCTGGAGGGTTTGGTGTTTTCCTCTTTACGCTGACCAGGCGTCTTGAAGAGAACCACTCTACACGTTCGTTGCCACCTAAGTGACGTAACAGGGCTTACCATCGAGAAGGTGTGCATGAGTGGATTTTAGGGAGGCAGGCCAACCAGACTTCTCCTAAATCTTCTGTAATTGAAAGATATTGGATCCATCAGTGTTTTAGGCTGAGTGTCTGATAACACACAGAATACATGTTCCCCTCTAAGCCCCTTAATTAATAAATCTGTACACAACCAAACCCTCATATACTACAACATTAAAAAAAATCTTGAACTTTGTGCCTTTCTTACCTGTTAATTTTACTTGATGCATTCAACTGTGCTGTGGCAAGCATAAGATGTTCAGCACACTTGCTGATGAAAACTATGAAGAATTTACATTAAATCACATGATTTCATCATATTTAAGAAGGATAAATAAAACAACCATATGAAGAAAAAAAGTAAAAAAATATATATTTTTTTGTAATTGTTGAGTCATGTAACCTTACTAAAGAAATAATGTAGCTATTAAGACATAATCCTTTGGTGGTTTTGATAATATTATCAGTAATTCTTTCAGTTTCGATCTGTTAACTCATAATGACAAACTTCATAACTATAAAACTGTAATCTGTTTAATTGTTTGACAGTGGTAACTCCAAATAATGTGGTTGATTACATTTTAGTTTCAGATACATACTACAGGACCAAAAGTATTCATATAGGATCCCCCCCCCTCCATGTATGCATATTATTGGCCGAGACATACCAATATAAATTTTGCGGGGACTGCTTATGCAGTAGAAATATGTTTGAAGCCAGTATGAGTTATTGATTGAAGTAATTATTGCATTATTCTTCGAAGTAATCTTTAGTGATCATTCTGTACATGAAACTGTGGCAGACACAAGATAAAAAGTTGTTTGAGATACCTGAATTAAAAAAAAAAAAAAAAAAAACTCACAGAACGATTCACTGATGAAGTAGAAATGTATTTAAATATCAATGCCCTTTTTATTATGTCATGAAAATATACTAAAGTCACGAAAAGAAAACAAGTTCATTTATCCAATGCTTTTTGAATTAGGAATTTGAAATGAACTATTACAATAATTTCTACACCATGATTTCTACATTATTTTAATAAATAAGCATCACTTTTTTTACAAAGTCTTTCATCATCTTTTCCTGGATGCTAGGTGCTATATTAGGATTTCAAGAAATGAATATGCAGACTATGCTGCCAAACATCCATCCAACACATCCTTGTCACATTGTGTTCCCTATCTTGACTACAGATCTAATATATGAAGGATATGTGAGGTGCAAGGCACACTTCTATCTAGAGCTCAAATGCATAATAAGCGATTTCAAATAAAACCTGAACCACAGGGATGGGATCCACTTAAATAGAAAGGGTGCAAGAATATTTGCTGATGCTATCGAGGCAGTGTTAGGTGGTTCGGAAAACTGCTAGCTTGGGGGGGGGAATTCAGACTAAAAGGTTAAAAGTAGCTGCAGGCAGAGGTGAAGGTGATTCTTGCACTACTTCTATTAGAATAAGAAGCGGCCTGGAGCGAGGGGTGCTAGGGATTTCAGGGACTGATGGCAGCCATCGTGAAACAGGTGGGTATATGGGATGGGTTAGGGTAAGTAAGAATAAGGATAGGTATATGTATACCAATGCTAGAAGTATAGTAAATAAATTTGATGAATTTGAAGTGTTGGTTAAGACATCAAAGGCGGATATTGTTGGGATATCAGAGACGTGATGTCACACAGATATTAGGAATGCAGAATTGGAGTTTGGGGAGTACAATGTGTACAGAAAGGTTAGATAGGAAAGGAAGGAAAGAGGTGTTGTGCTGTTAATTAAGAAAAATGTAAAATCAAAAGAAGTGCATCCAGTTGATATAGATGAACAGTGCACTGTTCAGTCAGTTTGGTGTGACATAAGCACTGCGAAAGCAAAAATAAGAGTAGGAGTATGTTATAGGCCTAATGACTCAAATGAGTACAATAAACAATTGTACAGAGAAATTGTGGGCTAGTAAATCAGAATGTCTTATAATGGGGGATTTTAACTTCCCGGATGTTGACTGGAACGTGTGGGTGGGTCACTTGCACACTAGTAAGACTTTTGTGGATTTATTAGGTGAGTGTTTTCTGCAGCAGCATGTTCTAGAGGCAACCAGAGAGGGTAATACTCTTGATCTGGTTATCAACAGTGACCATTTGTGTATTAAGAATTTGCAGATTAAGGAACCACTAGTTAGCAGGGATCACAGTGTACTGATGTGGGATTTACTTAAAGATATTGTTACCATCAGGGGTAAAGGAAAGGGTTTTTGCTTCCATAAAGGTGAGTACAGTGGTCTCAGACAGTTTTTAAATTCTGTACAGTAGGATCAACTGATGATGTTACTAACAGCAAATTCTAAGTGGGAAGCATTGAAGGAAGTAATCGTGGAAGTTACTAAAAGTTTCATACCTATTAAGAAATATTGTTCAAGGTTTAGTCCTAAATGGTTATCAAATGAACTAATGAGACTTGTAGCAGAGAAGAAAAATACATGGGATGCATATAAATTATCAGGCCACACAAAAGATTATGGCTGATATAAGCTAGTCTGTAATCAAGTCACAAAGGAGGTTAGGCAGACGGAGGCAGATTACGAGAAATCTTTGTCAAAGGATGCTAAGAAAAACAGCAAGGATTTCTTTACTTATATGAACTCTAAAAGGAAGGGGATGAATCTGATTGGTCCACTTGATATCGATGGTTCGACTGTTGATGATCCTGCTCAGATAGTAAACAAACTGAATGAGTATTTTGCACCTACATTCACACATCAGGAGTTATTGAGGTTTGAAAATGGCAGAAGGTTATCAAATTGTAGCAGGGTGCTTAATGATTTTGTAAAAATCATTAAGCACCCTGAAAGGTACCTGGGGTGAATGGGATCTATCCAGTTATGTTAAAGGAGGCGGCAAAGGAAGTAAGGAAACCCTTAGCTATAATCATGTAAGCATCCTTGAACTCAGGGGAGGTCCCCATAGACTGGAGATGTGCAAATGTATCTCCAATTCACAACAGGGGATCGAAGGGTGACACGAGTAATTTCAGACCAGTTAGTTTAACTTCTGTTCCAGGTAAAATAATGGAGTTACTGGTTAAAGATGCATTGCAGGATCATCTAGATAAGATTGCAGCAATAATTCAGACACAGCATGGGTTTGTTAAGGGAAAGTCTTGTCTGATAAATTTGATTGGTTATTATGATGTGGTTACAAAGGAACTTGAAGGTAAAAAAAATCTTGATATCATATACTTGGATTTCAGGAAAGCTTTTGACACTGTTGCGCATGGAAGACTACTGTACAAATTAGAGCAGAATGGTATTAAGGGTAAATTGCTACAATGGATAAAAGGATGGTTGAGTAAGAGAAGACAGAGTGGTATTCAATTGGTGCGCTCTTCGTGGACTAATGTTATTAGTGGAGTCCCACAGTGTTTGGTGTTAGATCCACTGTTTTGTATATTTATCAGTGATATTGATGAAGGTATATCAGGCTTATTGTCGAAGTTTGTAGATGATACAAAGGTTGGCAGGGTTGTTAATGACAGTAATGGCAGTGTGCTACTGCAACAGGATCTAGAAAATTTGGGCAACTGGGCTGAGAAGTGGCAACTGAAGTTTAACCTTGACAAATGCAAAGTACTGCACGTGGATAGAAGTAACCCCAGAGAAACGTACCAACTATGTGGTACTACACTTAAGATGGTAGAAAATGAAAGACCTGGGAGTAATAGTGCAGTCAGATATGAAGTTTTCTGAGCAATGCAGACAGGCTGCCATGGCAGGTCATGATGTTTTGTCAATGATATTTAGAAATTTTTCTAGCAGGGAAAAGGCGGTGATTGTCCCTCTGTATAAGGCAATGGTCAGGCCACATCTTGAATATTGCATACAGATCTGGAGGCCTCATTTTAGGAAGGATGTAGATTTGCTTGAATGTGTAAAGAGAAGGGCAACAAGATTGGTGAGGGGAATGAAGGGATCCTCTTACCAAGAGAGGCTTAATTTCTGCAAATTGCAGTGGCTGGAGACTTGGCACCTCCACGGTGATCTGATTGAGGTGTATTAGGCCTTGAATGGGTTGGCATGCTGAATTCTGATGGGATTCTTGCACTTGGCCAGATTAAGAACGTAAGGGGGCATAAATTCAAATTAAGGAAAGTCAGATGTAGAATAGATGTGCGAAATTTGCCTTTAGCCACTGGGTGGTTAATTGCTGGAACAAATTTTCATCTGTCATTGTGGAAGTTGATAGGTCGAATAAATTTAAGGAGGAACTGGACAAACATTTAGAGGGAATGGTTGTGTAAAATTTTTTTTTGTTTTTTTTTTTGACTGATGCTGCATAAGCTCTTATACTTGCTTTCCTGCATCACATGTAAGTACTACTACTACTACAGTTTATGGGTCTCCAGTTTCCATGTAAACAGACACAAAGAAGTAATCCCAACAAGACACGAATCAGTCACAGTCAGCTTACTCACTTCCTTTTTTCTTCTCACAGAAAATAATCCTTTGCACTATGCACTACAACTCTGCACTCACAATGTATCTTATATAATCATGCATGTCAAGTCTCATTCAGTTTTTTACCAAATCTTATAAAGAACCACTGACAATTTGTCACATCAGAGGTTACAGTGCTAATCTGTTGGAGTTTTTCTGCTTTCTTAAATGGATAAAATTATATGATCATTTCTGACTGTTCTCATAATTGTCAAGTGTAACCTCCATATCGCTGAGAGACACGTACGACCTAAGCAGCCCTTGTTCGAGAAACAACAGCAACATACCGGAATTCCAGGAAATGAGTGAAATGATCATGCAAAACATCCCTCCTGCTCAACCTTAACAAGTGTTCTAGTCCCATTTACTGATTACAGGTGCATCATACTGAGAATATTTATGGAACAATGGCCATTTCTTTGAAAAATGCAAAAAATAACAAGCTGTTTCAGTTGAAACCAGGATCACAATTTTGGACACCTAGCATCTGTAAAAAAAAAGAGGAAGTAATTCTAGCAAGAACTTGAATAGATCATACTCGTCTCACTCATCTGTGTCTTCTAACAGGAAATGATCCTTCACAGTGTGTGGGCACTGTTTGACCCTGCTCACAGTAAAGTATATGCTTATTGAATGTGCCTTGTTCAACAGCACTTGACACTCTGCATTCAGTTTTCCTTTCAGATCTACAAGAACCTTTGTTACTCTCCAATATCATAAGTAATGGCACGAATCTCTCAGAAGAATTTTTTTTTTTTCTTTCCTGAAACAAATTCAACTGTATGACCACTTGTGACTACTTACTTTGCAGTAGTCTCAATTACACTGAAAGGTGCAATGATTCAAAAAACTTTCATAACAACAACAAACTCTATACCAAGTTCTTATTCTGAAACAAGAACCTGGTATAGAACAGCTTTAAAACAGAGTACCATTTGCCTAAAAACATGACATCAAACTGATGTCATTAGAGGAATTACTCATCCAGGATCTAGAACTTTCACAACCTGTAACCCCCCCAACTTCATTTATCCCCAATATTGTTGAAAATGTGTGTGCGTGCATGCATGTGTGTGATGAAAACTCTAAATCTGAAAAGTATTAGAAGGTATTAGAACCAATAATACTTAGTACTGTAATGGATTGAAGGCTGAATAGACTGAAAATACTTTTTGACATCAGACTTGAATTTCTATAGATTATAGTTTTCAGGAAATATAGTGGATTCAGGTTATTTGGGCCCCCGGTTAATCAGGTCAGCCATTTATTTGGGGAAAATCTTAAAAAACAGAACCCAATGGAGAAAATATACACGGTTTACTTTGCTTAATTAGGACAACATGCCGTTTAACCTAGCAGGAGATTGCAGCACTGGAGATTACCCTACAGTTGTCTCCGACCATAGCACATGGTTCATTTGGATTTTTGGAAGTCACAACCATAAAACAATAAAAAGAGTTAGCAGTCACCTGTTTATTGGGCTTTTCTGTTAGTGCAATCTATCATAAACGTATAGTAAACTCGATCTTACTGAATTTGCGATAATACCGAAAGCTGGAATTCTGTGGGTTATTATGGTGAAATGAGTTTACACTTCTACTCTCTCAGAATAACACGATACGCACACTTCTCACTTGTGCGTATCGTGTTATTCGAAATTTGTGTGTGCTGTGTTCTTTGTTATTGATTGCTTATCTTTTTACTGTTTTAAATTTTAACCCTCACCCACAAATGTCAGTGAACAGAAATGTCAACTAGTTAGTATGTACATATCACAGTACTTATTAATTATTCCATTTATCATGTATACTCTTCAGATTTTCACGTATCATTTAATTTTTTAATTAATAAGGTAATAAAGAGTAAATTTGTGCTTAATATTTCTTTATTTTTATAGCCTGTGGATAATATTCCTCCTATTTTTGCTAATTAGAATTGCTGTTTAAAGGAATTAAAATTCAATTCGCAAACGTGATCACAATTATGACCGGCACTTTCACATTATATAGTGAACGGTACTTTACTATGGTGACTCCATAACGTGATTTGATTGTACAGTGAACCAATTGTAAAGCCGGGGTCCATTTTATTTTTAACTTTTTTACGTGAAACTTCAGATAATTGGGCAGCCGCTTAATTGGGCCAAATTGCACTAGTCCCAATGTGTCCCAAATAACCAGAATCGACTGATGAAGGAAAGTTATTAAAGAAAACAGAAGTTGAAAGAAAGGATAAATGAAGAAGAAAAAAAAGTTGTTGCTGTGAGTTTGAAGTTGAACAGTAAATGGCTACTGACTGGTTGTGGCACATGTTTGGATTGATGTAAAAGACAGAGAAAGAGAGAGATATATTATATATTATTTTTTGCCGCATTCAAGAATTACAAGGACTAATAGATTAACAGTAGCCACTGGCAGAGGTGAAAGTGATTCTTGCACTGCTTCTATTGGAATGAGCCACAGACTGGAAAATAAAATACAGGATATTTCACAGACTGCTGGGAATCATTGGGGTACAAATAAACACATAGGTTGTGTTAGGGTAGCTAAGAAAAAGAACAGGTGCATGTATGCTTGCGTGTACACCAATGCTAGGAGTTTAGTAAATAAATTTGATGAATTTGAGGTATTGCTCAAAACAGCAAAGGCAGATATTGTGGGGATTTCAGAGACGTGGTGTCACACAGATATAAGGAATGCAGAACTGGAATTTGGGGAGTACAATGTCTACAGAAAGGATAGACAGGATAGAAAGGGAGGAGAGGCTATGCTATTAGTTAAGAAATACATAAAATCCAAGGAAGTGAAGCCAGTCGACATTGCTGGACAGTGCAGTGTCGAGTCAGTTTGGTGTGACATAAGCATTGGGAGATCAAAATCGAGAGTAGGAGTGTGCTATAGGCCTAATGACTCTGATGAGTATAATAAGAAACTGTACAGAGAAATAGAGTGGACCAGTAAATCAGAGAGTCCTATAATGGGGGATTTTAATTTCCCAGATATTGACTGGAATTTGGGTGCTGGTCACTCACACACTAGCAAGGCTTTTGTGGATTTATTGGATGTTTGTTTTCTACATCAGCATGTTCAGGAGGCAACTAGAGGGAGTAATACTCTTGATTTGATTATCAGTAGTCATTCTTCATGCATTAAGAATCTGCAGGTAAATGAACCACTAGGTGGCAGTGATCACAGTGTGCTGAAGTGGGATTTACTCAAAGAGGTAACTACCATTAGGGGTAAAGGGAAGGGTTATTGCTTTCGTAAAGGCAACTACGATGGACTGAAACAGTATTTAAATTCTATACAGTGGGACCAACTGATGATGTTACCAACAGCAAATTCAAAATAGGAAGCATTCAAAGAACTTATCTTTGAAGCTACTAGGCTTTACATACCAACTAAGAAATATTGTTCAAGGTTTAGGCCTAAGTGGATGTCAGATGAACTAATGAGACATATAGCAGAGAAGAAAAATGCATGGGATACATACAAATTAACACGGGACACAGAAGCCTATGATAGATACAAGTTGATCTGTAACCAAGTTACAAAGGAGGTTAGGCAGGCAAAGGCGGATTATGAGAAATCTTTGGCAAGGGATGCAAAGAAAAACAGCAGAGAGTTCTTTACATATGTAAACTCTAGAAGAAAGGGGATGAATCAGATTGGTCCACTTGATATCGATGGGTCAACTGTTGATGATCCTGCTCGGGTAGCTAACAAACTGAATGAATATTTTGCATCGACATTCACACATGAGGAGTTATTCAGCGAGGGGAATGCCAGAGGTGTATTCAACTCTGGCAGTAAGCTAGAGAATCTTGTAATAACTGAGAGTAAAGTGGAGGAGAAATTGTTGAAGATAAATACAAGAAAGGCACATGGGGTGGATGGGATCTATCCAGTTATATTAAAGGAAGCAGCAAAGGAAGTAAGCAAACCCTTAGCCATAATTATGAGAGCTTCCTTGGACTCGGGAAGTACCCATGGACTGGAGATGTGCAAATGTGACCCCCAATTCACAAAGGAGGATCAAAGGGCGACACCAGTAATTATAGACCTGTTAGTTTAACTTCTGTTCCTGGAAAATTAATGGAGGCACTGGTTAAAGAAGCACTGCAGGATCATCTAGACAAGACTTCAGTTATAGCTCGGACACAGCATGATTTTGTTAAGGGGAAGTCTTGCCTGACCAATTTGATTGGATACTGTGATGCAGTCACAAAAGAACTGGATGCAGAGAATAACTTTGATATTATATATTTGGATATTAGAAAGGCTTTTGTTACTGTTGCACATGGAAGACTGCTGCACAAATTGAAGCAGTGTGGCATTGGAGGCAAATTGCTGCTATGGATAAAGGGGTGGTTGAGGGGGAGAAGACAGAGAGTGGTAATCAATGGACACTGCTCATCGTGGACTAATGTTATTAGTGGAGTCCCTCAGGGTTCAGTATTGGGTCCATTATTGTTTTCTGTATTTATAAATGATATTGATGAAGGTATATCAAGCTTAATGTCCAAGTTTGCAGACGATACGAAGGTTGGCAGGGTTGTCAAGGACACTACTGACACTATGCTACTGAACAGGATCTGAAAAGGTTGAGCAGATGGGCTGAGAGGTGGCAAATGAAGTTTAACATTGACAAATGTAAAGTACTACGTATGGGGAAACAGCAACCCCAGAGCAACGTATCAACTCTGTGGTACTACACTGACAGTGGTAGAGAATGAAAGGGACATGGGGGTGGTTGTGCAGGCAGATATGAAGTTTTCTGAGCAGTGCAGACGGGCTGCAAGAGTAGCTCATTGTGTATTGTCAATGATATATAGGAATTTTTCTAGCAATGATAAGAAGGTGATTATTCCATTGTATAAGGCAATGGTCAGACCGCACCTAGAGTATTGTATACAGGTCTGGAGGCCTCATTTCAAGAAGGATGTAGAGATGCTGGAACAAGTACAGAGAAGGGCAACAAGATTAGTGAATGGAACAAAGGGGTGCTCTTACGAAGAAAGGCTTACGTTTTGCAAATTACAGTGTCTGGAGACTAGGCACCAGCGAGGTGATCTGATAGAGGTGTATAAAGCCTTGAATGGTTTGAGCATGCTCAATGCTGATGGGATTCTTCCTCTTGCTCAGAATAATCACCTGAGAGGGCATAAATTCAAATTGAGGAAAGACAGATGTAGGATAGATGTGAGGAAATTTGCCTTTAGCCAGCGGGTGGTTGGTTGGTTGCTGGAATAGACTTCCATCCCTTGTCGTGGAAGTTGATAGCCTAAATAAGTTTAAGGCTCAGCTGGACAGGTATTTCGAACCAACAGAGGGGTGAAGTGGAAGTGGTTATTTTTTATTTATTTATTTAAGCTTGCTTTCTTGCATCAGATGCTTCTACTAATGCTAATGCTAAATGCTAATTATCTGTAGTTGAGCATTTAAGCAATTGGTGGATATTCAGGAAGCTGTTTGTGCAGGGTTTCTCAAACTGGAAGATGGAATGCAATATGGTATCATCAGCAAAAGTATGGTTAGAATTTCCCATCAGTGAAAGAAGATCATTAATATAGAAGTGGAAGGAAAAACTGAACCTTGGGGAATACCAGTATTAGTGGAGAAGTTAGAACACATAGGGCCATCTTCCATCACCACCTGCAGAGAGCAGTCAGAGAAAAAACTGGATACCCAATTTCAAAACACAAGAAGCCTTAGAAATATCAAGAGCAACTGCTTCAGATTCACCAACGTTTCCATAGAATTTGGCAATAGATGGGTAACATAAGCGAATTTTTCACCAGTGGTTCAACACTGACAGAATCCATGTTGGCAATTTTTGATCATATGGAAGGTTTGAAAATAGTTTACAAGTTGGCAGTTAATGGATTTCTAAATTACTTTGGAAAGAGTAGATAAGGGTAATGGGATGATGATTGAGTGGGAGAAATTTTACACCCTTTTCAGAAAGTTGCTGGATGTGATCAAATTTCCCAGTAGAAGGAAAAACACTGATGGAATAAGAAAGTATAAAAAGTATAACAAAAGCAGACTCAGGAGCAGAGGTTTTGAGACCAAGTGGAGAAATATAATCAGGACCTGGAGCTTTCTTGATACCTTGATTGTTCAAAATTCTTTTGACTGAAAACTACAGAGAGCATTACAGTGTACGGGGAATGGTATCAGGTGGTATTATGAAGATAATTAATACAGCAGACTCTCAATTTACCAGATCGGATTAACCAGAACATATCAAGACTCCAAATTAAAAAAAATCAACCAGAAATCATAAAATTCAAGTAATAATTAGAATAGGTATAAACAGATATTTTGCAAGTCGTAAATAAGCAACAAGAAGTGGCCTTATAAGTCGTCATTGGGAGATTAATGTGGCTTATTATCTTGCAGTCCCCACTGTTTTCACACCCGTCCCTCAAAAAAAAGAGAGACACCAAATGTTTAGTTTGATTTAGTGAGTTGCGTCGATTGTTGTGTTCCGTCGCATTGCAAAAAGACAAATTTTGTTTCGTTATTTATGTCAGGGATGTCGAAATTTTTTTTATAGTAAATATATATATATTTTTTGTTTATAAATCGCAAAAATGATGGGTAAACACAAAACAGTTGCGCTTTCAGTTAAACAAAGACTTGAAATTGTTTAAAAGTTTGAAAACAGTGCATCCGTTAAATCTGTAATGAACCATTATAATGCTGGTGACCAAACCATACGCGACATTGTTAAAAATAAAGGGAAGCTATTAGATTTAAAATTGACATCGTAGAAAATAAAGGGAAGCATCGTATTGGACACAGGAATAGTACGTGGTAAGTTTTTTTATCTATCGCCATATTTTTTATATAGGTTGCTGAACATTTTTCGATACAGTAAGTCCCCGACTTACACAACTATGGATGTATGTAAATTTGTTTTCACTGTATTTTTTTATTTTTAAAATTGTAAAATTTAAAACAACAAAAAAAAATAATAATAAGCAATCAATAATAACGATCATGTCACGCACAAATTGCACAAGTGAGATCAGAGTAACAAGCAAAAAAATAGGAAAAAAAGATAAGATCCTTAGAATTGTTTATGGTTTTTTTTTTTTTTTTTTTTTTTTATGACTGAAGATTTCAGTGAAGGGGACACACAATTCACCATAATAACGTAAAAACCCACAGAATTCCAGCTATCAGTATTATCGCAAATGCAATAAGATCGAGTGTTTATAATAGACTGCCCTAACAGAAACGCCCAATAAAATGGAAAGTGCAAATTGTTTTTATTGTTTTTATTGTTTTTGTAGACCTCCAGAAATGTGCTTTAGTAAAATGTGAGCTCGCGAGGGGTGATAATAGTGAGTTTTCACCTTAACCCTGTGAAGTTCTTTACAAAAAATTTCATTTTGACCATTATCATTGTGCCGACTAAGAGAATAACTGACAGTGGTACTAGTAAATCTACCAAGAAAAGGAAATTGATCAATTTGGATCAGAAAATTAAACTAATAAGGATGTATGAAAATGGTCAAACATAAACAAGAATCGCACTGAATTCAGATTTGTCAATAATGATATAGTAGCGATATGTTACTAGTCATTCCTGAGTTACGTAAAACTTGACGAAGTAAGAAGTCCTGGAATATATCTCTTACATATATCGGGGACTTCTGTATCAATTTCCCGGTTAATCCTCCCTGGATTAACCGAGAAATCAATTATCCCGAATTTGTTTTTTACCATCTATCCCGGAAAATTGAGAATCTACTGTATCTCTGTAAATGTAATTGTCATTTCCCATCCTACTGTTTAAATCCCCAACTTTTATTAGTCTTTCTTAGTCATTAGTTTCTACTGTGATTTCTAGGATAATAAAGATGCCTCTTTCATTTTTTTTTTTTTTTTATCCTTTAACTGGTCTATACACACACATTTTCCATCCTCCAACTTTCCATCTTAAATTTTGTCTACAGAACTAGTAGACAATGCTTCCTATCCTGTTAAACCGTTTTCTTTGCATTGTATCTTACCTCCAGAATAAATTAGTGTATAATTATTGGTTAGCTTTGACTATTATTATTATTAGTTTAAAATTATCTTTTTAAATTTATATTTTTAGAAATTTTTTATTTTAAACTTGTCTTATGTATGTTTTGCTTATACTGCTATTAGCCATTATTTCGTATTTCATATATGCAAATAAATGAAATACTATTGCATTTCATTTATTGCACATCATCCCTATATTTAATATAGGAATGATGTGGAATTCTGAGGATTTATTTCCTTCTTTCAAGGGTTACCATATTAATTTATTAATAATTTTTAGCAGGATTCTGTGCTATATTTCATTATTTCTTCTTCCATTATTTTTTTTAACTTTTTTCCCTCCCCATCCATTCAATCCAAAAGTTTGTCTAGTGCGCCTCCATAGCCAGGTGGGCAGGAGCAGCAGTGCGTAGCACCCGCTTCTTGATCAGACCAGGGTTCGAGCCCATGACCACCAAATACGGAGGATGCGGAAAGGTCAGGGAATGACCACCGCATATCCCCGGAGCAATATGGCCTTAGTTGCTAATGCTCCTAAAAACCAAAATAGCAAACATAACAATTTGTCTAGTTCAGCCTTGAATTTATTTAAGCTGTCAACTTCTGCAAAACAGATGGAAGTATGTTCCAGCAGTCAACCACCTGCTGGCTAAAGGCAAATTTCTGCACATCTATTCTACAACTGTCTTTCCTCAATTTGAATTTATGCCTCATCAGGTGCGGAATCTGAGCAAGAGGACATTTCATTTTGTAGAGATTTCAGTCATTCACAAATTTTCAAGAGAGCTTCTTGTCCATCGATCCCTGCTTTTCAACTTCAAAAAAGAAATGATTCCTTCACCTGTGATATGGTTAGTAATGGTTGACATTTAAAACTGTCCATGAAATTGGTATTTATTATGGAACATATCAATTGATTTTAACACATGATTTGAGAATGCAGTGTATTTCAGCCAAATTTATGACCCACATTCTCACTGGTGATCACATGTCAGGATCTTTGTCAACATGCTGTTGCTGACCCATACTTTTCCTTCCATCATTATTCATTACTTATGATGAATCATAGGTGTATGATGTAACCCAGAAACAAAGGTCCAGGCTTCTGTCTTTTCTAAGGCTTAAAAAAAAGTGAGATAATTTTTATCACATATGAAGATTGTGTTTGTCGTATTTTTTACTTACTGAGCATTGTTCATGAATTTGCCCTGCATGGTGAAACAACAAATCAGGATTACTACAAAAACAGTTTTATCACGAATGTGTAATGCTGTTTGGAGAAAACTACTTAAAAATTCCCTGAAAATTGAGCTGAGAAAATTAGCACTTGTATCTTGACGTGCTAATTTAAATGTAAAGTACCACATGTGCACATGTGGTACTTTCCATTTAAGATTTATTTTGACTCTCCCCATTGTTGTGGTCCTCCATCTGGTATGCTCACTGGATATAGGTCCCTGCAATATTTTCTTTGTTAAGCTTGAAGCCCCCTTCAAAGGTCACATATTTTCAATGACAGGAAATTATTCACAATGACATAGGAACTATTAGAAATTCCTAAAGAAGCCTATCAAGAATGCATCCAGAAATTTAAAAAGTGTTGGAATCAATGTACAGGGTGAAGGAGACTATTTCAAAGGATATCCATGCAAATATCCAGTACCCGTCATCATAATTTCAAGGCAGAACTAGACAAACATTTGGAGTGAAAGGATGGGTGAAATGGGAAGGGCAGTTTTTTTTGGCTGATGCTATATAAACTTGCTTTCTTGTGTAATATGCCCTACTAATGCTAATAATCCAAAAATTAGTTTAATATCAAATTTTTTGATCCTTTATATCCTTTGCATTTGGTGCTGGAACCGAAATTTTTACTTTGTTCTGTATTTTAATCTTCCTTTCTAAAATCTTGCCAGTTAGACCCTACACAACTTTTTTATGTAGGATCTAACTGTGATGAATTGTGGGTGTATGGGCTTAATTCCTTCCTCTAATAGTAATCCAAAATTTCATCTTTGCTTTATGTGTGTCTTCTTAAGAAAGGAGTTTTATTTGCATTCCAACTAGAATCTATCTCTGTTTTGATATTTTGCTAGAATGTGCAAATTAAATAAAGAGCAGAATTACAGAACTATCCTAGTCAGTACAGTATTTATCTAAATCATCTGGCTCCTCTTTGGGATGAGATGACATTCAGGATCAACACACGCACACTCAGCATATGCCTATATCACTAAATAGTAGTTTGGCACCTTGAAAAAGAAGCAAAGCATAATATCAGCTGTAAATTGGTAAAAAAAATTTCCAGGATTGATGTGTTGATTTCTCTAAAGCTTTAAATATACAGTATATATATATTTTTTTAAAAATGTATGTGGTTGATAGAATGGTAAATTAGATTTCAATTCTTTGGTTCCTCTATTCTCAGTGTGAGAGTTTTGGCATGGGGAATTCCCATTCTTTCTGAGAAGATATGATGTATTCTTGTGCAATGACAGTTTTTAATATAGTTTTGATAACAAAGATAAATATACTTCAAAATACTTTGGAGAATATATTTTTATGAAAATTGTTACCTTTTATCTTTAAAACTCAAAAATTATCTTCATTATATTATATTTTAAGCAAATAAAATTATATTTATTTTTACATTTTGCCATATTTTAAATAATAAATCCTAAATATTGTAATCATTTTTAAACTGTTGTTTTTTTTTTTTTTTTTTTTGTTAGGCAGTAAGAGCACATTATTTTTCATCTGATATGCTGAGAAAAATTCCTGATAAAGAAAAACCTTTTAATGATGTTATAAAGGTAATTTTCAGTTGAAGTTTAAAACATAAATATTTATTTTGAAGGAATATGTTAATACAAAGATAATCTAACCTGTTGTTAATTACTTTATAAAATAATTTATAGAGTGCAATTGTAAATCAGATATGGCCATTATTAAAAATATGATTATGTGAATATTGAAATTAGGAAGATTTCAGTTCAATTTTGTATCCTTACTCCTGTGTGAAATATTTTTGCCTGCATCATTCTCCAGTAGCAATTACCATAGTACCATAGTAATGTTTGCAGAAATTCAAGTAATTACTCTTGATTTCAACCTTTTGATTAGGTTTGTCATAAATACCCATATAAATACTCTTCCCTATCCTTTTTTTCCCCTCTCCATCTTCATATCAACTAATAATGGAATACTTCTTCACTTTTTCATTGATTTTTTAGTATTAGTAGTGGCAAATGATGCAAGGAACCAAGTTTTTATACAGCATCAGCCAAAAAAAAAAAAAAAAACCTCCCATTTCACTTATCCATCCAATACAACAGCTTGTCTAGCTCTTCCTTGAATTTATTCAGGCTATCCACTTTCACACCACCATACATAAATTTGTTTCAGCAATGAACCACCCATTGGCCAAAGAAAAACTTCTGCACACATCTATTCTGCAACGATCCTTGATCAATTTGAATTTATGCCCCTCATGCGTAACTGAGTAATAGGAAAGATCCCATCATCATTGAGCTTACTCAATCCATTCAAAACTTTACACATCAATCAGATCGCCTCTCTGATGCCAAGTCTCCAGGAGCTTCAATTTGCAGAACTTGAGTCTTTCTTGGTCAGAGCAAGAAGCCTGTCTGCACTGCTTAGAGAACTTCATATCCATATCTGACCGCAGATAGATCTTTTTTAATTTCCACTACCTTGACTGTAGTACCACACTATATGCAACCATATCAAAAGCTTTCCTGCAATCAAAGTATATGATATCACAATTATTTTTTGCATCCAGTTCCATTGTGACCACATCATAGTATCCAATCAAATTTGTCAGGCAAGATTTCCCCTTAACAAACCCATGCTGTATGTGAGCTATAACTGCAGTCTTGTCCAGATGATCCTATAGTGTTTCTTTAACCAGTGACTCCATTATTTTCACCAGAACAGAAGATAAGCTGACAGATCTGTAATTATTTGTCACTCTTTGATCCCGTTTGTGAATCGGGGTACACATCTCCAATCAACAGCGACTTCCCTTGAATCCATAAATAAATGATATAAATGACCATAATTATGGCTAAGCTTCTGCTTACCTCCTTTTTTGCTTCCCTTAATATAATTGGATAGATCCTATCTACTCCAGGTCTCTTTTACTTCATTTAACTTCAGCAATTTCTCTTCCACTTTCCTCTCAGTTATTACAAAATATTTTAGCTCACTGATCGAGTTTGATAAACTTTTGGCATCCACTCCCCTAAAGAACTTCTCATGTGTTAATGTAGATGCACTTGTTCAGCTTGTCAGCAGCCTGAGCAGGATCATGAACAGTTAAACCATTGATATCAAGTGGACCCATGTGATTCATCCCCTTGTAGTGTTTACATAAGAAAAGAATTCTTTGCTATTTTCCTTTGCCAAAATTTTCTCATAATCTACATTAGCTTGCCTAACATCTTTTGTGACTTGATTGCAAACTAATTTATATCTACCATAGGCTTTTCTGTATTGCCTGATAACACTGGTCAGCATCAATTTCATCAGATTCTCATTTTTAAGCACATATCTGAGTTCAAAACTCAGATATGTGCTTAAAAAAGTTCTCATCACCCTCAGTTTTCAAATATCATAGGTTAATGACCAAAAACCAAGACCTGCCATTAAAGCTTCATTTCCTACATTCCCATTTAGACTTCTTTCCTGAAAACTTGGAAGCGGTCTCTGATGAACACAGCGTGAAGTTTCACCAAGATATTTCTCAAAGATAGGCCACCAGGACAGCTCATGGGATTTTGTCAATGATATAAAGGAACTTTGCTAGTAGGGATAAAAAAGAGATTCTCTCTTTGCACAAGACCATGATTAGGCCACATCTTGAATACTGTATACAGGTCTGGAGACTTCATTTTAGAAAATCTGTAGATCTGCTGCAACAGGTACAGAGAAGGAGACAACAAGATTGGTGAAAGGAACAAAAAGGGTCTGTCTCCTAACAGGAAAGGCCTTGGTTCTGCAAATTGAAGTGTGTGCAGACTAGGTATCTGTGAGGAGATCTGATTGAGTTATTTAAGGCCTTGAATAGATTGAGTAAGCTTTGTCGATGGCACTCTTCCTCTTGCTGAGACTATACATATATGAAGTGGCATAAATTCAAATTGAAGAAGAATGCTGCAGAAAGTTGACATTCAACAAAGTTTACAGTAACTTTGTTGCAACTTTGCTGATGATGATGCCATGTTGTAACATGTGATCATCAGCAAAAGTATGGTTAGAATTTCCCATCAGTGAAAGAAGATCATTAATATAGAAATGAAAGGAAAAACTGAATCTTGGGGAATACCAGTATTATTGGAGAAGTTAGAAGACATAGGGCCATCTTCCATCACCACCTGCAGAGAGCAGTCAGAGAGAAAACTGAATGCCCAATTTCAAAACACAATCAGCAATCCATAAGATGGGAGCTTGTTTAAAAGACTGTTATGACAAAAACAATCAAAGCCTTAGAAATATCAAGAGCAACTGCTTCAGATTCACCAACTTTTCCATAGAATTTGGCAATAGATGGGTAATATAAGCCAATTTTTCACCAGTGGCTCAAGGCGCCTCCGTAGCCAGGTGGAAAGGAGCAGCAGTGCATAGCACACGCTTCTTGATTAGACTGGGGTTCGAGCCCATCACCACCGAATACGGAGGATGCTGAAGGGTCAGGGAATGACCACCGCGTATCCCAGAGCAATATAGCCTTCGTTGCCAATGCTCCTAAAAACCAAATAACAAACAACAACAACCAGTGGCTCAACACTGACAGAATCCATGTTGGCAATTTTTGATCATAAGGAAGGTTTGGAAATAGTTTACAAGTTGACAGTTAATGGATTTCTAAATTACTTTGGAAAAAGTAGATAAGGGTAATGGGATGATAATTAAGTGGGAGAAATTTTCAGGAGCAGAGGTTTTGAGACCAAGTGAAGAAATGTCATCAGGACTTGGAACTTTCTTGATACCATGATTGTTCAAAATTAATTTGACTGAAAACCATTGAGAGCATTACATGGAGTGTACTGGGAATGGTACGAGGTGGTATTATGAAGATAATTAATACGAGTTAGAAGAAAAATAGGATGATGTCAAATCAGCTTTATCTTCATCTACCGAGGCAATAGAACCATTGGGTTTTGAGAGAGGTGGGAGTATAGATGGACATAATCTGTGGCCAATAATTTTGGTAAGAGACCAGAATGTTTGATTACTGTTTGGACAAGAAGAAACTAGCCTTGGGCCTTGAGGTTGTCCCAGACATTCTCTCAGATATGCCAGACAAGCTGTACTTGCTACCTGGGAGTCTAAAATGCTGATGGAACTGATATTTGGTGACACTCAAGTCAAGTGGACCCAATTTCAGCGAAATCTGGACGGTCTGTGACAGCCGAATCCTCTGCTTGCACCTTCACGTTGGTGGGACTGTTATTAATCCTGGGTATAACCTCCATGCACAAGTACATGGTGGGTGACCACCCAGGTGTGAACCAACGTAAGTAGGGGTTGAGGTGTGGCACCCACACCACATAGAGGAACGCCGCCCCTCTATATCACCAGGCAGTACTAGGTGGTAGATGACTCTCATCAACTGGTGAAATACCACCACTTTGCTTATTGGAGGCTTGAAGTGGTGGAACCCATGTTTAGTCTCTAGAGCTAAGTTCCGGTCAACCCTTCCCTATCTCTTCCATCATGCAGTACGATTGACGACTTTTGAGGTTATGATGAATGTTGTGGCGAGATCCAATATTCCTTACATTTCGAGGGTACAGCTCTAAAACAGTGTTCGCAGACCGGCCACTAGTTAGTACACCAGACCAAACCTATTGGTAACTCTCTAGGAGGCTTCCGGATCAGCTAGTGTATAATCTTGCTACCTCTACTCTGTCAGATAGTGACTGGAGTGAGTCAGAGTAGTGTGTATGCGGGGAGCATTGTCGAGGCCACGTTATGTCAAGGATCTGGGTATATTCTTACCATGTGTAGGCCATATCCAAAAATTTCATTACTTCATACAGCATGTCCCACCCACTTTTTCTTACTATTGAATACACCATGAACTGTCAAACTAATAGAGGAAGCTTATCTGCGAAAAGATTTAATCTCAACGATGTCCATTTCCACTTGCAGTCTGCCAAACCCATGTACTTTTTCTGACAGAATCTCAGTTATCGGTTGACTCACCTACTGCTCATCTCAGGCGCCTCCGTAGCCAGGTGGGTAGGAGTAGCAGTGCGTAGCACACGTTTCATGATTAGACCAGGGTTCAAGCCCATCACCACCAAATAGGGAGGATGCGGAAAGGTCAGGGAATGACTACCGCATATCCCGGAGCAATATGGCCTTTGTTGCTAATGCTCCTAAAAACCAAATAAACAAACAACAAACAACAACTGCTCATCTCAGATGCCCAAATTATTCGCTGTATGATTCCTTTCGCCTCAAAGGTGATATTCTGGTGATATTCTGGCTTATGTTACCCATTTATGGACTAGTTCAATGGAAAGGTTCGGTGAAACACAAGTAGTTGCTCTTGACATCTCAAAGGCTTTTAATCGTGTTTGGCATAAAGGTCTTCTAAATAAGCTTCCATCTTATGGTTTGCCAACTGTTTTTAGTAATTGGTTATCCAGTTTTCTCTCTGATCGCTCACTGAGGGTGATGGTAGATGGCTCTCTGTCTTCTAGCTTCTCCACTAATGCCGGTGTTCCCCAAGGTTCAGTTCTTTCCCCCACTCTTTTCCTCTTATATATTAATGACCTTCTTCCATTGACTGGAAATCCTATCCATAGTTTTGCCGATGATAGCACATTGCATTCCACTTTCCATTTTGAGAAACCTTGTCCTACTCAATCAGCTTCAACTTCTCGAAAATCTGCTACCAATTCCTTAAATGCCGATCTTCAGGTAATTCTCCAGTGGGACAACGACAACTTAGTTGATTTCAACCCTTCTAAAACTCAGTCTTGTCTTATATCTCACAAAAAGGATTCTTCTGTTCCTATGCTTATCTTTAGTGACACTCCAATTTCTAGGCAAAATGATATACCTCTTTTGGGGATTACCCTGACTTCTAATCTCTCTTGGCACAAGCACATTACAAATAATGCTTCCTCAGCATCTAAGAAACTTGGTTTTCTCTTTCACTCTCGGCGTTACTTTTCTTCCAAACAGCTGCTCACTCTGTATAAATCGCAAATCTGCCCTGCCATGGAATATTGTTCCCACATCTGGGGTGGTGCCCTCAAAACCTCTCTGTCTTCTTGATTCCATTCAGAAGAGGGCAGTTAGGTTAATTAATGATTCATCTCTAACAGAGTCTCTCCACTTGCTTTCTCATAGACATACTGTTTCTGCTGCATGCCTCTTCTACAGATACTTCCATGGGCACTGTTCTTCTGAATTGGCTTCTATAATTCCCGCTCTCTCTTTCAAAACAGTCCGAACATGTGCTGCCACCAGCCAACATCCATTTACTGTCCAACTTCAAACCCACAGAACCAACTTTTCATCTTCCTCATTTATTCATTGAAAAAAATTGCCGTTTTCTGGAACAACCTCCCTTCATACATATTTCCTGAAATTTACAATCTACAGAAGTTCAAGTCCAATGTAAACAAATATCTTCTTTCGTCTTCTCAACCTCCAACCCAAGCATGGTACTAAGTACTGTAGGTTCTAATACCTCTTGTGTTTGGGGTTCACATAAAAAAAAAAAAAAAAAGCCTTGTTTGATTGGTTAATAACTGCTTTACAATTGTTGAAAGCTTTAGTGTAGGCAGAAAATGAACTTGGAGATTTGGGTTCACTCTCATCTTGAACATCCATAGAACATTTATTGGAAATCCAAGGTTTAAATTAATGAGATTTTAAGATTATAAATCAAAGGCTTAGATTAATGAGATTTTAAGGTAGATTATGGAATACAGGATGTCATTCCTGCAAGAATAATTTCATTGATGCAATCTGAGATCATCCAATTTTGCATTCATATTATTATTATTATTATTTTTTTATTATTATTATTAGCCATAATGGTGCAAGGAATCCTGGGGCTTATGCTGCACCAGCCAAAAAAAAAAAAAAAAAAAATTCACACATTACCCTGAGTGAGAGAGAGAGAGAGAGAAAAGAATGATGATATCCAGCTCAGGACCCTCGGTTTGCCAAGCCCATACTCACCAAAGTGAGCCCCTGGGGTTAATATAATGCCAAACAAGGTGAGAGTGAGAATGGCCATGAGCAATAGGCTTCATTGAAGAAGAGATGATCACCAAATTGTGATTTGAGGTGCATAGAGGACCACCCACCTTGAACATGTATTTTGAAGAGTTTCTTGTGTGGAAAAGATCAAGAATGTAGGGTTTGGAAATTGGTGAAAAATGAGCTCTTCGATCTGCATGGAGTGTAATCTGCCTTTTGTTTTATAAAGAATTACAGATTATTCCCAACCATTTCGTGGTACTTCTTGTACCATGAAACATCTGAAAATAATCTGTAATAGTTAATAAATTTGATGAGTTGAAAGTGCTGATAAGTCATCAAATGCAGACTTTGTAGGGATATCAGAGACAGTGTCACTCAGATATAAGGGATGTAGAATTTGAATTTGGGGAGTACAAAAAAGATTAACTATAAAAAATTAATTATTCTTCTTAAGAAATTCTCATTGAGACATGTGGTCTTTCTAACTTTCCTCTGTAATAAAGATTGTAGAGTTTTCTTTTTGCTGCCATAATATTCATGCAGCATGATGTGTATGAGCTGTATAATAAAAGCAAACACTATGCTATTTAATATTTGTAATTGTAACTACCTGCTAAAGAAAGGGTGTTCATAATTTTTTATAT
The DNA here is from genome assembly GCF_048544385.1 of Mastigoproctus giganteus. Taxonomy (NCBI): domain Eukaryota; kingdom Metazoa; phylum Arthropoda; class Arachnida; order Uropygi; family Thelyphonidae; genus Mastigoproctus; species Mastigoproctus giganteus. Next base: position 192,789,104 of record NC_143583.1, read on the forward strand.
TGTTTGCTACTTAAGCCAAACAAAAAAGAAGTGACATCATCAGTTATTCACTAAAGTCTGTAACTGAGCATGAACTAGTTTTGCTGAATACAGCAATGTGAGGTGGTCTTACACAGATTTGTGACAATTTAACATTATTGTAGAATAGTAATGAAAGTGAAGAGAGTTAGAAAATGACCAACGTGTGGATGGATATAGCTGGAAAAATGTGTTTAATTTGTACAGTTGTGAAATATTAATTTTGTTTGTGCAATTTATGTGTGTAAATTTAAGTTGCTATTTACAATAGAGATTAATCATGGTAGAGGAGTTTCCTCTTGTTTGCAGTACTACTCTGCCTAGCCAAGTTAAGACAAAAACATCGAAATTATATCACTTATCTGCACATTCAAATTGGATAAATTTAATATCCTGCAAATTGATATGTGTTTTTTATTTATTATGTTTTACTTATATTAGTGTAGAGTTCTGTGTAATCTTTTCCCTTCAAACAGCATCAATTGTTAATTCCGTCTGTATATAGTGACTTATTTAACATGCACAAAAAAAGTTTAATTCCATACAACCAAGGCAAAGTGTAATAAAAGGTACATTTTTCCAGATGAATTCTCATGATACAATAATGCCAAGTCTGTTATAAAGTAATGCTAAACCTTAGTCAGCGGTGTTAGCATTAGCAGAGGCATATGATTCAAGAAAGCAAGCTTATACAGCGTCAGCTAAAAAAAGAAAAAAAAAAACTTCCCATTTCACTCATTTGTTCATTCCAAAGGTTTGTCCACTTCTTCCTTGAATTTATTTAAGCTATCAACGTCCACAACGATAGATGGAAGTTTGTTCCAGCAATTAACTACCTGCTGGCTAAAGGCAGATTTCCGCACATTTATTTGACAACTGTCTTTCCTCAATTTGACTTTATGCTCCCTCAAGTTTGTAATCTGAGTAAGAGGAAGAATCCCATCAGCATTGAGCTTGCCCAATCCATTCAAGGACTTATATATCTCAATCAGATCACTTTGCAGATGCCTAGTCATCAGATGCTGGAATTTGGAGAACTTAGCCTTTCTTCATTAGAGCACCCCTTTTGGTCCCCTCACCAGTCTTGTTGCCCTTCTCTATACTTGTTCTAGCAACTCTACATCCTTACTAAAATGAGGCCACTAGACCTGTATGCAGTACTCAAGGTGTAGCCTGACCATTGCCTTATACAAGGGGATAATCACCTCCTTATCCCTGCTAGCAAAAGTCGTATATATCATTGACAAGCCCCTATGTCCTGCTCTGGCAGCTTGTGTGCACTGCTCAGAAAACTTCATATGTGACTGCACAATTACCCACAGGTCTTTTCATTTTCCACTATGATTGTAGCACCACAAAGTTGGTACATTTCCCTGGGGTTACTGCTAACCATATGCAGTACTTTACATTTGTTCATGTTAAACTTCAGTTGCCACTTCTCAGCCCATCTGCCAACTTTTTTAGATCCTGTTGCAATAGTATAATATCATTAATAACCCTGCCAACCTTTGTATCATATGCAAACTTCAACATTAAGGCTGATATACCTTCATCAATATCTTTGATAAATATATAAAAAAAAAAAAAAAAACAACGGGCCCAACACCAAACCCAGGGGGACTCCACTAATAACATTATACCACGAACAACAGCATCCATTGATTAAGACTCTTTGCCTTCTTCCACTCAACCACCCTTTTATTCATTGTAGTAACGTATTCTTAATACCATACTGCTCCAATTTTTACAGTAGTTTTCCAGTTGCAACAGTATCAAAAGCTTTCCTGAAATCGACGTATATGATATCAAAATTATTTTTTGCAGTGAGTTCCTTTGTGACCACATCATAGTATCCAATCAAATTGGCAAGACAAGACAGCCCCCTTAACAAATCCATGCTGCGTCTGAATTATTACTGCAGTCTTGTTCTTGATGATCCTGCAAATCTTCTTTAATCAGTGACTCCATTATTTCCCCCAGAACAGAAGTTAAACTAACAGATCTGTAATTACTTGTCACCCTTTTATCCCCTTTGTGAATTGGAGATACATTTGCACATCTCCAGTCTGTGGGGGCCTCCCATGAGTCCAAGGATGCTCTCATAATTATGGCTAAGGGTTTGCTTACTTCCTTTGCCACCTCCTTTAAGACATCAAACTGATGCCATGTTGTTAGAAGAGTAACTTATCCAGTGTCTAATATTTTCACAATCCTTCCCCTCCCTTGATTCCATTTATCCCCAACATTGTTGAAAGGTCTATTGTGTGTGTGTGTGTGTGTGTGTGTGTGTGTGTGTGTGTGTGTGTGTGTGTGTGTGTGTGTGTGTGTGTGTGTGTGTGTGTGTGTGATAGATCACACCACCTCAGGTGCCTTTCTTATGTTTAACTTCAACAATTTATCTTCCACTTTGCTCTGTTATTACAAAATCATTTAGCTCCCTGTTAGAGTTTATAAGCTTCTGCTCTTTACTTCCCTACATAATTCCTCATGTGCTAATTACTCAATAACATTCAAATTACTCATTCAGTTTGTCAGCTATCTGAGGAGCATCATCAACAGCCAAACCATCAATATCAAGTGGACCAATCTGATTAATCACCATCTTTCTAGAGTTTATATAAGTAAAGAAGCCTTTGCTGTGTTTCTTTGCATCCTTTGCCAAAGATTTCTCGTAATGTGTCCTTGCTTGCCTAAATTCCTTTGTGACTTGATTACAGACTAGCTTATATCTACCATAGGCTTCTGTGTCGCCTGATAATTTATATGCATCCCATGCATTTTTCTTCTCTGCCAGGAGTCTCATCTGAAGACTTCAAACTGATGCCATGTTGTTAGAAGAGTAACTCATCCAGTCTAACCTTTTTTACAACCTGTTGGTTCCCTTCCCCCCCCTTTATTCCATTTATCCCCAACATTGTTGAAAGGTCTATTCTGTGTGTGTGTGTGTGTGTGTGTGTGTGTGTGTGTGTGTGTGTGTGTGTGTGTGTGTGTGTGTGTGTGTGTGTGTGTGTGTGTGTGATGAAAACTTTAAATCTGAAACGTATTAGAACTTTAAATCTGAAACGTATTAGAACCTATAACCATAATGGGTTAAAGACTGAATAGACTGAAAACACTTTTTGACATCAGACTTGAATTTCTATAGATTATAGTTTTCAGGAAATATATGTGAAGGAAAGTTATTCAAGAAAACAGAAGTTGAAAGGATAAATGAAGAAGAAGAAGAAGAAGAAGTTGGTGCTGTGAGTTTGAAGTTGGACAGTAAATAGCTACTGACTGGTTGTGGCACATGTTCAGATTGATGAGAGAGAGAGAAAGAGAGAAATTTAGATGTCAAATCAGAAGACCAGTGAACAGCCCACAGAAGTATCTATGCAAAGTATCTATGAAAAGGCATGCACCAGAAACAGAGTGGAGAGACTTTTTAAGAGATGAATCATCTGAAAACAATATTCTGTATTTGGGTAGATTTGAGATTTGTACACAGTGAATAACTCTTTAGAAGAAAAGTAATGACAAGAGCAAAAAAGAAAAACCCAGAGGAAGCAATCTTTGTGATGTGATTGGGCCAAATAGATTAGAAGTCAGTGTAATCATCCCTAATAGACATTTGTGATTTTGACCAGAAATCTGATTGTAATTAAAGATAAGGATAGGAGAAGTACTTTTTTTTTTTTTTTTTTTTTTTTTTTTTGTAAGGTATAAGACTGGACTGAGTTTTAGAAAGATTAAAATAACTAAGTTATTTTTGCCGCATTGGAGAATTATCTGGAGTTGAGCATTTGAGGAATTGGTGGTGGATATTCAAGAAGCTGTTTGTGCAGGGCAAGGTTTCTCAAACTGGAAGGTGGAATGCAACATGATATCATCAGCAAAAGTATGGTCAGAATTTCATGCCAGTGAAAGGCCATTAATATAAAAGACGAAGAAAGTGGGAGAAATACAGTAATTGGATGATTTCTATTGGTTTGATGACAAATTGTCTAAAAGACTAAAAGATTTAAATCTAAAATTTCATGAAAATCTATCTACTGGGAGTCAAGTTAGATGAGAATGGACATATACAAAAATCATTGTATAAGGATTGACAGGAAAGTCATGATGCTGTTGAAGTGAGAAGCGAATGTCACTTATTAGTCAGTACTAAAAATCGACTAACAAAGCGTTCTATGTATTGTTGCTGCAGTGCACTGAAGACTTCACCGCAGTGAATTTCATTTTCCTCATTGTTGTACTTAGCCGACATAAATTTACAAATCTGCCTTATTTATTGCAAAGTTTATAACTACATTTAAGAAAACCCATTTGGTTTTACCCCTGTAAACCCTTAAATTTAAACAGCTTCTATAGGTGTCAATGGCCACAAGTGTTTACTAGAAGGACAGGCAATTCTGAAGGGAAGGTGACATTGTTTGAGCAGCTGTTTAGCAGTAAATAGTTTAAAATCTTCAAAAATGCTTTTGCTAATTTTTAACATTTTTTTAATTGTTAGTTGCTATATGAGGTTAATTTGACATATAATTTTGTGTTAAGGTGAAATGTTTTGCAGAAAAAATTCGTAATATAGAGAAATTCATTAAATAGAGGTTCATAATAAAGAAGTTCCACTGTATTCAAACTGTGCACTTCTACAACACCCAATGAAAGTTTGCTCCAACAGTCAAACTACCTGGCTGATGGAAAACTTGCTCTTACTTATCTTGCAATGATCATTCCTCAATTTGAATTTATCCCTCCTCATGTGTGCAGTATCAAGAGGAAGGATTCCATCAGCAGTGATTTTACCCAATCCATTCAAACCTTGAAATGCCTCAGTCAGATCTAGTAGTAGTAGTAATGGAGGCGTGTGATGCAAAAAAGCAAGTATATGAGCTTATATAGCATCAGCCAAAAGATTAAAAAAATAAATCCAATTTCACACACCCATTACGTCTAAAAGTTTGTCCAGTTCCTCCCTGAATTTATTTAAGCTATCACCTTCCACGACAGATGGAAGTTTGTTCCAGCAATTAACCACCCGCTGGCTAAAGGCAAATTCCACACATCTATTCTACAACTCTGTGGGAAAATCTGTCTTTCTTCAATTTGAATCTATGCCACCTCAGGTGTGGAATCTGAGCAAGCAGAAAAATCCCATCAGAATTCAGCATGCTCAACCTATTCAAGGCCTTATATGCCTCCCTCAATCAGATCACCTTGCAGGTGCCTAGTCTCCAGCTGCTGCAATTTGCAGAACTTCAGCCTTTCTTGGTAAGAGGACTCCTTCGTTCCTCTCACCAATCTTTTTGCCCTTCTCTCTACATGCCCAAGCAACTCTACATCCTTCCTAAAATGAGACCTCGAGACCTGTATGTAGTACACAAGGCATGTCCTGACCATAGTCTTATACCAAGGGATAATCACCTCATTAACAACCCTGCCAACCTTTGTATCATCTGCAAACTTTGACACTAATCCTGATATTCCTTCATCAATATCATTGATAAATATACAAAACAACAGTGGGCCCAACACCAAACCATGTGGGACTCCACTAATAACATTAGTCCATGAACAGCAGCATCCATTGATTACCACTCTCTGTCTTCTTCCACTCAGCCACCCTTTTATCCATTGTAGCAACTTATTCTTAATGCCATACTTCTCCAATTTGTACAGTAGTTTTCCATGTGCAACAGCATCAAAAGCTTTCCTGAAATCCAAGTATATGATATCAAAATTATTTTTTGCATCCAGCTCCTTTGTAATCACATCATAGTATCCAATCAAATTTTTCAGACAAGACTTTCCATAACTAATCCATGATGTGTCTGAACTATTACTGCAGTCTTCTCTAGGTGATCCTGCATCACTTTTTTACCCAGTGGCTCCATTATTTTCTCCGGAAAAGAAGTTAAACTAACAGGTCTATAATTATTTGCGTCATCCTTCGATCCCCCTTTGTGAATTGGGGATGCATTTTCACATCTCCAGTCCGTGAGGACTTCCCCCGAGTCCAAGGATGCTCTCATAATTATGGCTAAGGGTTTGCTTACTTCCTTTTTCACCTCCTTTAGTATAATGGATAGATCACATCATACCCAGGTGCCTTTCTTTTGTTTAACTTCAACAATTTCTCCTCCACTTTTCTCTGAGTTATTACAAAATCATTATGCACCCTGTTACAATTTGATAAACTTCTGGAATTTTCCTCCCTTACTAACTTCTCATGTGTGAATGTAGATGCAAAATACTCATTCAGATTGTCAGCTATGTCTTCACAAGTTCCTAGACTCCAGGCACTGCTCGTCTTGAATCTAAAACAGAAGTCTTACCAGGAAAGGCTTCAACTCTGCAAATTGCAGAACTGAAGCTCTTTCCTGACAAGAGCACTCTTTTGTTTCTCTCACTAATCTCGTTTCTCTTTTCTGGACACACATGAATGTCTGCAAAGAAGAGAAGAGAAACAATCTACTGTGATTGTTACTGGCTGGAGCCAGTTCGTACAAACTGGTTGCTAAAAATTTTTATGCAAATGGATGTTATTACATGATCTCAAAACCAAATAATCTTATTAACCAGTATCGAAAATAATATGGTGTACAAAATAAACTCAGTTGCAGATGTTTTAATTTCTTCTTCTGATTTAAGGGATATAAATTATATCCCTTTAATCAGAACTTTTTATAGGTAACTGGTTGTTAAGATTTTGGCAGCTCATCTCTGTTAAACTGGTATAATTATCTCTTGGCACATAATAGCCTTAGATGCTAATGTGCCAATAAAATCATAATCAAATCAAATCAAGCTCATCACTGCTTGTTTCTATTTTAACATTTTTATAAATCATGGTGCTGAAAACTTCTTGAAACAACATTTCAGTAACAATATTCAATGTTTTAAAAAGTTTTAAACTATAATATCTGAGTTATCATTTCAAGTCTTTTCTCATATTGAGTTCTGCACTAAAAATATTATTTCTGCGGAAAAGGTGTTTTCTGTTTATGCAAACTCTGTCATAGTGATAGATGATTATGCATGCCAATTTTTTTGCAAATTAATTTAAAATAACATTTTAAATTTTTGAACTAATAAAAAGAGTAATCATGAAATATTTTACTTAGATTCATTTCCAAGCAGATAACAAGGATAAGTTGGTTTCTGTTCTGAACATAACAGTTCAAACTCTTCCTCCACCTGTTTGTCAGATATTTCATTTTTGTGCACCAGAAAGCACACTGCTGAATAAAAGAATCTGCATGTCACAGAGTAGGTTAAATTTAATATAATTTGTTTTTTATTGTTGTTTTTAAATGTTTATAATCCCTAGTTATAACCCTGAATGAAACTTGCTATTAATCTGGTCTCAGACAATAAATAACACTGTGTAACAAAAAAAAAAAAAAAAAAAAAAAAACCAATGACTCAAATGGTATCATTGGTTTTTCTTTAGGGACAAATGAAGTTTTTATGTTTTTGTGACATTTATATGTATTACAAAGTGCATAACAATACTGTGATAAACCTGCAGTATAATAAGTTACTTTTTGTGGCTATCAAACAAAGGTGTAGGCTATCCCCAGACATGTTCGGCTGTCTTTGTGGATATTACATAGGTCCAAAGCAGATTAAACATAACATCATTGGTGATACATATATATTTTTAAATATCTATACAAATATATATTTAAAAATATATTTTGTACAAGTTATATTTGTAACTTGTACAAAATCATAAACTTATGTCGAATTAATGCATTGTTTCTTGAGAAAGTGATAAAACTGTATATTCAAATTAAAACTTTCAATTAACTCTAGGCATGCTGTGCCAAATAAATACAGAAACATATGATGAAAGATATAATAATGAACACTGCAACTTGCAGAATAAAATTAATTCCACCAAAATGCATGCTTCTATGCCAAGCATATAATGCTTATTTCTACTGCCAGATAAAAAAACTTCATAACTGGAGTACAGAATTGTTCCTCTCTCTGTTACTTATAATCTTGAAATATATTAAAAGACACTCATTAATGCACCATCAGTTGTCAGTGTACTTATTTATAATTATGTGCCAATGCTTGGAATGTATCAGAATTAACAAATACTAGAAGTGTATTTTTAAATCTAAATCAGATTTCATTTATAGGCGAAATGAAAAATACAATGTGATTGCAAAGTGACTTCCTTATTCAGGGCTCTTGGTATCATGATATTTTGTTTGCACTATTTTTATGATATCATGCAAGTGATTATTTATCTCCCAAGGAATTTTCTGTACAGTATGAAATTGAATATAGGCCTCCATAGCCAAGTAGGTCAGGAGTGGGAGTGCAGTAGCACACTTTGGGTAGATTGGGATTAGAGTCCCTGACTAATAAATAGAGTTGATCTGCCAATCCGTACTGGACCAGAATAGCAGATTATGGCCCATTTCCCTCAACATGAATTGTTGATACTTCCATTCTGCAGTGGATTGTTAATGGCCGTAGTTTACTTTTTTTTTATGAAATTAAATAATAGTAATTCTTTTAGCACACAAAATGCAAAATAGTGAAAAATCTATGCACTATTTCAGTTGAATAGAGTATAATCTCTTAAATTTCTTAAAGGAATACTGATTATTCTCAGATATTTCTTCTACAATTTCATCACTTTTATATGATAGGAGGGTTATAATCGCGATCCTCTCACACCAGGTGAAAAGGCCTGAGTTCACATCCTGTTAGTGGCTTAAGGGATTTAAGAGCTTTTTTTTCACATGACTGTTAGTTGGTCTCAAACAAGGTTTGCAGGTTTTTTCCCTCAGAAACTTAAGTTTCTCATCTAGGAACGACCAAAGAAAATATTCAATTACAGACACAATATACTATACTGATGCTGATAACCTCAATTGCTTTGGCACTTAACACACACACACACACACACACACACACACACACACACACACACACACACACACACACACACACACACACACACCCCTAAACCTGGAATGTATTTAGAGCAGTGTTTCCTAATCTCTTTTTTTTTTTTTTTTAACTTCTATTTCCCATTACTGTTAAAGGGATTCACAGGACAAGGTCACCTCCTTAACAGGCTCATTGATTTCTGGAGTCCGAGCTGTCAAAGATAACCCAGTATTGATTTTGCCTGTTGATTCCTATGCTTAGTTTTTAGTTTTGGCTGCAGCCAAACCCAAAAAAAAAAATGACTCGCATAAGTGCTTAGAACTGAATGGTAAGAGAATCTTTTAAGGGCATTCTGGCTGAGTGCCAGATTCTCCTTTCTTATCTTCTTCCAGAAATTAGTGAGTTGATCCATACTATTTTTTTTTTTTTGACGTTTTTAGACACCACATCAATTAACAGATGCAAATATAGTTCTTCTTAAAGAGACAGATGGTTCAGTCTTCAAGAAAATAGGTGGATCAGTCTTCAAGAAAACAGAATGGGTCAGTCTTCAAGAAAATACTTATAGAATTTCTCTTGAATAGCTATTACATAGGATATTTTATATAAGTGAATATTTCTTGTGTATTACAGTTCTCATTTACAGCCCCAGAGTGTAGTATAATTTAATCTCCACATGAGTTATGTTACATAGATAAGCTTGAAATCCATGTTAATTTACTATTTACATTTATGCTTGTTGTTTGATATCAGAGAAAAGAACTCTGCTATATAAACTGTTCTTCAACTTTAAAAAGAAAACAAAAAAACAAAGGAAGCCTATGTTTTCTTATCTGTTACATGCTATTTTTATAGTAATTATTAACTTCCTTGCTTACTTTGTCAAACAGTCTTCCAGTAGTCTGAAGCACGTTGGTACCTTTTTAATGCACTTGTGTTTATCAGCGTCCGATGCTAGCTTTGACACTAGCTGTCATGTGATACCAATAATGGGCGCCTCCGTAGCCAGGTGGGCAGGACCAGTAGATTGGGGTTCGAGCCCATGACCACCGCATGTCTTTGGGGGATACAAGCACTAATCGATTAGTGCACTACTTCTATTGGAATCAGCAGAAGCCTGGAAAACAAGATGCAGGATATTTTCGAGACTGCTGGGAGTCATTGCTGTACAAGTAAATACATGGGTTGTGTTAGGGTAGCTAAGAAAAAGAACAGGTGCATGTATACTTTCGTGTACACCAATGCTAGGAGTTTGGTAAATAAATTTGATGAATTTGAGGTATTGTTCAAAGCATCAAAGGCGGATATTGTTGGGATATCAGAGACGTGTTGTCACACAGATATATAAGGAATGCAGAACTGGAATTTGGGGAGTACAACATCTACAGAAAGGATAGACAGGATAGGAAGGGAGGAGGGGTTATGCTATTAGTTAAGAAACCATTAAATCCAAGGAAGTAAAGCCATTCGACATCGCTGGACAGTGCAGTGTCGAGTCAGTTTCGTGTGACATAAGCATTGGGAGATCGAAATTGAGAGTAGGAGTGTGCTATAGGCCTAATGACTCTGATGAGTATAATAAGAAACTGTACAAGGAAATAGAGTGGGCCAGTAAATCAGAGAGTCTTATAATGGGGGATTTTAATTTCCCAGATATTGACTGGAATTTGTGGGTTGGTCACCCACACACTAGCAAGGCTTTTGTGGATTTATTGGATGATTGTTTTCTACATCAGGAGGGAGGCAACTAGAGGGAGTAATACTCGTGATTTGATTATCAGTATTGATTCTTCATGCATTAAGAATCTGCAGATAGAGGAACCACTAAGCGGCAGTGATCACATTGTGCTGAAGTAGGATTTACTCAAAGAAGTAACTACCATCAGGGGAAAGGAAAGGGTTATTGCTTTCGTAAAGGCGACTACGATGGTCTGAGACAGTATTTAAATTCTATACAGTGGGACCAACTGATGATGTTACCAACAGCAAATTCAAAATGGGAAGCATTCAAAGAACTTATCATGGAAGCTACTAGGCTTTACATACCAAATAAGAAATATTGTTCAAGGTTTAGGCCTAAATGGATGTCAGATGAACTAATGAGAAATATATGGCAGAGAAGAAAAATGCATGGTATACATATAAATTAACACGTGACACAGAAGCCTATGATAGATATAAGTTGATCTGTAACCAAGTTACAAAGGAGGTTAGGCAGGCAAAGGCAGATTACGAGAAATCTTTGGCAAAGGATGCAAAGAAAAACAGCAAAGAGTTCTTTACTTATGTAAACACTAGAAGGAAAGGGATGAATCAGATTGGTCCACTTGATATCAATGGTTGAACTGTTCATGATCCTGCTCAGCTCAGGTAGCTAACAAACTAAATGAATATTTTGCATCGACATTCACACATGAGGAGTTATTCAGTGAGGGGAATGCCAGAGGTGTATTCATCTCTGGCAGTAAGCTAGATAAGCTTGTAATAACTGAGAGTAAAGTAAAGGAGAAATTGTTGAAGATAAACTCAAGAAAGGCACATGGGGTGGATGGGATCTATCCAGTTATATTAAAGGAGGCAGCAAAGGAAGTAAGCAAACCCTTAGCCATAATTATGAGAGCTTCCTTGGACTCAGGGGAGGTAACCATAGACTGGAGATGTGCAAATGTGACCCCAATTCACAAAGAAGGATCAAAGGCTGATACAAGTAATTATAGACCTGTGAGTTTAACTTCTGTTCCAGGAATATTAATGGAGGCACTGGTTAAAGAAGCACTGCAGGATCATCTAGACAAGACTTCAGTTATAGCTCGGACACAGCATGATTTTGTTAAGGGGAAGTCTTGCCTGACCAATTTGATTGGATACTGTGATGCAGTCACAAAAGAACTGGATGCAGGGAATAACTTTGATATTATATACTTGGATCTTAGAAAGGCTTTTGATACTGTTGCACATGGAAGACTGCTGCATAAATTGGAGCAGTGTGGCATTGGAGACAAATTGCTGCTATGGATAAAGGGGTGGTTGAGGGGGAGAAGGCAGAGAGTGGTAATCAATGGACACTGCTCACTCGGACTAATTTTATTAGTGAAGTCCCTTCGGGGTTCAGTGCTGGGTCCATTATTGTTTTCTGTATTTATAAATAATATTGATGATGGTATATCAAGCTTAATGTCCAAGTTTCCAGACAATACAAAGGTTGGCAGGGTTGTCAAGGACACTACTGACACTATGCTGCTGCAACAGGATCTGGAAAGGTTGAGCAGATGGGCTGAGACGTGACAAATGATGTTTAACATTGACAAATGTAAAGTACTACATATGGGAAACAGCAACCCCAGAGCAGCGTACCAACTCTGTTGTACTAGACCTGAAGTGGCAGAGAATGAAAAGGACCTTGGGGTAATTGTGCAGGCAGATATGAAGTTCTCTGAGCAGTGCAGACGGGCAGCAAGAGTAGCTCATGGTGTCTTATCAATGATATACAGAAATTTTTCTAGTAGGGATAAGGAGGTGATTATTCCCTTGTATAAGGCAATGGTCAGGCTACACCTTGAGTACTGTATACAGGTCTGGAGGCCTCATTTCAAGAAGGATATAGAGCTGCTGGAACGAGTACAGAGAAGGGCAACAAAATTAGTGAATGGAACAAACGGTTGCTCTTACGAAGAAAGGCTTAAGTTTTGCAAATTACAATGTCTGGAGACTAGGCACCGGCGAGGTGATCTGATAGAGGTGTATAAAGCCTTGAATGGCTTGAGCATGCTTAATGCTGATGGGATTCTTCGTCTTGCTCAGAATAATCACCTGAGAGGGCATAAATTGAAATTGAGGAAAGACATGTAGGATAGATGTGTGGAAATTTGCCTTTAGCCAGCGGGTAATTGGTTGGTGGAACAGACTTCCATCCCTTGTTGTGGAAGTTGATAGCCTAAATAAATTTAAGGCTGTGACAGGTATTTCGAACGAACGGAGGGGTGAAGTGGAAGGTTTTTTTTTTTTTTTTTTTGGCTGATACTGTATAAACTTGCTTTCTTGCATTATATGCCAAAGCTAATGCTAATATCCCCGGAGCAATATGACCTTAGTTGCTAATGTTCCTAAAAACCAAATAACAACAGCAACAATACCAATAATGACTAAATGAAAAAGAGAGAGAGAAAATTAATGTAACTGAATGGACAATGTAAATTATTGTTGAATTTTCAGTTTAGGGATGATAAGAAAATGCAAAATAGTATAACGAAACTAATATTATTTTTAAGTAAAAAAAAAAAAGGTATTGTTCAAATATTCACATATATGTCTCACCTTGTTCACCCACCATGTTTAAGGATTTAAAAGGAAGGCATCAGAAATTAAGTTTAATGTTAATAAGTGCCTGATTTAAAGTACTGTTGCTGTTTGGTTTTTAGGAGCATTAGCAACTAAGGCCATATTGCTCCGGGGATATGTGGTGGTCATTCCCTGACCTTTTCTGCATCCTCCATATTTGGTGGCTCATTGGCTTGAACCCCAGTCTAATCAAGAAGCATGTGCTACGCACTGCTGCTCCTGCCCACCTGGCTACGGAGGCGCCTTAAAGTACTGTAGAATACTTCACGTGCATTAACATGCATAAAAAACTGTCAATTATTGTTATTACTATTATTATTTATTTATTTTTATCCTTTTTTTTTTTTTTTTTTTTTTGCAAAAAATTTAAGGAGTGATATGATCCACTCAACAATCAAAAGCATTAAGTTGGTTATGTTTAAGGATTTGAAATGCCAACTTATCTGTACCAAGGATATATTAGCTAGAATCTCCTTTTTTTTTTTTTTTTACATAGCAATAGCAGAGATTAAAAAATTGTTTGAAAGAGACTTGCATATATGTTACTTTTAGCTGTATTTCTTTTCTTGTTTACATGAGACATTTCCATAAAATTCAGTTTGAAGCAAATTATTATCAACAAAAAAAGGTTTTTTAAAACAATCCCTTTTTTTTTTTTGGGTGCATTCACATATATATAGCTCACCAGTTCACCCATTCATCCTTCTATTCAGTCAATGGATTTTCATGGAATTTTATATTCGGGCTTTTTTTTAAAATTCTGGATTTTTCATTAAAATCAGGCAATTATTATTATTTGTTTTTTCTATACAATTTTGTATGGGAAAAAGAAATTCATAGATTAAATGTAGTTTTAATGTAGTATTGCTATAAAATATTAAATTTGGACAGTACATGCTTTGCATGTAATTATTATGTAAGACTTATGAACATGGTGTTGCTTGTGAAGAGGTACATATACACTGAATAATCACTGAATTATGACCTTCTACCTGTACTGTGTTGCACCACCATTCGTACAGATAACAGCCATTATTCGCCTAGGCATTAACTCCACTAGATATCTGAAGATGTCCATATGGATCTGCAGCCATGTGCAGCAAGGCTTTCCACAGTGTTGGAATAGATAATGATGGTTGTGTATTCATATGCCTCACTTTTCATTCCAAAACATCCCACAGGTGTTCAGGCGGATTGAGGTTAGGCAAATTTGGAGGCCAATCAAGATGGATGATATTTTTACTGTGTTCCTCGAACCACTCGTGCACAGTGTGGGCCCAATGACAGGGCACATTATCATCTTGGAAGATCCCATTTCTGTCCATGAAAAAATGCAACATGACAGGGTGCACCTGGTCTCCTAAGAGCTGCCAGTAGACCTCACCAGTGAAACATTGTCCATACACAGCAAGGGTTATAGTTCTCGCCAGCAAAAACATGCCCCATATTAAGCAACCCCTGCCATTTGCTTGAATAGTGGGCACCATGCATGATGGGTCCATGGACTCATGTTCCTTGCACCAAACACAGTCATCCATCCGCTTGTTGCACCAGGTATTTGGACTCATCTGCATTCAAATACCTGGTACACATATATACACTGGGTATACAAAAATAAGAGGAAAAATGACTGTAAAACAAGTCATTACAGGAAAAATGACTGTAAAACAAGTCATTACAGGAAAAATGACTGTAAAACAAGTCAACTATAAATGTGTTGAGTGTGATGAACAGCTATACAGACAAATTAGGGTGCCACTAAATCAGAATATCTTTTAATGGGGTGGGGGGAATTTTCACTTTTCAGTATTGACTGGAACTTGTGGATTGGTCACTCGCAGAGCAACAAAAATTTTCTGGATTTATTGGATGACTGCTTTCTACAGCAGCATGTAAGACTCTCATCTGATTATCAGCAGTGACTTCATGCATTAAGAATTCCCAGATGAAGGAACCACTAGGTAACGGTGAATGTAATATATTAATGTGGGAGCTGCTTAAATATATACCTTCTGTCAAGGGTAAAGGGAAAAGATTTTGGTTTCATAAAGCTGATTACATTAGAGGAGAGAGTTTTCGAATTTCTTTCAGTGGGAATTTTGCTTACCACCAAAAGGAGTTTTTTCATTGTTACCAACTGCAAATTCTAAATGGGAAGCATTCAGGGAAGTAGTCATAGAAACTACTAAGCTTTCTATACCAACAAAGAGATACTATTCAAGGTTCAGACTTAAATGGATGTGAGACGAACTGATGAGAACTGGTAGCAGAGAAGAAAAATGTGTGGGATTATTATAAATTGTCAGGGGATAAAGACATACAGTAAGTCACTATAATGAATTGGGAAAACTAAGGCAGATTATGAGAAATCTTTGACCAAGAGTGCAAAAAACATAGCAAAGAATTCGTTGCTTATTTTAAAACTAGACAGAAAGAGATTATGACATTGGCCTGCTAAATATGAATGGCATAAACTATTGATGATCTGTTCAGGTTGCTAACAAGCTAAATAAATATTTTTCTTATATTGGATGATTAGGAGAAATAGTAAATATTTTGGAGGTTATAGTCGATTATTCTGAGTAAAAAATTTCATATAAACGTGTCCAATTCTCAATGGATATCTCATTGAAAAGACCCTATGAGTTACTCTTGCTGCCTCTACGGTCAGGAAACTTCATATCCTCTGCTCAGGAAACTTCATATCTGACTGCGCAATTATCCCCCATACTTTTTCATTCTCCACTACAATGAGTGTAGTACTGCAGAGTTGGTATGTTACCCTGGGGTTACTGCTACCAATATGCAGTACTTTGCGTTTGTCAATGTTAAACTTCAGTTCCCACCTCTCAGCCCATCTGCTCAATTTTTCTAGATTCTGTTGCAGTAGTGTACTGTACTTAGTGTCATTAACAACCCTACCAACCTTCTTATTGTCTGCAAACTTGGACATTAAGTCTAATATACATTCATCAATATTATTGATAAATACAGAAAACAGCAATGGGCCCCTAGGGAACTCGCTAATAACGTTAGTCTGTGAAGGGCAGTGTCCATTGATTACCACTCTGTCTTCTCCCATTCAACCATCCTTTTATCCATTGTAGCAACTTGCCCTTATTGCCATACTGCTCCAACTTGTACAGTAGTCTTCCATGTGCCTCAATATCAAAACCAGAGGGCGCTGACTCTCTTTAAAAATTACAGCTGTGAATTACAGGCTCTGAAAAAGCGATGTGTTTGCCTTTTTATTTACCTAATTGTTATTTTATATTGTACTTTATACATAGTCTTATAGTTACGCTGGTTATTTTTAATTTAAATAGTTTTTGTAGATTACTACTTAATATACGAAAAACCGTTATTTCGTTCGAATCTTGCAGCCATTGTTTTTGTGTAGAGTAGTAGGGAATTCAAATTTTTAATTGTGGTAACTAGGTAGCTCTAACGTATAATTATATAGCATAATATGCATCGCTACATTTAGGATTCTATTAGCTAGTGTAGTATTGACAATTAATTAATTAAATTTATTGATCTTATTAATTTAAAATATCATGCCCTGGACTAGAGCAGCAAAGCAACTGGTGCAAAGTGGCAAGAGTGCTGTGACTTGGGGGAGAACTGAGGGGGGATGATTCTCCAATGCATCACAGCCTAAAAAAATTTGCAACTTGTGAAATGTTTGCCGAACTCTCTGGATCAGAACATGATCTAGCCAAGGAGGATGTCTTTGTGTGTGTGTGCCAGGTGCAGAGAGTGTCTAGAAATTAGGCATCAACTCAGCATTCTACTGGGCATCTATGAGAGCTTGAGGTGTAGGGTAGATGCCTTTGAAGAAATTAATATGAGGGACCTGTCAAGCTCTCAGCTGCCCAACTCAACGCCAGAGCTCACTCCTGGGCATCAGGCAACACAGCGGCAATCTCCAAGGCAGAATGCGCTGGTCCCAAAGGAACTAGTTATTGTTGGTGACTCTATTGTCAGGGAGACAGGGAATATATTGTGTAAAAAGGATAGATGGAACAAGACCAGGTTATGTCTGCCAGGGGCAAAAGATGATGACGTTGTAAAGCATATATCATCTTTTAAGGGCACAAAAGGAGATATTGTTGTAATCGTTGGCACCAATGACATTGAGTAGGAGATCTGCAGATTTACTTAACAAGTACAGGTCAATGTTGCAAAAAAGTCGTGAGTTAGGGTTAAATTTGAAAGTGTGTCCAATTCTGCCCAAACACAACAGGAGGGAGTATATGATGAAAGACTTGTCAATCAATTTGAGGGAATGTGCACATTCCTTAATAGAATAGAATAAATTAATAGAATTTTTAAGGAATGTGCACATTCCTTAAAAATTCTACTCCTTGAGCCTTGCACATTCCCTGGAGGGAATGTGCAAGGCTCAAGGGGTAGAATTTTTTTTCAGTGTGGTCTGCGCTTGTTAACAGGAGAGACTGCTTCTACAGGAATGGGATACACTTAAATAGAAAGGGTGCAAGAATATTTGCTGATGCTATCGAGGCAGTGTTAGGTGGGGTGGAAAACTGTTAGCTTGGGGACCGGGATTCACAGACTAAAAGGTTAAAAGAAGCCGCAAGCAGAGGTGAAGGTGATTCTTGCACAACTTCTATTAGAATAAGTAGCGACCTGGAGCGAGGGGTGTTGGGGTTTCAAGGACTGATGGCAGTCATCGTGAAGCAGGTGGGTATATGGGATGTGTCAGGGTAACTAGGAATAGGAATCGGTGCATGTATGCTTGCATGTATACCAATGCTAGAAGTATAGTAAATAAATTTGATGAATTTGAAGTGTTGGTCAAGACATCAAACGCAGATATTATTGGGATATCAGAGACGTGGTGTCATGCTGATATTAGGAATGCAGAATTGGAGAGCACAATGTGTACAGACAGGATAGGAAGGGAGGAAGTGTCATGCTGTTAATTAAGAAAAACATAAAATCAAAAGAAGTGCATCCAGTTGATATAGATGAACAGTGCACTGTTGAGTCAGTTTGGTGTGACATAAGCACTGTGAAAGCAAAAATAAGAGGAGGAGTGTGTTGTAGGCCTAATGACTCGAATGAGTACAATGAACAATTGTACAGAGAAATAGTGGGCTAGTAAATAAGAATGTCTTATAATGGGGGATTTTAACCTCCCAGATACATTAGTAAGACTTTTGTGGATTTATTGGATGATTGTTTTCTGCAGCAGCATGTTCGAGAGGCAACCAGAGAGGGTAATACTCTTGATCTGGTTATCAGCAGTGATCATTCGTTTATTAAGAATTTGCAGATAAAACTAGGTGGCAGTGATCACAGTGTACTGATGTGGGATTTACTTAAAGATATAATTACCATCAGGTGCAAAGGAAAGGGTTTTTGCTTCCATAATGGTGAGTACAGTGGTCTCAGAAAGTTTTTAAATTCTGTACAGTGGGATCAACGGACAATGTTACCAACAGTAAATTCTAAGTGGAAAGCATTCAAGGAATTAATTGTGGAAGCTACTAAAAGTTTCATACCTATTAAGAAATATTGTTCAAGGTTTAAGCCTAAATGGTTATCAAATGAACTAATGAGACTCATGACAGAGAAGAAAAATGCATGGGATGCATATAAATTATCAAGCGACTCAGAAGCGTATGGCAGATATAAGCTAGTCGGTAATCAGATCACAAAGAAGGTTAGACAGGCAAAGGCAGATTACAAGAAATCTTTGGGAAAGGATGCTAAGAAAAACAGCAAGCATTTCTTTACTTACATAAACTCTAAAAGGAAGGGGATGAATCTGATTAGTCCACTTGATATCGATGGTTCGACTGTTGATGATCCTGCTCAGATAGCCAACAAACTGGATGAGTATTTTGCATCTACATTCACACATGAGGAGTTATTAAGGTTTCAAAATGGCAGAAGGTTATCAAATTGTAGCAAGATGCTTAATGATTTAGTAATAACTGAGAGTAAAGTGGAGGAGAAATTGATGAAGTTAAACATAAGAAAGGCACCTGGGTTGTATGGGATCTATCCATTTATATTAAAGGAAGCGGCTAAGCAACTAAGCAAACCCTTAGCCATAATTATGAGAGCATCCTTGGACTCAGTGGAGGTCCCCACAGACCGGAGATGTGCAAATGTATCCCCAATTCACAACGGGGGATCGAAGAGTGACACGAGTAATTACAGACCAGTTAGTTTAACTTCTGTTCCGGGTAAAATAATGGAGTCACTGGTTAAAGATGCATTTGCAGGATCATCTAGACAAGACTGCAGCAATAATTCAGACACAGCATGGGTTTGTTAAGGGAAAGTCTTGTCTGACAAATTTGATAAGATATTATGATGTGGTTACAAAGGAACTGGATGCAAAAAATAATTTTGATATCATATAATTGGATTTCAGGAAAGCTTTTGACACTGTTGTGCGTGGAAGACTATCGTACAAATTGGAGCAGAATGGTATTAAGGGTAAGTTGCTACAATGGATAAAAGGATGGTTAAGTGGGAGAAGACAGAGGGTGGTAATTAATGGGTGCTGCTCTTCGTGGACTAATGTTATTAGTGGAGTCCCACAGGTTCGGTGTTTGGTCCACTGTTGTTTTGTATATTTATCAATGATATTGAGAAGGTATATCAGACTTGGAGTCGAAGTTTGCAGATGATACAAAGGTTGGCAGGGTTGTTGATGACAGTAATGGCAGTGTGCTAGTGCAACAGGATCTAGATAATTTGGGCAGATGGGCTAAGAAGTGGCAACTGAAGTTTAACCTTGACAAATGCAAAGTACTGCATATGGGTCGAAGTAACCCCAGAGAAAGGTACTAACTGTGTGGTACTACACTTAATGTGGTAGAAAATGAAAAAGACCTGGGAGTAATTGTGCGGTCAGATATGAAGTTTTCTGAGCAATGCAGACAAGCTGCCAGGGCAGGTCATGGGATTTTGTCAATGATATATAGGAATTTTGCTAGCAGGGAAAAGGAGATGATTGTCCCTCTGTATAAGGCAATGGTCAGGCCACGCCTTGAGTACTGCGTACACATATGGAGGCCTCGTTTTAGGAAGGATATAGATTTGCTTGAGCATGTACAGAGAAGGACAACAAGATTGGTGAGGGGTATGAAGGGATCCTCTTACTTAAGAGAGGCTTAAGTTCTGCAAATTGCAGTGGCTGGAGGCTAGGCACCTGCGCGGTGATGTGGTTGAAGTGTATAAGGCCTTGAAATGGGTTGAGCATACTGAATTCTGATGGGATCCTTTCACTTGTTCAGATTATGAACCTAAGGGGACGTAAATTCAAATTAAGAAAAGACAGATGTAGAATAGATCTGTCTTTTGCGGAAATTTTCTTTTAGCCCCTGGGTGGTTAATTGCTGGAACAAACTTCCATCTATCGTTGTGGAAGTTGATAGGTTAAATAAATTTAAGAGGGAACTGGACAGGCATTTGGAGGGAATGGTGTGATTTTTTTTTTTTTTGGCTGATGCTGTATAAGCTCATACACTTGCTTTCTTGCATCACATGCTACTACTACTACCTTTCCTAAAATCCAAGTATATGATCAAAATTATTTTTTGCATCCAGTTACTTTGTGACCACATCATTGTATCCAATCAAATTGGTCAGACAAGACTTCCCCTTAAAAAACCCATGCTGTGTCTGAACTATAACTGCAGTCTTGTCTAGATGATCCTGCAATGCTTCTTTAACCAGTGATTACATTATTTTACCTGGAACAGAAATTAAACTAACTGGTATGTAATTATTCATATCACCCTTAGATCTCGTTTTGTGAATTGGAGATATATTTGCACATCTCCAGTCCATGGTGACCTCCCTTGAGTCCAATGATGCTGTCTCATAATTATGGCTAAGGTTTGCTTACTTCCTTTGCCACTCCGTTAATATAACTGGATAGATCTCACCACCTCAGATGCCTTTCTTTTTAACTTCAACAATTTTTCCTCCACTTTGCTCTCAGTTATTACAAAATAATTTAGTTCCCTGTTAGTTTCATAAGCTTCTGGCCTCCATTTCCCTACAGAATTCCTCATGTGTGAATGTAGATGAAAAAATACTCATTTAGTTTGTCAGCTACCTGAGCAGAATCCTCAACAATTGAACCATCGATATCAAGTGGACCAATCTGATTCATCCCGTTCCTTCTAGAGCTTACATATGTAAAGAAATCTTTACTGTTTTTCTTTGCATCCTTTGCCAAAGATTACTCTTTGCCTAATGTCCTTTGTGACTTGATTACAGAGTATGTTGTATCTACCATAGGCATCTGTGTCTCCTGATAATTTATATGCATCTCATGCATTTTTCTTCTCTGCCAAAGAGTCTCATTAATTCGTCTGATATCCATTTAGGCCTAACCCATGAACAGTATTTCCTGGTTGGTATAAAAAGCCTATTATCTTCCAAGATTAATTCCTTGAATGCTTCCCATTTAGAATTTGCTGTTGGTAACATCATCAGTTGGCCCCACTGTATAGAATTTAAAAAATCTCTGAGACCACTAAGTCACCTTTATGAAAGCAAAATTCCTCCCCTGATAGTAGTTATTTCTTTGAATAAATTCCACAGCAGTACACTGAAGGGGGAAAAGCATCCATTGTTCCCTTTTTATTGTTATCTCTGTTCTTTGATAATATTAAAAAAAGTAGTATTGAGCATTAGTAAAGGCACATGATTCAAGAAAGCAGGCTTATATAGCATCAGCCAAAAAAAAAGTGTGTGTGTGTGTGTGTGAGAGAGATAGTTTGGCAGCCAAGTGATATTTGAAGAAAACCAAAACAAATTAACTATAGAAACAAAATAAAAAGGGAGTGAGAAATAAACTAAGAATAAGAGTGTTGAGGAAGGACTGTATTCTGAAAATAATTTTGAATAGATTCCAATTAATATGAATTTGGTAGTGTCCCTTGATGGCACCAAGACCAAATTGCATAAATTATCATTATAAACAGAATCAAAAATATTACTTGGCTTGCTGTACTCTGGGTAAATTCTTCTTAATTTTTAATTTAAATATTGTAATTGTGTTTCTGAAACATGTGGTAGGTAATCAAATTGAAGCCATTGATGTTTTCCTTATTATTTTATTATTCTTTTGTTTTAGTTTTATGTATAAAATTTAAAGTCATTAAGAAATATAAAATACACCTCTCATATGTTAATTTTGATTTGTTTTTCAGCAGTTGCATCTGAATTGTTTGTTAGATGTTCTGATCCTGATGTGATATGTTGGTCACAAAGAAGGGAAGAAAACAACAGTGCTCATGTATATTTTAAGGTGATACCACTTTCATCAAATAGTGTTTTTGTTGTTTTTGTTGCAGTACCAAATACAAGAGATTAATGAACCAAGTAATTCACACTTGATCCATCTGTGAATTACTCTTAGTTCACAGATGGATCAAGAAAGAATGAAATGCCTTTTTTAATTCTTACAGTAAACTTTTGTTTTTCTGGCTCTGCTGGAACTGGAAAAACAAAGTCCACATATAGGAAAATTATACTCATAGCTTGACAATATGAATTACCCCAAGTCACAATCAACCAAAGTTAATTAAGTCTGCCAAAAATAGAAACACACACACATAACCACTCTAAATTAACAATAGAATAAGAGGAATTACCTCTATATTGACTGTAGAACAGTTCAATGCAAACTCTCTCCAAAATTCAAATGAATATAAAAACTAACTTAAATGAATTCTCCTAACCCGAAGAAACATTAATGATGCAACTCACTTGGAATCAAAGGTCTAGGAGCTGCAACCCGTCCCCAAAATATATCAAACCATCAATAAACATCCATAAGCGAAAGAAGTCATTTTGCCCATTAATAAAATGAATGAGAAAACTATTGCGAAAATAAAATAATTTAAAATAAATTTTTACTTTCCTGAAGCGGACCAGGCTTTTCACCATAGTTCTTGATCACAGGATAGTAAAGCACAGAATGAATAACAGAATTTAAAGTTGAGAGATTAGTTGTTATCTTGCCGCATGCATATGAAGGACCAAAAGTCTGAAATAGGATAGAGACAATTCACATTTATCGAATTTTGATGCAATTTAATTTCAAGTGTTTCTGCTATTAATAATTTTGTGTAATTATGTTAAAAGTTGAGGGTATGGCCTTCATTGACTGCGTGGAACACCAATTCTCGTGCAAAAGAATGGGAAGCAAGAACAATGCTGTGTGTGTGTGTTGTTTAACTCTCATATTATATCAGGGCTCTACTAAAGTGCATTTAGTAGAGCCCTAATATGAAGAGTTGCAGTCTTTACAAGTTATATTGTAAACCAAATCATTTGTTTGGAACATTAAGGAAGATTGGACCAAGTGATTGTTTAGGACAACTGGTAATTTCCTCGTAGGTTTTAATACTTTTTTTTTTTTATGTAAACCCCCAAACACGAGAGGTATTAGAACCTATAGTATTTAGTACCGTGCTTGGGTTGGAGGTTGAGAAGACGAAAGAAGATATTTGTTGACATTGGACTTGAACTTCTGTAGATTGTAATTTTCAGGAAATACATATGAAGGAATGTTGTTCCAGAAAACAGCAGTTGAATGAATAAATGAGGAAGATGAAAAGTTGGTTCTGTGGGTTTGGAGTTGGACAGTAAATGGATGTTGGCTGGTGGCGGCACGTGTTCGGACTGTTTTGAAAGAGAGAGCGGGAATTATAGAAGCCAATTCAGAAGAACAGTGCCCATGGAAGTATCTGTAGACGAGGCATGCAGCAGAAACAGTACGTCTATGAGAAAGCGAGTGGAGAGACTCTGTTAGAGATGAATCATTAATTAACCTAACTGCCCTCTTCTGAATGGAATCAAGAAGCCTGAGAGAGGTTTTGGGGGCACCACCCCAGATGTGGGAACAATATTCCATGGCAGGGCAGATTTGCGATTTATACAGAGTGAGCAGCTGTTTGGAAGAAAAGTAACGCCGAGAGCGAAAGACAAAACCAAGTTTTTTAGATGCAGAGGAAGCAATATTTGTAATGTGCTTGTGCCACGAGAGATTAGAAATCAGGGTAATCCCCAAAAGAGATATCATTTTGCCTAGAAATCGGGGTGTCACTAAAGATAAGCGTAGGAGCAGAAGAATCCTTTTTGTGAGATATAAGACAAGACTGAGTTTTAGAAGGGTTGAAATCAACTAAGTTGTCTTTGCCCCACTGGAGAATTACCTGAAGATCAGCATTTAAGGAATTGGTAGCAGATTTTCGAGAAGTTGAAGCTGATTGAGCAGGACAAGGTTTCTCAAAATGGAAAGTGGAATGCAATGTGCTATCATCGGCAGAACTATGGATAGGATTTCCAGTCAATGGAAGAAGGTCATTAATATACAAGAGGAGAAGAACTGAACCTTGGGGGACACTGGCATTAGTGGAGAAGCTAGAAGACAGAGAGCCATCTACCATCACCCTTAGTGAGCGATCAGAGAGAAAACTGGATAACCAATTACTAAAAACAGTTGGCAAACCATAAGATGGAAGCTTATTTAGAAGACCTTTATGCCAAACACGATTAAAAGCCTTTGAGATGTCAAGAGCAACTACTTGTGTTTCACCGAACCTTTCCATTGAACTAGTCCATAAATGGGTAACATAAGCCAGAATATCACCAGTGGATCGACACTGACGGAATCCAAACTGGCGATCGTTGATCGGACGGAAGGTTTCTAGGTAGTTTAAGAGTTGGCGGTTAATTGATTTCTCCATTACTTTAGAAAGAGTAGAAGTAATTGCAATGGGATGATAATTGGATGGGAGGGATTTGTCACCCTTTTTAGGAACTGGCTGGATATGAGCAAATTTCCAAGCAGAAGGAAAAACACCTTTGGAATAAGAAAGTGAAAAAAGGCGGCAAAGAATAGAAGTAAGTTCAGAAGCACAGATTTTGAGAACAAGTGGAGAAATACCATCAGGACCTGGAGCTTTCTTAGCATCAAGATTCATCAAAATCCTTCTGATATCCTTTTGACGGAAGACCACAGGAGGCATTGAAGGAAGCATGTTGGGAATGGTGTTAGGTGTTTTACCAAGATCATTAATACATGAGCTGGAAGAAAAATGGGATGCTAGCAGGTCAGCTTTATCCTTGGCTGAAGTAACAACAGAACCATCTGGTTTTGACAGAGGTGGGAGCAGAGATGGGCAGAAGTTGCGGCGAATAGCTTTGGCAAGAGACCAGAATGCTCGGCTACCATTAGGGCAAGAAGCAAGTTTTCTACTCTTAGCCTGTTCAAACTCTAGTTTGGACTGATTAATAACTGCTTTACAATTGTTGCGAGCTTTGGTGTAGGCAGAAACTGAAACTGAAGAATTAGAAACAAGCCAATTACGATATGCAACATTCTTCTCTTGAACAGCCTTAGCACATTTATTGGAAAACCAAGGTTTGGACAAAGGACGAGATTTTAAAGTGGAGTGTGGGATAAAGGATTCCATTCCTGCAAGAATAATTTCACTGATACGATCTGAACAAACGTTGACATCAGAAGTTTTGAAACAGTAATCCGATCAAGGAAAAGAAGAAAAGAAGTCTCGCAGGTCATCCCATTTTGCATTCTTGTAGTGCCAAACAATACGAGGTTGGGAATACCCATGAGATAAAGGTTCCATTGGAGAAGAGAAAATCACCAAGTTGTGATCTGAAGTGCCTAAAGGAGCTCTCACTTCGACCGTGTACTTAGAAGGGTTGTTTGTGAGAAAAAGATCAAGCGTATTGGCTGTATGATTAGGATTGTCCGGTATTCTTGTAGATAAATGAACAATCTGTGCTAGGTCATTAGTAATTGCAAAAGCCTCAGCATCTCGACCTGCTGGGTCAGTGTGACTAAAAAACAGAAGCCAGCCGGAGTTGTGAACATTAAAATCACCAAGGAAAATTACTTCACTGTTAGGAAAGTTGGACTGGAGAAAGTCAAGTTGCAAAAAGAGGAAGTCGAAGAGCTCCAAGTGATTAGTGGAGTTGGGAGAATGGTAGAGACAACAGATGAATTTAACACTGTGAGGTAGACAGATTTTAAGCCAGAGAAGATCAAAGAGAGGAGATTCCAAATTGCCAAGTCTCTGACAGGGTATATCAGAACAGACATATGCACAAGTACCACCTTTGAGGCGAAAGTAATCATACAGCGAATAATTTGGACATCTGAGATGAGCAGTACTTGAATCAACCGATAACTGAGATTCTGTCAGAAAAAGGACATGGGGTTTGGCAGACTGAAAGTAGAAATGGACATCGTTGAGATTAGAATTGAGACCACGTATATATATATATATTTTTTTTTTTATGTGAACCCCAAAGACAAGAGGTATTAGAACCTATAGTACTTAGTACCGTGCTTGTGAAATGAATTAGGAAGTGCTTGGGAGGTTTAGATCTTTTCACAGATAAGCTTGCTCTATTATTTTGACAATTCATGGTGTATTCAATAGTAAGAAAAAGTGGGTGGGACATGCTGTATGAAGTAATGAAATTTTTGGATATGGCGTACACGTGGTAAGAATATACCCAGATCCTTGACATAACATGGCCTCGACAATGCTCCCCGCGCACACACACACACACACTACTCGGACTCCCTCCAGTCACTATCTGGCAGAGTAGAGGTAGCAAGATTATACACTAGCTGATCCGGAAGCCTCCTAGAGAGTTACCAATAGGGTCAGTGCGGTGTACTAACTAGCAGCGGGCCTGCGAACACCGTTTTAGAGCTGTACCCTCGAAATGTAAGGAATATTGGATCTCGCCACGACGTTCATCATAACCTCAAAAGTCATTGATCATACTGCATGATGGAAGAGATAGGGAAGGGTTGACCAGAACTTAGCTCTAGAGACTAAACATGGGTTCCCCCACTTCAAGCCTCCAATAAGCAAAGTGGTGGTATTTCACCGGTTGATGAGAGTCATTTACTACCTAGTATTGCCTGGTAACATAGAGGGGTGGCATTCCTCTATGTGGTGTAGGCGCCACACCTCGACCCCTGCTTACGTTGGTTCACACCTGGGTGGTCACACACCCACCATGTACATGTGCATGGAGGTTATACCCAGGATTACTAACAGTCCCACCATTAGGTAACACACAACATACCTGATATCCTTCCTGATGAGCTAGAACATGCATTGAAGAAAATGAAGAAAAAGAAAGCCCTGCGGGAAGATGAAGTTACTGTAGAGTTGTTAAAACTGAGAGGAAGAGACATGACAAAAACTGGCAAGACTCTTCACAAAATGCATTAGAAAAGGTGTGACATCTAAGGAGTGGAATAACGCAATCATAGTTTTGCTGCATAAGAAAGGAAATAAATAAGAAATTGGAAATTATAGACCAATTAACTTGTTATCCCACATCTACAAGTTGTTCACAAGGGCCATTACTAACAGATTAGAAAGAATACATGATGAGAATCAACTGAAAGAGCAAGCTGGCTTTAGGACAGGATTCTCAAAAATGGTTCACCTTCACGTAATGTCACAGCTAATGGAGAATGCAAATGAATATAAAACACCATTACGCCTGGTATTTGTGGATTATGAAAAGGCATTTGACTCCATACAACATGAGGCAATTTTGAGGCACTGGAAAGACAAGGCATAGATACCCCATATATTATGATTTTGAAGAAAATCTATGAGAATGCTACCTCCTTTATTAGACTAGACAAAGACAATAGCAAATTTAAAATTGAGAAAGGAGTTTGACAAGGAGACAACTATCTCCGAAGTTGTTTACTGCTGCCTTTGAGGAAGCTTTCAGAAGATTAGACTGGCCACAGAAAGGAGTCAACGTGGATGGAGAGTACCTAAACCATTTACGATTTGCAGATGACATTGTGGTCATAAGCCATGATCCCAAAGAATTAGAGGAAAATTTTAATCAGTTATGCAGAGTTAGTAAGGGTTTTGGACTATAGATAAATATGGCTAAAACAAAAGTAATGATGAACAAGTATGCCACAGAAAGGGATATAATGATTGAAGGAGCAGTAATTGAAAAGGTGGTGTCATATACTTACTGGGACAAGTCACTGTCACTAGCTGTAATAGTGATAAATGACTGGAAGTCAAAAGAAGAATAAATTTTGGATAGATGGCATTCAGGAAATATAGTCACATAATGAGGAGCAATATCCCAATTTGTCTGAAACCTAAAATAACGCACCAATGTATACTCCCCACCATGACTTATGGAAGTGAAACGTGGGCACTCACCAAAAGAACGGAAGAGAAGCTGAGAACTACACAGCGAAGAATGGAACTAATTATATTGGGAATCAGACTGTTAGATAAGAAGAGAAACACATGGATTAGGCAGCAAACTCAAGTGAAAGACATTCTTATCAAAACTAAAGAACTAAAATGGTCTTGGGCAGGACACACAGCTCGAAGACATGATGACAGATGGACTAAGAAAATAACTGAATGGTACCCAGGAGGAGCTAGAAGAAAACCTGGAAGACAACAACGGAGATGGACAGATGAAATTCATGAGTTTGTGGGTAGTAAATGGATGGCCATTGCACAAAACAGAAGGAACTGGAAAGTTGCTGGAGAAGCCTTCATACTGCAGTGGATTGAAAATGACTGATGATGATAAGTATATAAATAATAGGAAAAGGCAGATTACTAATAAAATAATGCTAGTAGTTTATGCACTACGTATTTATAAAAAAAATGCAAGGAATATAATGAATAAATTTGATAAATTTGAAGAGATGCAAATTTAATCAAATTCTGGAATATTAGGATTGTCATAAATATAGAGTGGGCATATGTCAGTTTACCAAGAAGTCAAATATGTATTTGATTTGTACAAATTATTTCTTGGTAAAGTGACATGCTATATGCATGTCAGTTTACCATTCAGTTTACTATGAATTAGTGATATTTTGTAGATTTGTACAAATTATTTCTTGGTAAACTGATATCACATTTGGATGATATCAGTTATATTTTTAATATGATATATGATATCGTATTAATATTAATATTATATTATATATGATATCGTTTATATTTTTAACGAAGTTTGAATGAGTTATTAATAATTTATTTGTTGACAAATTGAATCCCTTCTGGTAAACTGACATTAAATTTGTTTGTATTACATCAAATTAATTCAGTGAGAAAACAAAGGAGTCGAAGAATATGCTATAGATCAAAATGACTGATGACTGTGAAAGCTGTATATGAAAACAGATGTTGTGAGCAAAATGTGTTATTAACGGGGCTGTATTAGCTTCTCATGGGTGGCCCTAGGCAAAGTTCCTTTCCCCTAGATAAAGTACATAAAATTTTCTTGAAGGTCAAATATTAGAAAAGAAATAAATGTAAAAATATTTCAAAATTATATATAAGGGTGGGCATAATTAAGTTCATCTATACCAGCAGGTCTGTTGCTGGAATGGTTTGCCAGAGAACAGTGAAATTTGTAATATGTACAATACAGATAATGGGAAAGAGAAAATTCACCAAAAAAATCCAAAGAACACCATTAGTCAAAAATGTAGCATCAGTACCGCATAATTATTGCACTCTTACTCAGCATGTCATGTCATATCATTTTGTATATGATGACAATGAAGATGGCAGTATATGATAGTTTAATAACATTAAACTATATTTGATGCCTAGTTTGTCTTCTGGGCATTGAACACAGTTTTAATGAGTGGAGTATATTTATTGATGCCTCAAAATTAAGTTTAAAAGCAGTTTCGATATGGACATTTTTCACATTAGACAATGAAATGTATTCCATCAGTTCCTTGACTTTGTGCCATTGGCTTGAAAGAATAAGAGTATGCCTGCAGTCCTGCGTGCAATAAAATACCATGACTTTGCTTTGGATATCTGTGATAATCTTATGGTAATTGGATTAGTCACTAATCTGCACAGAGCTTTCACAAAATACAGTTGTTTTTTTTATGTTTATGGGACAGTCATGCAACAGAAAAACATTATTGTGCAGCACTGGAAAAAAGAGTTAAAAATTTTAAGGCTTTGGATAAAGAAGGAAGTAGATTCTGCTACCTAAGTGAAGTGTTTCCCAATTAACAGATTCAAAACTGAAATAACAATTTTCAATGGGCCTCAGAGAAACTCTTGAAACATAATGTATTTGAAACAGTGCTTGAGAATACTATTGATTTTTTGAAACCTGGCAATTATTTAAAGCAGTCGTGCATAGATTTCTTGAAAGAAAGAAAGAATGAAGATAATTATGAATCTGGTGTCAACTTTATTGCAGTTTATAAAGATATGGGCTGCTGAATGCCTTAAGTTTATTTTCTTGATCCAATTTTCAGTGTTTTTACTCAAGAATTTGGGAGATGTAAATGATGAGCAAGGAGGATGCTTTCATCAGGACATATCCACAATGGAAAAGGAGTGCCAAGTTCATTGAAATATTGCCAGGATGGGAAATTACTGCTGGTTTCTTAAGTGAAAAAGAAAATTGGATTATAAGAAAAACTAAGTGGCAAACTACTAAGCAACATTTCTAAAATAGAATACAGCCAGACCTCTATAAAACGAAATCAATCGTTCCCTTGAAAAAATTCGTTAAACAGAAATGTCAGTGCTTCACAAAGAAAATCACAGGGAGAATGTTACAAATGAACAACTTGAAACTGTAATGATAAAGTGATTTTTCATGTCGGAAAAATCACTTTATCCACTATCGGGTTAATGATTTTAAATAAGCAAATATTTTTTCAATAAATTAGAAATTCCTAAAAAATTTAAATTTTCTTCTGGTTCGTTAAAACAGTTTAAAGAGAGGCATGGTATAAAGAAGTTAGAAACACAGGGCCAAAAGCTCAGTGCAGATAACATGGACTCAACATTGTTCTGTGATAAATTGTAAAGATGATTGGAAAGAAGGGTTTTGTTCTACTACAAATTCCCAATTCAAATGAAATGGGACTTTATTATCAAGCAGTGCCCATTTATACATCAGTGTCCATATTAGGAAAAAATGCTCTGTGATAAATAAAATAGAATTACAGTTTTGTGCTGCTCCAGTGCTTTGAGGGAAGACAAGTTAAAATTAAACATAGTAGGAAAATCAACATTTTGTGGGTTTTTTTTTTTCTTATTATTATTATTACGGGACATATTATTATTATTACAGGAATGCATATACCTAATAACACTCCTAATAAAATATAATTTAGATTAACCACATTTTTCAGTTATCCAGTTTCTAGCTTTTCCCAGTTACCATAGATCATAGATAATCAGCAGTCTATTGTATATAAACTAATAAACAATTTCCTAAAGCTTCAATAAATTCAAGTAATGAAAATAAAATATTTAGTGGTGTACTCAGTTTAAAAGTGAGTAATCCACATACACACTCAGCTAATCAGAGTTTAAAAATTTAACAAACGCTGTTAAATTTTTGAATAAAGTATCTTTATTTAATAAAATATGCTTTTGGCATTTGACATATTTAGAAATGTTTATATTATTTGATGAAATTACTTGTGCTATTTGAAGAGTGATGTAACAGATGTTTTGTAAAAGAAGTTTTGCCTCCCCCCCCCACCAGTAGTGAAATGTCATGTGAATAAAGTAAAATTAGCAATATTTCTTTTCTTCTTCTTATAGAATGCTGTATATACCTTTGTTGATATTCAGTAATTAAACTGAAATGCATATCTATGGAAGACTTGTGCACAGTTATGATTTCTGTATGCCAAGACACTAAGCTCAGAAATTCATCAAGAAATCCAAGAAACAAAAAAAAATTTTTTTGCACAATCAGTTCAAACCACCAAACAAATCCCACACTGCCATCTACATGACAGTATTTACAGTGTTTCATACAAAAGGTGTTTGTCCATTTATCACACACTCGCAGCCTTCAGAAAAAAAACATCTGGCAGGGAAACTGACCTAGCAATGATGATGAAAGTAAATAGTACATTAAAAGCTATTTGAATGGGAGTGTCTGAATTTTTACAACAGTATGCTTCATTTTCATGTTATTTCATTGTGATTAAATAGCTTTCACAAAATCATCTGTTACCTTATTTTTTCAGCAGCTCTCATATATATATTTCATTCACCACATTAAATTTTATTTTACATTTGATTAGGTGGCAGTGGGAACAGCAGGAAATATGAAGATATTTTACTTATTCCTTTATAATCATTGTTTCATGTGCATTCCAATTCAGATATGGCAGGTGTTTATTCATACTCAGCACAGAGTAGATTTGACATGTATTGCAGGACAGAAAACTAAATCTTCACTTTTAATTAGGTAAGACTATATAGTTCACAAAAATTAAGAAAGAATTCAAATTTTATGAATAATGCTTAATGGTTAATAAATAAAAATGTACTAATTTGAATGAACTTGTACTTTTTTTTTTTTTTCTCCAGCTTCTGTCTTGAGGATGATTTTCATGTTAATTTTAGTGGCACCGAAAAGTGCTATTCAGAATTAAGTTTACTTTTCAAATATTCAAAAGTAAACTTTTGATTTCTTATTGTTTTTTTTTTTTGGTTACATGGATTGGTTACATAATTAATATCCACCATGCACACATTTAGCATCAATAAGCGTGATGTCACATCACCAATGCCCGTAGCATTTACAAGCATTAGTAACAGGGCCAACCTGTATGTTTTGGTTTCTAGACCTTGTATGTGATGGAGTACAAGGAACTATGAACTTACTGCTTGTTTCAGAGTTTACTATGCAGTGTTGTCAAATGTCACAATTTAAACTTAACTGTATTGGCATTCTGTAAAGCAGGGGTTCTCAACGGGGGAAATATTGCCCCCAAGGGGGCAAAAATTGGTTTTTGGGAGTGAAAAAATCATGAGTATTACTATGGCCCTCTAAAGTTCAATCCTAACAGATGACATCTTATTCCTTAATATTTAATTTCTATCACTAGGTTTTCTTTTCCCCTGAGACAACTGATTTTTAATGTATAGGTATGTTATATTAGGAGTGAGTGAGAAATTTTAATAAAAGGAAGATAGTGGGTGTGATTTAATTCACCCACCTTTGCTGCTTTTCATAGGCATTAAATGTCTAAGTGCTTTCAGAAGTAATGTCTCCGCAATCCTTGGCATTTGTACCCACCTTTCCAACAGCTGCTACGATGGTGTGGTGGGCATGGTTTATTTATTTATTCTTTTGTTTCATTGGTCAATATAGGAAGCATGGATGGGATGAGTAAATGTTTCAGTCTATTTTTTCTACTTTTTAAGCAACAATTAGTATTAATTTATTTGTTTCCTTGTGGAAGTTGTTTATCTTTGATTCACAGTACTTTTGTGAGTGACATGGGCTATGAGAGTTAAATAAAAATAGTTTATATTTTATTATTTAATTCTTTGTAGTTATTTAGTCCATCATCAATCATGTCAAGTACTGAAAAGAAAAGGTGTAAAAAATGTCGACAGTATCTTGGATGAATATCTGGCTTGTGGTTTTATTGAAAGCCCATTTGACTCAAGGCAGCCCATGTGTCTTATGTTTAATAGTTCTTTTTAAAATTAGGCTATGAAACCATCAAGACTTTTAGATCACTTAAAAGGGAAACATCTTGATAAAGTTAGTAAACATATCGAATATTTTAAAAATTTAAAACAGAATTTTTAGCAATGTAACACTGTTATTTCCTTATTTAAGAAAAATGCACAAACAAATGACAATGTTTGACAGTTAACAGGAATGGAATGATCGCACCTTATAAAATTGCAGAAATCATTGCAAAAACTGGTAGTGCTCATATGGTTGCTGAGACTGTTATACTACCTGCATTAGAGACTGTAATTTTAACAGTGATGCATCAAAATCCTTCCAGTATTTTAAAAATATTGACATTGAGCAACGATTCAATTCGAATACAAATCGATGAGATGTCAGTTAATGTTGAAGAGCAGCTAATTGACAAACTAAAAACGAGAAAATTTTCTATTCATATTGATGAATCCACAGTTACTGACAATAACACCCTTCTAATTGGTAAGCTGTTATTTCGATGATGATTGTAAATTGCAAGAAGAGATGTTGTTTGCAAAATGTATAGAAACTGACTGTGTTGGCACATCCATTTTTGCTGCTGTAAAAACATGGTTTGATGAAAAGCAAGTACTATTGGAAAATTTGGTATCCTGTGACACCGATGGTGCTACCTCCATGGCTTGAAGACATAAAGGTTTTATAGTCCACCTAAAGAAAATGTCCCCAAGTTCTTGCAATACACTGCACTGTGCACCGACATTATCCGATTGCAAAAAATATTAGTCCAGTTCTTTATCAGTCTCTCAGTATAGTTATTAAAAATCAATAAAATAAAGTCACATAGCAAATATGATCACCTTTTTCAGAAAATTTTGTCTTGATAATGAAAAACAGCATGTGAGGCTCCTTTTACATACAGAAGCCAGATGGATTTATAAAGGAAACTGTCCAAAGAGATTTGTAAAACCTTTTTTGATACAATAATTAGTTTTTTAGAAAGCAAAGGAGACAGATTTCATATTGATGGATCTACAGTTACTGACAATAACACCCTTCTAAATGGCAAGCCGTTATTTCGATGATGATTGTAAATTGCAAGAAGAGATATTTGCAAAATGAAACTGTCTAACAAGATTTGTAAAAACTTTTTTGATACAATAATTAGTTTTTCAGAAAGCAAAGGAGACACAGATTTAGCAAAGGAGATCAGCAAACACAAAAACAATATATGCTATATGGCTTGGATTTTTCAAAAACTTAATGAAGTATTACTTCAAATTCAAGGGAAATTAATTATGGTGATAGACTGCAAATGCGTGTTAAAAGCCTTCATTGAAATACTGGAAATATTTGAAAACAATTTCATGGTATGCAAGAGTTAGCTGAAATCAATGAAATCTCACCGAGAATGGTCTTAAGGATTATTCAGTTCATTTGTGTTCTTTAAAAGTGAAATGAAATTAAAAATAGATTTTCAGATTTATTTTCTTTTGAAGTAATGCCATGGATATTAGATCCAATTGGATGTGATGCTGGGTCTGCAAGAGAAGAAATTCACGAAGAACTTATTGAATTAAAATGTAATGAAGAATGCAAACATAAATTCGAAAAAGGTTGAATGGCTGAGTTGTGAGGATCAAAAACAACTGAACTTTTTTATACAACAATGTGGTCTGAAATGGCCAAAGTACTTCTTTGTTTTCCAATGTCTTATATGGTTGAAAGTGGTTTTAGTTCAGTAAATAAAATATTAACTTACAAATCAACAGGGATTACCTTTATTTTAGATATAGGAAGCTTCTTTTCCAACTCTCCTAGTCCAACTCCCTAATAATTCTTGAGGATGGCGATATCGATTTTGTAAACCAGGTGGGACATCTTCCCCCCCCCTGTCAGAACCGTAGTGTTCAGACCGTGTGGTCTCAACAATGAGTGCTCAAGACTGCTGTCTTCAAACACCATACTTCTGGCAGCAAGGAAACAATTACTTGGATTGGCATAAAATTAGATTTTTGAGGTCTAAACTGTTTAATAAATATGGACCGATTATTTCTTTTGGTCCTATAGCTGGACTTTAGAGTTAAATTTAGAGGTCTAATAAAATTGGATATGGGGGGGGGGGATTATTCTCTACATTCCTTAAGTCGGACTAGAACTTTTCGGGCGTCATGTTCACAGGAATAGAGCAACTCACAGAACTGTGAGTTGCTCTATTCCTGTGAACATAAAATATTAACATAAGTTATTATATTGACATAAGTTCAAGAGGATGTTTGTTTGTTATTTGGTTTTTAGGAGCATTAGCAACTAAGGCCATATTGCTCAGGGGATATGTGGTGGTCATTCCCTGACCTTTCCGCATCCTCCGTATTTGGTGGTCACAGGCTCTAACCCCGATCTAATCAAGGAGCATATGCTACGCACTGCTGCTCCTGCCCACCTGACTACGGAGGCGCCAGTTCTCCAAACAAACTTACTAATGTCATACCGAACATTGAACTTTTAGCAAAGAAGCATCAGGCTCAGAGATCCCATTGAATAAAAATGAGTAACTATAGAGTATTTTTTTGTTTAAAATTTCATGGGGGTGATTAGGGGAAAAAAATTGTCTAAAAAAGCCCTTTAGGGGGCGATAATTAAAAACGGTTGAGAAACACTGCTGTAAAGAAAGAGCGGTAAAATATTGAATTAAATATTAGACTAGTTTTTAAATGCAGATTTTACTGTAATATGCCATTATACTAAATATAAAAGATGACTTTAAAAAAAGTGGGGGGGGATTGCTTGACGCGGCACATGTATGATTAAGCATGAATTTTCACAGAAGTAGGGGTTGACTTATGTGCCAGAATTTACAATAAGTTTTTCTCACTCTTCAGAAGGCATTTTAGATGTTTGGAAGATTCAGTTGTCAGTGGCTATTGACAGGAGGCATTAGTACAAAATTTTAGTCCTGAGTTTTCGGTGTTATGGCTGGTCTCGAGAACGAGAGTAGCCTTGTTCAGGCAAAGTTTTTTACTGCTCCTGGAATAGAGAAGTTTTTTTCTGTTTTATTAGCTTAAATTGGCATATTAACTTATTTGCTAGAGTAGCTTTATATTCCTAGTTACGATACTTAGTTTAAAGTTTAACTTAGATAGAGATTTTGTAGGTATTACTTAGTATCGGTAAGGGTATCAAATCCACGTGTTATAAGTTGCAGTGAACGAGAAGTTTTTTAGCCATATTTTGCCGCTTTACTGACCAATTGTTATATCAAATTGTTTTCTATAAGTAGCTTATAGATCTAGTCAGGATCCTTAGTTTATTCTGAATTGAGACAGCGAGATTTGGAAGTTAATTAATACTTAAGTGTCGGTAGATTTTCCGTTCATAACTCGCCGCCATTGTTATACAATACGTTATATCCGAACTAGATAGCGTAAGCTTAATATAGTATAGTATAATATTGTCAATCAATCAGTAAAATCTATTAATCTTGTTAAACTTCACTGTCAATTAAATTGTACTTTTTAACTAAATACACGTAACGGCTTAGATTACAAACGTAATATAATTAATTAATGCATAACTTGATACAGAAGTTATATAAACAGAACTCGTAGATAATACTCGATGCTGAAAAATATATATAGATATATGGCGTTATAACCGTGTTGGGATACAAGTTTAGGGTTATAATTTTGTACTGAAATTGAAATTTTATTGAAATTAAATCGAAATCATGACTCAGACCAGAGCAGCAAAGCAAAAGGCTCAAGCTAATGGGAGAACTGAGGAGGGCAGTTGCCCTCTGAATCACAGCCTTTTAAAATGCACTGCTTGCATGATGTTTGTGGAGCAATCGGGTATGGGACATGATATTCCCATGGGGGAAGTGTGTGCGCGTGCAATGTAAGGAATGTAAGGAAATCGGGTGACAACTCAGCATTGTTATGGGCCTATGTGAGAGCTTGAAGGACGGGGTGGATGCCCTCAAAGGATCTAAATTGAGGGGCATCAAGCGCTCAGCTGCTCACATCAACGCCAGAGCTTGCACTTGGTCATCACGCAACACAGCGGCAACCCCCAAGGCAGAATGCACTGGTCCCACAGGAACTAGTAGTTGTTGGTGACTCTACTGTTAGGGAAACAGGTAATATGCTTTGTAAAAAGGATAAGTGGAACAGGACCAGGGTATGTCTGCCAGGGGCAAAGATTGATGATGTTGTAGAGGTGATATCATCTTTTAGCATTAGCATTAGCATTAGCAGAGGCATTTGATGCAAGAAAGCAAGCTTATGCAGCATCAGCCAAAAAAAACCCACTTCCACTTCACCCTTCTGTTCGTTCAAAATACCTGTCCAGCTGAGCCTTAAACTTATTTAGGCTATCAACCTCCACCACAAGGGATGGAAGTCTGTTCCACCAACCAACCACCCGCTGGCTAAAGGCAAATTTCCGCACGTCTATCCTACATCTGTCTTTCCTCAATTTGAATTTATGCCCTCTCAGGTGATTTTTCTGAGCTAGAGGAAGAATCCCATCAGCAT
Organism: Mastigoproctus giganteus; assembly: GCF_048544385.1. Taxonomy (NCBI): domain Eukaryota; kingdom Metazoa; phylum Arthropoda; class Arachnida; order Uropygi; family Thelyphonidae; genus Mastigoproctus; species Mastigoproctus giganteus. The sequence continues at coordinate 192,827,419 of NC_143583.1, forward strand.
TGAGCATGCTTAAACCATTCAAGGCTTTATACACCTCTATCAGATCACCTCGCTGGTGCCTAGTCTCCAGACACTGTAATTTGCAAAACTTAAGCCTTTCTTCGTAAGAGCACCCCTTTGTTCCATTCACTAATCTTGTTGCCCTTCTCTGTACTCGTTCCAGCAGCTCTACATCCTTCTTGAAATGAGGCCTCCAGACCTGTATACAGTACTCTAGGTGTGGCCTGACCATTGCCTTATACAATGGAATAATCACCTCCTTATCCCTGCTGGAAATATTCCTGTATATCATTGATAATACTCCATGAGCTACTCTTGCAGAACGTCTGCACTGCTCAGAGAACTTCATATCTGCCTGCACAACCACCCCCAAGTCCCTTTCATTCTCTACCACTGTCAGTGTAGTACCACAGAGTTGATACGTTGCTCTGGGGTTGCTGTTTCCCATGTGTAGTACTTTACATTTGTCAATATTAAACTTCATTTGCCACCTCTCAGCCCATCTGCTCAACCTTTCCAGATCCTGTTGCAGCAGCATAGTGTCAGTGGTGTCCTTGACAACCCTGCCAACCTTTGTATCGTCTGCAAACTTGGACATTAAGCCCGATATACCATCATCAATATCATTTATAAATACAGAAAACAATAATTGACCCAACACTGAGCCCTGAGGGACTCCACTAATAACATCAGTCCACGATAAGCAGTGTCCATTGATTACCACTCTCTGTCTTCTCCCCCTCAACCACCCCTTTATCCATAGCAGCAATTTGCCTCCAATGTCACACTGCTCCAATTTGTGTAGCAGTCTTCCATGTGCAACAGTATCAAAAGCCTTTCTAAGAGCCAAGTATATAATATCAAAGTTATTCCCTGCATCCAGTTCTTTTGTGACTGCATCACAGTATCCAATCAAGTTGGTCAGGCAAGACTTCCCCTTAACAAAACCATGATGTGTCTGAGCTATAACTGAAGTCTTGTCTAAATGATCCTGCAGTGCTTCTTTAACCAGTGCCTCCATTAATTTTCCTGGAACAGAAGTTAAGCTCACAGGTCTATAATTACTTGTGTCAGCCTTTGATCCTCCTTTGTGAATTGGGGTCACATTTGCACATTTCCAGTCTATGGGTACCTCCCCTGAGTCCAAGGAAGCTCTCATAATTATGGCTAAGGGTTTGCTTACTTCCTTTGATGTCTCCTTTAATATAACTGGATTAATTTAAGAGCACAAAAGGTGATATAGTTGTACACGTTGGCACTAATGATATTAAGAGTAGGACACAGGCAGAATTACTTAACAAGTACAGGTCACTGTTAAAAAAAAAAAAGCCGTGAATTAGGGTTGAATTTGAAAGTGTCTGCAATTCTGCCCAGACACGATACGAGGGAGTATATGATGAGAGCCTTGTCGATCAATTCGGCCCTGGAAAGATTGTGCAAGGCTCAAAGGATGGAATTTTTTTCAGCCTGGTGTGTACTTGTTAACAGGAGAGACTGCTTCTACAGGGATCGGATACACTTAAATAAAAAGGGTGCAAGAATATTTGCTGATGCTATCGAGGCAGTGTTAGGTGGGTCGGAAAACTGCTAACTTGAGGGGGGATACAACTACTAATAGATTAACAGTAGCCACTGACAGAGGTGAAAGTGATTCTTGCACTGCTTCTGTTGAAATGAGCAGCAGCCTGGAAAACAAGATGCAGAATATTTCAGAGACTGCTGGGAGTCATTTCAGTACAAGTAAACACATGGGTTGTGATATGGTAGCTAAGAATAGGAACAGGTGCATATATACTTGCGTATACACCAATGCTAGGAGTTTGGTAAATAAATTTGATGAATTTGAGGTATTGCTCAAAACATCAAATGCAGATATTGTTGAGATATTAGCGACATGGTGTCACACATATATAAGGAATGCAGAACTGGAATTTGGGGAGTACAGTGTGTACAGAAAGGATAGACAGGATAGGAAGGGAGGAGGGGTTATGCTATTAGTTAATAAACACATAAAATCCAAGGAAGTGAAGCCAGTTGACATCGCTGGACAGTGCAGTGTCGCGTCCGTTTGGTGTGACATAAGTATTGGGAGATCAAAATTGAGAGTAGGAGTGTGCTATAGGCCTAACGACTCTGATGAGTATAATAAGAAACTATACAGGGAAATAGTGGGCCAGTAAATCAGAGAGTCTTATAATGGGGGATTTTAATTTCCCAGATATTGACTGGAATTTGTGGGTTGGTCACTCACACACTAGCAAGGCTTTTGTGGATTTATTGGATGACTATTTTCTGCATCAGCATGTTCGGGAGGCAACTAGAGGGAGTAATACTCTTGATCTGATTATCAGTAGTGATTCTTCATGCATTAAGAATTTGCAGGTAAAGGAACCACCAGGTGGCAGTGATCACAGTGTGCTGCAGTGGGATTTACTCAAAGAGGTAACGACCATCAGGGGTAAAGGGAAGGGTTATTGCTTTCATAAAGGCAACTACGATGGTCTGAGACAGTATTTAAATTCTATAAAGTGGGACCAACTGATGATGTTACCAACAGCAAATTCAAAATGGGAAGCATTCAAAGAACTTATCTTGGAAGCTACTAGGCTTTACATACCAACTAAGAAATATTGTTCAAGATTTAGGCCTAAATGGATGGGAGATGAACTAATTAGACATATGGCAGAGAAGAAAAATGCATGGGATACATATAAATTAATGGGTGACATGGAAGTCTGTAATAGATATAAGCTGGTCTGTAACCAAGTCACAAAGGAGATTAGGCAGGCAACGGCAGATTATGAGAAATCGTTGGCAAAGAATGCAAAGAAAAACAGAAAAGAGTTCTTTACCTATGTAAACTCTAGAAGAAAAGGGATGAATCACATTGGTCCACTGGATATTGTTGGTTCAACAGTTGAGGATCCTGCTCAGGTGGCTAACAAACTAAACGAGTATTTTGCATCTACATTCACACATGAGGAGTTATTCAGGAAGGGGAATGCCAGAGGTGAAGTAAACTCTGGCAGTCAGCTAGATGATTTTGTAATAACTGACAGGAAAGTGGAGAAGAAATTGTTGAGGATAAACATAAAAAAGGCACCTGAGGTGGATGGGATCTATCCAGTTATATTAAAGGAGGCAGCAAAGGAAGTAAGCAATCCATTAGCCATAATTATGAGAGCTTCCTTGGACTCAGGGGAGGTACCCACAGACTGGAGATGTGCAAATGTAACCCTAATTCACAAAGGAGGATCAAATGCTGACACAAGTAATTATAGACCTGTGAGTTTAACTTCTGTTCCAGGAAAATTAATGGTGGCACTGATTAAAGAAACACTGCAGGATCATCTAGAAAAGACTTCAGTTATAGCTCGGACACATCATGGTTTTGTTAAGGGAAATCTTGCCTGACCAATTTGATTGGATACTATGGTGCAGTCACAAAAGAATTGGATGCAGAGAATAACTTTGATATTATATATTTGGATCTTAGAAAGGCTTTTGATACTGTTGCACATGGAGGACTGCTGCACAAATTGGAGCAGTGTGGCATTGGAGGCAAATTGCTGCTATGGATAATGGGATGGTTGAGGGAGAGAAGGTAGAGTGGTAATCAATGGACACTGCTCATCTTGGACTAATGTTATTAGTGGAGTCCGTCAGGGTTCAGTGTTGGGTCCATTATTGTTTTCTGTATTTATAAATGATATTGATGATGGTATATCAAGCTTAATGCCCAAGCAGATGATACAAAGGTTGGCAGGGTTGTTAAGGACACTACTGACGCTATGCTGCTGCAACAGGATCTTGAAAGGTTGATGAGATGGGCTGAGAGATGGCAAATGAAGTTTAACATTGACAAATGTAAAGTACTACATATGCAAAACAGCAACCCCAGAGCAACGTATCAACTCTGTTGTACTACACTGACAGTGGTAGAGAATGAAAAGGACCTGGGGGTAATTGTGCAGGCAGATGTGAAGTTCTCTGAGCAGTGCAGACGGGCTGCAGGAGTAGCTCATGGTGTCTTGTCAATGATATACAAGAATTTTTCTAGCAGTGATAAGGGGGTGATTATTCCCTTGTATAAGGCAATGGTCAGGCCACACCTTCAGTACTGTATACAGGTCTGGAGGCCTCATTTCCAGAAGGATGTAGAGTTGCTGGATGTAGAGTTGCTGGAGCGAGGTGATCTGATAGACGTGTGTAGAGCCTTGAATGGTTTGAGCATGCTCAATGCCGATGGCACTCTTCCTCTTGCTCAGAATAATCACCTGAGAGGGCATAAATTCAGATTGAGGAAAGATTGATGTAGGATAGATGTGTGGAAATTTGCATTTAGTCAGCGGGTAGTTGGTTGGTTGAACAGACTTCCATCCCTTGTTGTGGAAGTTAATAACCCAAATAAATTTAAAGCTCAGCTGGACAGGTATTTTGAACGAACGGAGGGGTGAAATGGAAGTGGTTTTTTGGCTGATGCTGCATAAGCTTGCTTTCTTGCATCATAAGCCTCTACTAATGCTAATGTAACAACATCATTAACTATTAGAGATAGAGATGACCGAAGATATTTTCTTTTTCAAATGCCAAAGGTTAGCTGTTAAAGGTTAGCCATGAATTATAGTACAGAGGTGAAATCGGGCATATCTCTCTCTCTCCACAATAGGAATGATAATCACAAGGCAAATTCTGTACAGAAGTCTTCAGAGGGGGGCACCTCCACAGCACGTGGTTTGTGTTTGTGTTATTTGTTGTCTACCACTTCCAACTAGTGGTAGACAACAAATTGTTTTCGTGCTAAAAAGAAACAAAATAAAGCACATGGAATGATATAATCTTGGACTATCTTGATCCATTCAAAACATTTTCTTAATCTTGGGACATTTTCAGTATGATTCCAGAATGCATTATCTTTAGTTCGCACACAAGAAGGCATACCTCGAGGATTGGCTTAGTGTAGCTCATTTTGCATTGTGTCAATAACATAACTTAAGGCACTTCAAACACGTAATCTTCCATTATGCAGATTACCTTGCAATTTCCTGTCAACCATTGATTATGTATACCATTGAAAGTCAGCTGCAGTTGACAGTAACTAAAATCAAAACTTCGACAAAAAGAAATAGCTGTCATCAATTATCTGAAGGGAAAAACTATAGCATTGCATTTCTGTAAATTTGCATCCTTATCATCTAGAACTTATGCTAGTACTGAAAGGCATGGTGTTACCCATGAGAAATTCCATACGACATTTTTTAGTTTTAAACATCCTTCATACAGTATCCTTGAACATCTTGGAGTGTTGACAGACAATCATTGCTCAAATTACTCATATGTAATCCTGACCACATTAAAGCCTACTGTGCTTTAATCCAATCACAATCCTAAACAATATAGCTATAGTATATGCTTCAGCTAGAAACAGCATCTTAAAAAAATGGCGTCTCCGTAGCCAGGTGGGAAGGAGCAGCAGTGCGTACCACACGCTTCTTGATTAGACCGGGGTTCGAGCCCGTCACCACCAAATATGGAGGATGCGGAAAGGTCAAGGAATGACCACCGCATATTCCGGAGCAATATGGCCTTAGTTGCTAATGCTCCTAAAAACCAAACAACAACAACAGCATCTTAAAATATCTGATACTGTCCAGCACGACCCTTCAATCAGTAATACCTACAGTTCATATCCTGTACATTGATGCACATCATCTTCATGTCCCTATTTTGTCAATATACTGCCAAAATATGAACTTTGCCATCCCATTCTTTTGAATATATTTCAGCCATTCTCTTTGGATAGCATTATGTGTTGCTAAGCCCAGTAAATCTAAGCCCATATTTGAAAAATACGTACTGGGGAACCACATCATTGGAGATGAAACCAACCTAAGTGAGCTGTTCACTTATCTAAAAGCAATCAATTTGATTAACTGCTGCTAAATACTTTAATTTTTTATTATTATATATATATATATATTTTTTTTTTTTGGACCATACTGATTATCATTTCAAAGTTGGAAGTGTAATTTGGTTGTGGTTGCCCTTGTGCCATTAAACCTCCGCTTCAATAACAACTTGTCAAAAGTGCAACTCCTTGCTAATGATAGTATGCACTGAACCAACACTGATCTTGTATGCTATGGCAGTTTCTCCAGTAGTAATAAGATGGATTTCTTCATATGACTTCTGCTTCACAACACAGTGTGCTTGCTCTGATCAACAGTACTGCGTTCAAATATTTTATTACAGATTGCCTCTCTGCTTTGGTGGATGACTGCAAGGATCTTCACTGGTTCAACCTACCTGCTAGATCTTTTATGCCATATTGATCTTCATGATTCAGCAGTGGCTACTAGACAGAAGACTACATTCCACGTCAGTAGCTCTAGATTAAAGATATCCAGGGACTCCTTTAATAGGACATTGGCACTCATGAAGAAGTTTGATCTGGATATGGCTGTGGACAGGAAAGAGTTTCACAGAACTATTTGGAGTAAGTTGACTGGCTGATGGATGAGTTCTGGGTTAAAGATGTCCTCGTGTGTGTGTGTGTGTGTGTGTGTGTGTGTGTGTGTGTCATGAATCCCTTTTTTATTTCCTTGAATTGGACTTTTCCCATTTGAATGAACTTTCATTGTACAAAGTGTGTTCTTCGTCTGTTTACTTTTGTTTTGTACAATCTTTGTTCTGTTATCTTTTTTTCTGCTCTGTTATACACTTTAACTGGGCACATGCCTGTTGTGTGTATTATATGTTAAAATAAATAAATACTGCCATCATGAAAATTGACCATTTCTACCTAAGGCCAGTAGGTGGTGGACACCCGGTGTTGCCAACTAATGTCTTGTATGAAATATAGGCTGTCTGCAATACTGAAGGTCTGATGGAAGTTTTATATCGTGATATTCATGTATGTATATGTTTCATATACTAAAAACTTGAAAAAAGAAAATTTCTGCATCCTGTTATTTTTGTGGGGGGGGGGAGACCAGAGATAAATTAATGGAATTACTTAATTTTCTCTTCAGAAATAAGTTTATGTAGCTTACAAATTATGCCCATTTTAAAAATTTAACAATTTATTTTTCATTTTATATTCTCAATTTAAAAAATAAGGTGTTGAACAAGTATGCATAGTCTTAAGGCTAAATTTAGTCTTAGGCTATTATTCTGTTTATTGAAAAGTGTATTTCCTTTATTTTTACAGAGGAAGCCATTCCACGCATCATGTGCAAATTTTTTCTTCTTCTCCTAATGAATTGCATATTAGTCCTTCAGACCCTTTTGTTCTGACTGCAAATTCTTTCCAAGAAATGACAATTGTTGCAAAACCACTGCTTCCTGGTACAAGGTAATTAATAATTGACTATGTATACATATTTAATTATCATACAGTACTTGGTTATGCATTTTTTTCTCAAAAATTCCAAGCACTAAAAAAATGTAACATTATCCATGCCACAACTTACAACAGTAAAACACAAATATCTTAAACCAAATGGTCAGCTTTATTGAAGTTTTATTGTTTGAGATATGCTTGGAATTAAAATATTTCCAAATATAAAGTTTGACAGTTAAGCTCCAAGACTGAGTCTGTTGCACACGTGTCAAAGCTCAGAGTCATGATGCAGTGTGCCATGGCAGGTGACTTATATGACTGCATTTGTGTGCAGTTGTATGTGAGAGTTGTATTGTTCGGGGCATTGTCAGTAAGAGGTAGGTAAATGATTATATAATTACTAATAGAAGTATAAAAACAGGAAAGGAATGTAATGGATATAAAAGTAATGCCATAAGTAGATATTAGTAGTAATCATAAATTAATAGTAGGAACATTTTAGATTTTTTTTTTTTGAGAAAAAGCAAATAATAATTAATCATAAAGAAACAAAATTCAAGATGGAATTATTACACAATAAAAGTATTAGGAATAATCTAAAGATATCAAATAAAAAATGGATATACAAATATACCAAGAATATAAAGAGATTCGAAATACAAAATTTATGAAGGATAAAAATAAAACAAGAAATTAGGATAAGTATTTGAAAGAATTAATCTTCTTTTCCTCAGATTAATAAAATTATTATAAAAATCTTTATCCTTTATGGGATTTTTTCTGCCTCACGGCATGTACTGTTACCAAGTGGTTGGTTTTGTCCAGGTACTATTATTATTGTTACATTTGGTCGAGAAACCCTCTTACAATCCTACAGGTATTCAGGATTTCAGCTTTCTGTAGTTCCATGTAAGTATTCTCTGGGAGGCCTATTGTTGCTAGGTTTTTATGGAGGCTCTTTGGCACCGTACCAGTGGCTGACTCGATGCTTGGGATTAGCATTCCTCATTCCATATGTTACGTATCTTTGACTTCCTGTCTTAGGTCTGAGTACTTCCTTATCTTTTCCTCATATGTTTTCTGGAGGTTACTGGTGTTGGGCACTGCTGTGTCGATCAGGTAGATAGCCATTTCCTTCTTGTCAATGAGGGTTATATCTGGTCTGTTGTGCAGAATCATCTTGTCCATCGTTGAGGCATGGTCCCTGTATAATCTTTGAGTAGAGGTCTCTAGTATGGCCTGAGGCTCATACTTGTAATACGGTAAACTTGCTTTAATCAGCTGGTATTTTTGCAATAACTTCTGATTTATTATCCTTGTCACCTAGTCATGTCTGTGAGTGTACTCCATCTGGGTGATCACACTTCATGCTGTGGTGATGTGCTGGATTGTTTCTGGGGCCAGGTGGCATCGTCAACATGTGTCATCTGTTACTTTGGGGTCCTTGGGAATGTATTTCCTGTAGTTCCTGGTGTTGGTTACCTGGTCTTGGATGAGCATGAATCATTTGGCTTTGGGGAAGAGCCTTCCATTTGTAAGCCGAGCATTGGAAGCCAACGTATTGAGGTCATTGTATTGTCTACCATGGCGTGTCTTCTTCTTCACTTATCTTTGTTTCTTTTGTCTGTGTGAGTGTGGTCCCCTTGTTGAGGTTGAGTGTTCTGTTCCGTTTGTCTGTCTTTCTTATGGCTTGGTAAATTGGTGCTGTGCTTTCATAGAAGTAATCCCACAGGTTCTTAATCACTTTCTTCTCTTGTTCAATGGGGTTAGTCAATCCCATCCCTCCTCATTTACGGGCTATGGTCAGTCTCTTAATGGGTGAATTCGGGTGGTGTTGGCTGCTCTTGGTCATCATTATCCTGTTGATCTCATAATCTCCTCCAGCTCAGTGTTGGTCCAATCTGTGATCCCAAAAGAATTTGTTAGTACTGGGACTGCATAAGTGTTTATAGCTGTGACCATGTTCCCACCATTCAGCTTTGATTTTAGTAGGCTTTTCAGTCTCTGATGGTATTTCTCAGTGAGGCAGGCCTTGTGTTCTAATTGGTGGGCCTGCATAATTCCCATATATTTGTGTCTCTCTCCTTCTATCATGGATTCAATCCCTTCACCAGTCTTCAGCTGGTAGTTTTGTCTGACTGAATATTTTTGATGCAATCCATGGATCTTGCATTTGTTAGGCCAAATTGCATCCTGATGTCAGTGCTGAACTCTTCAGTGATCTGGATTGGAGTTGATTCTCGCTTGTGGCATAGAGTTTTATGTCATCCATGTACATCAGGTAAGAGAGGTACATCAGGTAAGAACCATGTACAGGTTCTTCCTCCTTTCTTTTAGGGTATATCCATACTTGCTGTTATTGAGCATGGTGGACAGTAGGTTAAGTGCTAGAGAGAACCATTATGGGCTCAGTCCATCTCCCTGAAAGATTCCTCTTCTGATGGGTATTGGTCTGGTCGTGACGTTCTCGACCTTGATGCTTCTAAGAAGTGTGTTGCTTCTAAGAAGTGTGTCAATGTCAGGTTGACTTTGTAGACCTTCAGTGTCTCTAGCAACCAGCTATGGGGTATGGAGTCGAAGGCCTTGTGGTAGTCAATGTAGGCAGTGTACAGATTGCGGTGCTTGTTGTAGGCTTTCTCCATAACTGCATCATCATTTGTTTACATCCCTTCTGCTGCTCATCCACAATGTTTTGCCTCTCTAAATGGTTTCATATTTTCTTAGTTATGCAGTTGGTCAGGATCATGTATGTGGTTGAGAAACAGGTGATTGATCTGTACTTTCCTGGGTTTGTGGTGGCTTTGTCCTTGGCCTTCAGGTCCTTGAGTCAGAGACTGAGATTGTGTCAGGGTGCATTATTATCTGGGTGAATTGCTCTGCTGTGTGTGTGTGTGTGTGTGTGTGTGTGTGTGTGTGTGTGTGTGTGTGTGTGTGTGTGTGTGTGTGTGTACGGCTGAACTTCTTGTACCAGTAGTTGTGAATGTTATCTATTCCTGAGGTTTGCCAGTTATGGGACTTCTTGATCAACTGCTGTACATCTTCCTCTCAAATCTCCCATTCTGTCACTTCTTGTACATTCTTGGTTTTCTTCCTTTCTAGATTACAGCCATTATGGCTAACTTCACTGCTCCACAGGTTTCCCCAGAACTTCTCGAGTACTTTCTGGTTGTGGGGTCCATTGTCTTCCTTCGCCTCTTGTCTGATTTTTCTGTTGAAGGCTCTCTGGTTTTCATCAAATGTTCCGTTGTTTGATTTTGGCGAAGTCTCTTGCTGAGTGCTAGGATTCTGCTTGAGAGCGTCAAGGATTATTATTATTATAAAGTGATGTTATAATCATGATGTCTAATGTACAAACATTGGTTTACCTTAAAAATTCAGCTATGTAGTAATGATACAATTTCACTAACAGCGTGACTTCTTTTCCTAAGCCTTATTTCATCTACTTGAAGACAGCTTTTTTAGTCCTATCTCGCCACTTATTTCTGCTTTGGTCAAGTCATCATCCACTCTACTTTCTTCCATAGTCTTCCTCACTTTAAGCCTGAACTATTTTTAAATAGAAATAAATTTAACATGTATAAATGCCACAGTTTAATTTCACTATTTCTATATCACATTTTTACTCTAATCTGTAAGCTATAACAAGGATGTTACATGGTTTATCATCTAAACCCTTTACAGTTCAATGTTGCAGCAGCTCTCACATCATAAAATTCTGCTTCCCATTCAATATCGCAGTATCTATTACAGGCAGTGTTGCCAATTATGAAATCTGTTTTCCTGCTGTGCTGCCTTAATTATAGTACTGTCATCTATATATACTCCTTTTCACATCCATTTATTTTCACATTGTTTATACACATAACAATGGGAAAAACTGAACTAATGTTTATAATCAGTTATTATCAGCATGCAGAAATTGATTTTTGTCATTTTAGAAGTCACAGGATATCATATTCTGTGTTTAGAAGTGAAGAAATTAGACTTTGTTAGAAATTTATGATTCAAAATTTGAATGAACTAAAAGTATTTTTTTTTTTTTTTGTGTGTGTGTTAACAAGGAACTAAATGATAAAACTAATATAAAGGACAAAAAGAATAGGCAGTATATGTTGTCCATTCTTCTTATTTGAAGAATAGACAGATGGATTCTGTTTTTCAAGAATATATTTAACAGGAAGAGATTTCTGCAGATATTTTGGATTTCCTTTTGTTCAAACAAAAAGAATTCAGAGTAGAGGAGCTAAAGTAAAAAATATTTTTAGTGATCTGAATGAAAAGTTTCTTGAATGTTTTGTTCTAGGAACAATTATTGCAATAAACAAAAGTAATTTTCGATTCAAATGTTATAACCTCCAAAGCCAGCAAAGAAGGCCTTGATGTATTTATTTTAGCTGACTAGGAACAGGTTCTGTGTCAGCTATTATACCACATTTTGGAAAGCCTATTACTGGCTTCTAAGCCCAGGCTTTATTTTCACCAGAAGAATTATGATTCATCTCATCCATAAACTGTTTCACAGTATTGAAGATACTGCAAAGCATTTTTTGAATGGTATGGTGGAAGAAGTTGTTTGTTCTTAAAAATCTTTCTTGGCTAAATGCCTAAGAGTATGAAGGAGTTTGTTTATGCATGGGTAATTAATGCACACACACACACACACACACACACACACATCATTTCTACTACCAAGATAGTTTTAATTATATCTCATATTGTGAGAATACATTCACAGCGAGTTGCTTTGGTATTGAACTACCTTGAATGAGTAATGCTTCACCTATGGAGAAGACTAATGGTATCCACTGAGAATAAGTAACAGTCTTTTCAATAGGTGAAGCGTACTTATTTGAGGTAGTACAATATCATGGCAACTCGTGAAGGTATTCACAATGTGAGATATAATTCGATAATTGTAGATTTCTTAAAATACCATTTATAATCGACTAAACATGATAGCATAGCTTAATTTATTATGGTAATCACCTTTTTTTATGATCTGCAATTGATTTTTGAATAGGGTGGATGATAATTTAAATTGGGAGTAAGTAAGTTGGGGTTTTTTTAAAAACAGAAGTTAAAATATGTGCAAGGAAGTAGAAGTGCGCGCCTTCATCCTTGGTTGTCAATATTAAAGTTGAAAATAAGTGGTTAACACTGGAGGCCAATAGCCATAACAAGTGGCTTTCGTTATCCACGTCTTCAGTTGGCAGTGTAAAAAAGGACAAAAAGAATAGACAGTATATGTTGTCTATTCTTCTTATTTGAAGAATAGACAGATGGATTCTGTTTTTCAAGAATATATTAAACAGGAAGAGATTTCTGCAGATATTTTGGATTTCCTTTTTTTCAAACAAAAGGAATTCAGAGTAGAGGAGCTAAAGTAAAAAATATTTTTAGTGATCTAAATGAAAAGTTTCTTGAATGTTTTGTTCTAGGAACAATTATTGCATTAAACAAAAGTAATTTTCGATTAGTAAACGCATGTATTTAAGAAAGCTAAGTTCCCATGATGCTCCTGTTTACGTGTCAAAATCTCAGGTGTATGAGATTCCAAGCCGGTGCAATGTTGTAAGGTAGTTTGGTATTTAATACTTGAGATTTTCACATGTAACCAGGAGCATCACAGGAACTTAGCTTTCTTAAATACAGTCAGTCCTCGTATAACACGTTTACATTACACGAATTCGATCATACACGATTTATAAATAGGGGAACGATATCTTATATAACATGAACCGAATTCGCTTATGCACGATTCGCCTTTGTGTTTACAAGAAATGGCAGTCGAACCATTTTTACAAGAAATGGCAGAATCACCCCAACCGAATGCAACACGATAGGAATGAAGAGAAGATTCTGGAAATGTATTTATGTTTTTCATATCAGTGAAGGGGAAACACATTTCACCATAATAACGTAAAAACCTACACAATTGCAGCAATCGGTATAATCGCAAATGCAATTAGATCGAGTTTACTACCAGTTTATGACAATTCCACTAGCAGAAACGCAACTGAAAATTGTTTTTATTGTTTTATGGTAGTAACCCCCAGAAATGTGCTTTAGTAAAATGTGAGGTGTTAATAGTGTATCTCTGCCTTTACGGTGTTGTTTATTCAGTTGCCACACGCGCGCAGCTTTGTTTATGTGTATCAAGAGTGCCTCCTCGTTTTATAATTGTGCTTTATTCCCTAAAAATTAGTAAAACACTTAAAAGGTGTGAAAAGGAAGCGTCCTGTTGAAGACACCGCAGATTCGGAGAGAAAAAGAAAAGCAATATCAATAAACAGAGGTGGACTGGGTCAAAAATTCTTACCCGGGAAAATTTATAGTGGCCTCATAATATGGTTTATGGCCAAAATCACACTTGCCTCTGGCCCACCGGGGTTTCCCCGGTAAGGCTAATGGCCACTTCGCCTCTGTCGATAGAGAAAAAATATGAAATTGTGAAACGCTTTGAGCGAAATGTAAGACCATGTGATATTGCACGTGCTACAGACCTAAATGAGGCAACGCCGAGAATTACAAAGAATGCAGAGAAAATAAAAACAACTTTCATAGCAGGAACAATTCAAAGTGTAATTAAAAACCATTAGATTAAGACACAAAGAATTGGTAGAGATGGAACGGCTGTCATCTGTTTGGATAGAAAATCAAACAAAAAACAAGTTTGCTTACGATAGAAGCAAAAGCATTAGCAATATTTTATTACATAATAGTCGTAATAAAATATGTAAGTATTTTATTCGTAAAAAATATGTATTTTTTATTATTTATTATATTATAATAAAATATAATATAATAATAATAATAAAATATTATAAAAATTATAATATTTTTATTACATATTTTAATCGTTATAAAATATGTAAGTATTTTATTACGATTATTTATTGTTTGGTAATGTTTTGGTTACCAATGTGTGTTCAATCTTGGGTGATCGGCACCTAACCCTAAAGTGCCTCCGTAGCCAGGTGGAAGGAGCAGCAGTGCATAGCACACGCTTCTTGATTAGACCGTGGTTCGAGCCCGTGACCACCAAATACGGAGGATGCGGAAAGGTCAGAGAATGACTACCGCATACCTCGGAGCAATATGGCCTTAGTTGCTAATGCTCCAAATAACAAACATAATTCTTAATTCTTAACCTAACCCTATTTTTCCCATTTTGGTGTTCCATATTGCACAATTTTGCATTGCACGAGGGTTTCTAGGAACACAACTATCGTGCTATACGAGGACTGACTGTACACGTGTTTTCTCTCAACCCATCATTGCCAACTGAAGACATGGATAACGAAAGCCACTTGTTATGGCTATTGGCCTCCAGTGTTAACCATTTATTTTCAACTTTAATATTGACAACCAAGGATGAAAACGTGCACTTCTACTTCCTTGCACATATTTTAACTTCTGTTTTTAAAAAAACCCCAACTTACTTACTCCCAATTTAAATTAAAATTATCATCCACCCTATTCAAAAATCCATTGCAGATTATAAAAAAAGGTGAGTACCATAATAAATTAAGCTATGCTATCATATTGTGTGTGTGAGATATAATTAAAACTATCTTGATAGTAGAAATGATGTGTGTGCATTACCTGTGCATAAACAAACTCCTTCATACTCCTAGGAATTTAGCCAAGAAAGATTTTTTTAGATTGAACCAAGCACACCATCAAGTATCTCTCATATTGTGGAGTTATACTTCATAACTGGATTGTCACTATTGCAACAACAGGATGCCTGCCTACCCACCGATGAGTAAGCCAACAAGCTTCAAAACTGTGCAGTCTGGGTGGTGGTATCAGACAAGATTAAGTAACATTAGTCTTCTCCTTGGGTGAAGCATTACTTATTCGAGGTATTGCAGTACCATGGCAACTTGTGAAGGTATTCACAATATGAGATATAATTAAAATGATGCATTAAAACTATCTTGCAGTAGAAATAAATTATGTGTGTACATTGCACATGCATAAACAAACTCCTTCAAGTTGTTGGGTGCATTGTTTTTGGCTTTTATAAGTGTCAATTGTGAACAGTTTCATCTTGATGAAAGTGGTAGATCCATCCCAAAAGAATCTTCATCACAAGCAGTTTTGAAAGAAGTTGCTTGTTCAGCTGTAGGAGATGTCTATTCTTTTAGCATTAGTAGAGGCATATGATGCAAGAAATTTCTTTTTAAAAAAAGAAATTCTAAAAGAAAGGCTATCAAGTTCAGCTGCAGAAGACAGACTGAATGTCCATCCTCATTTTGAGATGCCAGATGACAATTCAAATAAGAAGGACTGCAGTATGTAGAAACAGATGTTAGAAACAAAACAGTTTGGTATTGCGAGATATGCTCCTGAAAAGCAGAAATGCAGGATTTTTTAGTTTCAAGAAATACCTGATATAAAATCATGCAAACCAAAAAAAAAATTTTTGAATATCACATTTCAAATAATCTTTTTTTTTTTCTTTTTTTTGAAAATGGGGAAGACAACAAAAATAATTCTATACTGCAAAAATTTAAATAAAATAAGGGAAAAAACTATTTTTAATTCAGAATTTAATTAATTTTAATTTAATTTATTTTTATTCAGAAACACCTCAATACATATTCTAAATAACTAACAGGCTACATTTAAAGAAAATATATTATAGGCTCACGAAGATGAAAAGCTTACAGTTGCAGGACATCTACTTAAAATGGGACAGAATTTTAGCAGCTTGCAGATCTGTAAACTTTGCACATTCATGAGGCCTGAATGCAAGATTTGGTTTGGTTTTTATGGCGCATCATCGGATGAATGCAAGACAAGATGTAGTACTATACTGTATTGAAACAGTCTTTTTCTTATTAAGAGAGTATATTGAGATGTTCCTTGATCTATTTTCACAGGATAATATAATACAGGTATTTTTATTATTTTATTTTAACTAAATTTATAAGCTGACTTTGAAATTCATTAAATGGAACTTTGATAACTTTGAGATACCTACTGCTATAAAATTTCATAATTAAATTCTGATTTGATTGAAGAAGTCTGTGGATGTTTCTTAGTATAGACTTGTTTTTTCTTTTTCATTTAAAAAATGTGATATCAGAAACTGTCTATTGTATAATAAGTTATACTATAATTAAATTATTTCTACTTTGATGATAGGTGGATGCATATTAATATGGTAGACAAAGAATTAAAGCAGTTATTAAGATCCTGGTTGGTGGTATTAGCCTGTCAATCACCACCAGTAACCAAATCCTTTCAAGTGCAGATTCCTTTACATAAAGGATGTACAAAGGTGAGAAAGAGCACCATCTTTAGAAATTCCTTTCATAGAACTCATACACAGGCTGATCTTTTAATTTTTGTAAGAATGGCTGCACTGCTATACATCCACTCAAAGCTTCAGCAAACTGACAATAGATAGTAGAAATATGTATGTCCAAGAATATGCTGACATAGTTATCAAAGTTGCTTGGCCTTGAGTTAGGTGCTGTGAGAACGAGCTGTTTCAAAAGATGTTTGTGGATCATAATGACCGATCCATGTCTTATCACCAGTTACCACGTTACTAAGAAATTCTTTACCGTCTCTCTTCAGCCATGTTGCCATTTCTCTATACTCTTTCATGAGGTTGTTTCTGATCAAGTGTGCAATCCAGTGACCACAGATTCACAACATTTTAAGCTACTCTTTAACAGTCATGTGTATCTACAGCACTGCCATATGAGATTTGACATTCTGTTGCTTAGCTGATGGTGTGTGATTTGGTGGTCTTCATCTAGAATCTCCTGGGCCTTTGCAATTTGCTCTGGAGTGGTGAAAGTAGTCCTAGCCATGAGTCATCAGCCACAGATTCTTGTCCTTCTTTAATGTGCATGTGCTACATGAAAATTGCAGTTTTCTTCAAAAATTTGTCTACATAAATCTCTGACATTCAGGGCCGGATTTAATCATAAGCTAAACAAGCTACAGCTTAGGGCAGTGGTTTTCAACCTTTTTTTTAATAACAGCACCCCTTAAGTAGTTTATTTTATTCTGTGGCACCCCTACTCAATTTTCTCAAGATATATATATATATATATATATATATATATATATATACACACACACACACACACAGTATATAATTTTATTCTTTATATAGAGGTACTAAGTAAACATCAATTATAGATCACCACAAAATTAAAAAGATACTGTACACCTTTTTATAATGAAATAAACATATAAATTAAAAAATAACAAGTTTAAGTAACTTAAACCCAAATTACGTGACACCCCTGGAATGTTGTTGTGGCACCCTGGTTGAAAACCACTGGCTTAGGGTCTTGCATTACAAGGGGTCTCACTCCATCTTAAAAAAATCCTTTTTTTTTTTAATATTGTCACAAGTGAACTGTAAGAGAGAGATGGGGGCCTCATACATCTTATAGCTTAGGGCCACAACAAGTTTAAATCCGGCCCTGCTGACATTTCTTTCACAGTCTTTAGTGCTCATCCCACCAACACACAGCATATAACAAAACACTGCTCAATCTTCAACTCTTCCATTATGCAACTCGCAAAATGGTTCCTACTTATAGCATTTAACTTAAGGCAACTTTGCAACTACCAGACACCATGTCGGAACATGCAATTGTGTCAGCATATTCTTGGACATACTTTTCTGCCATCTTTTGCAGTTTGCTGAAATGTGAGTGGTTGTATGGTTGTGCTGCCATTCCATTAAATTAACTGAACAACATGTGTATATAATAACTGCAGTACAATAAATTAAAGTTAATTGAATAATTTAAAAAATAATTATTTAAAAGAATATTGTCAATTTTGTAACTTCACTTTTTAAGAAAATAAAAACATTAAAATAGATATCAAAATAGCCTAATAATAAAAACTACTTGTCAAAAATGGCAAAAATACTTCCAAAATGCTCACAGGATAAAATAATTGCCCCTTGCTAGATTTTTTAAACCTCTCACAGAGAACTGCTGGTAGTAAAGTGCACAACTGCTGAAAGGTTATGCAATGTTCTGACAGAGCAGCAAAGCAAAAACTGTTGCTATAATGCTTATAGCTTATCACTTACCTTGGTCAAGTTTCTTGAGAATTGAATAGAAATATCAATAGAGAAAATTGCACTTTATATCACAATAGCAGTCCAATATTCTGTTGTTATGGTCACTACTGAGTGTCCAGTAGTTGAAAAACTTTTATCAGTATGTATTTTCTATTTTTTGCCACTATTAATGGCCTGAAATACTAGTATTTTACCAAAAAGGATAAAAAAAAAAAAAAAGATTGCCATAGTGACAATCATAAATTATATATTACAATATAGTATAAAAAAAATATCATATTTTTCTCCCTAAATTTAACTACAGCATATTAATCAAATTTCTTTTACCTAGTAATAAACATTCTTTATAATTTACTGCTAATTTACATACACTGAACTTTGGTTTTGAAGTGAGCTAACAGTTAGCTCTATTAAGTTCTAGAAAAAAAATAGTGAACTGCTAAACTTGAATGTAACAGTAGCCAACACGATTTTTACCTCCAATAACTTAAATGCTGTTTCAACCAATTTTTTTGATTGCCTGACCTGCCTCCTCAAGGCAAAATGTGGGCAGTGGGGGTCCTGCTAGGGGCCCCAATGGCTAAAAGGTCAGAGAAACAACATACCATGACATTACACAACAGAACAATACCCTCTACACTTTTGTAAAGGCGCCTCCGTAGCCAGGTGGGCAGGAGCAGCAGTGCGTAGCACACGCTTCTTGATTAGGCTGTGGTTCGAGCCCGTGACTACCAAATACGGAGGATGCGGAAAGGTCAGGGAATGGCCACCGCATATCCCTGGAGCAATATGGCCTTAGTTGCTAATGCTCCTAAAAACCAAATAACAACAACAACTTTTGTAAAATCCCTAGCCTTCACAGAGTTCTGTGTTACACAAACAGAGTACACAACATGCAGATGGGAGGGAACCTCTGGTGCTGTTATACCCCATACACTTTATACCTATAACCACCCTCTATCTTATGCCAATCACCCATCCCATTATCCAGTAAAGGAATGATTGATTGACATTAAGGGCAGTAAAATTGCCCTAATGCAGCCCCAGGTGCCAAGCGATGGTGACTGAGTGATATCTCTGTGCTTTCAGTGTGATTTCCCAAAAGCAGTTTATAGCTCTTTTAAGTTCCTTACATTAAGAAATCTATTTATTTGATAACAGCTCTTGTTATTACAAAAGTACTTGTAGAAGAAAGGAGACCACCTTTCTTTATTTCTTATAGTTTTACTACTAACAACTACTACTTTTTGCTTGATCACACCAGACATTGCTCCTGCCTCCCCAATGCAGGGCTGGAAACCTTGGCAGGACAATTAATCTGCCAAGAGCCAAAAGGAGCAAATATGGAGCACAATGTGTTTCTGCCTCTCGAGCCGACGAGCTCTTGGCCAGACATAGATACTGAACATGACACATCGCAACCCAAGAGATTTAAAACCAATTCCTCGGTGACATATTTTCCTGCATTTCTAATAATGCATTCACTTGCAGATCAGCCTCTTAGTAAACTGTTTCCCTTCCTTATCCAGGAACACCTGGAAAGTCTTGCAGGATCTCTTAAAACAGTCAAGTGACTGCAATCAGGGGATCTACCTAGTAGATATCAGCTGTAAACATTTGGAGCATCTACTAAAATTACAAATTTTGCTGGAATTCCAGTAAAAGTTTCTTCCCATGCAACCCTAAATGCATCTAAAGGTGCTATATCTAGTTGGGATCTATTGAATTTCACAGAGGAGGAGATAACCCAAGAACTTCAGGAGCAAAATGTTATTGCAGTTAGAAGAATCATGATAAAAAAGACAATACACTCACACCTACAAGGAATGTTATTCTCACCTTTAATACTCCAAACCTGCCCTCATCGATAAAAGGAGGTTATCTTCTTTGCCACATACAATGGCCCCGAGTGCCAAGCGATAGTGACAAGCGATTTTCTCAGTGATTTATAGAGTGCTCTTATTAAAGAAAAAGTTTTCTTTGTTTTCTAGTGTCTTTTTCTATTTCATTTACTTCCAGTTGTTCTGTGCTTAAAGTATTAAGTAAGAACACAGAAAGGAAAGCAACCTTTCTTTATTTAGTATATATATATATTACTAATAACAAACAACTAACTTCTACAACCGCTTGGTCACTGGTGGCACCGCTCCTGCCTCCACGTGGCGGGGCCGGTAACCTGGGGGATAAGACAACCCCCGGGGCTAAAAGGAGCAGAGATGGAAACAAGTGATTTTCCACGCTTAGAGCCGAAGAGCTCTCAATTAAATGACACACACGACACTGACCATGACTCCTCCATCTCGAAGAGAATGAAGAAAGACAGTGGCAGACAGGAATTACCAGCCTTCCTGATTATACATTCTCTGTCAACGCAACCTGTCGGCAAGCTCTCCCCATTCACCATTCAGAGATGCCTCGAACATGCTGCAGGTTCACCAAAAATGGTGAAACGTCTTCAATCCGGAGATTTGTTAATAGAGACCACCAATTCTAGACATTCTGAGCTACTACTACGTCTCACATCCTTGAGTGGAATCCCAGTTCAAATCACACCACACACCACCCTCAACTCTTCAAAGGGAGTGATCACTGAATGGGATTTATTGAACGTCCCCGAAGATGAAATAGTTCAAGAACTTAAAGAACAAAATGTCACTCAAGCAAAAAGGATCATGATCCGAAAAGATGGCAATTTAGTCCCTACCCGGAGTATAATTTTAACATTCAGTTCTCCAAATCTACCATCTTCAGTCAAGGCAGGGTATTTAAACTGTCGCGTTCAGCCCTATATCCCGAACCCTCTAAGATGCTTTAAATGCCAGAAATTTGGCCATTCCCAGATAGCATGCCATGGAGATGCAACTTGTGCAAACTGTGGATGTAAAACTCATACACAAACAGAATGTAAGGCGCCAACTCCACAGTGTCCAAATTGCAAAGGCAACCATCCCGCTTATTCCAAAGACTGCGACCTCTGGAAGTTGGGGAAAAAAATACAAAAATATAAAATTGAAAATAAGGTTTCCTATCAAGAGGCAAGAAAACAAGTAAAATTAAGTATGCCAAAACACACCTATGCTACTGCTACTCACAGTCACCAATCAGTAGCATGTCAGACTGAAGTGACCATTCCTCCAGATACATCGATCTCCAACTGGGCTCGGTTAGTCCTCTCTGTTGAACAACCATCCCCACCAAACGTAGTAGACCAATGCAGCAATACACCACTAACAGTTCCATCCCAGAGACCTCCCCGTTGTCAAGCAGTAGATAATTTACAGAAATCAGATCCTGTTGAGGCAAAGCAATCTCATATATCAAGCATGGACACTGATGACATAACTAATCAAGATCTGCTTGAAATACATGCAGATGGAGATATGGAAGAAAGCAATGACTCAGAACGCCCTAATTTTTTAAGAAAAGAAAAATCAAAACTCGAAAGAGGTAAACAAGCCTTCCACAAAAAACAGACAGACTCAACTTCCTCCCACAGAACTAAATAATGGAACAGATCTTACAGTGGAATTGCAGAGGTTTTCGCAGCAGTATTGACGATATTTATGAATTAATTCACCATTTCAAACCCGCTGCTATGTGCTTACAAGAAACAAATTTAACACCAAAAATCTCCGTTTCAGGCAAAAATTATACCATCTTCAGAAAAGATCGATCTGAAACTAACAGTCCTCATGGAGGAGTAGCTGTACTTGTGGAATCAAGAATCCCTTCCAGGCACATTCCTTTGAAAACACTATTAGAAGCAGTTGCAACGCGTATAGTTATCGGTATCACATTGACAGTGGTCTCTATATATCTTCCGCCAAACCATCCATGCACATTTCAAGATCTGGAAAACCTTATTTCTCAATTACCATCTCCGATCTGTCTATTAGGCGATTTTAATGGACATCATCCATTGTGGGGTTCACTGGTCTCAGATGGACGTGGCGAACTTATTGAAATGCTACTTGATAGAGAGAATCTGACACTGTTGAACACTGGCTTACCGACCTACATCCATTTTCCTACTGGGTCAAGCACTGCTATCGATCTCTCAATCTGCTCTCCGATCCTGTTCCCAACCATAGAATGGACAGTACACGACAATCCTCTAAACAGCGATCACTTTCCGCTGATTTGTAGCATTCAATCCACCCATTTCAAACAAACACAAACAAAAACTCAATGGAAATTTTCTAAAGCAAACTGGACAAAATTTACCAATCATGTAGCTTTTGATAAAGATATCATTACGACTTTTCCTATTGATGCTGCCACCGAATATATTACAAAGCAGATACTAACAGCTGTAACAGCAGCCATCCCAAAGTCTCAAATAAGGAACCATCGGCATACCAATCACTGGTGGAATGGTGATTGCAATAAAGCGAAAAAGGAAAAAAATGCTGCATGGAATACCTTCCGCAAATATCCCACCACTGCCAACCTTATTAACTACAAGAAACTGAGAGCCAAAGCTCGTTTCATCCGGCGGAAGGCCAAAAAAGATTCATGGGTAAAATTCGCCTCCTCAATCAACAAAGATACTGATACCCGAATAATCTGGGAAAAAATAAAGAAGCTAAGTGGAAAATATCATGTACCACCTTCTCCTATTATTAACTGGAATGGGAAGGAGATCTCTTCTCCTGGAGAGATTGCCAATGCCTTAGGAACTGTGTTCTGTGAATTATCTGCCTCAAGTGCATATCAACAGTCTTTCCAAAAAATTAAAGCCGGAATAGAGAAAAGGAAACTGAACTTCAAAGCTAACTGCCATTTACCCTATAACCAGCCACTAACAATTTCTGAACTGAAAGAAGTTATGTATACCTCAAGAAACAGTGCTCCTGGCCCTGACGGAATTTACTATATAATGCTTCAACATCTCAATCAGAAATCACTATCTTTATTGCTTAAATTTTACAATCGGATATTCTCAGAACATATATTCCCGACCTCCTGGCAACATTCTTATATAATAGCTATACCGAAACCTGGAAAAGATCACTCGATTCTGCACAATTATAGATCAATTTCTCTTACCAGCTGCTTGAGTAAGACATTGGAAAAAATGGTTCACCATCGTCTCACATGGTATCTTGAATCCCGAAACATAATCAGTAATAATCAGTTTGGTTTCCGAAAGAATAGATCATCCCTAGACCTCGTGACCAAAGCTGAATCCAACATAAGAAATGCATTCATCAGAAATCAACATCTCGTCATGATATGCCTTGATATCGAGAAGAGGAAACCTAGTTTGTCCCAACTGTGGGTACTCCAATCACACTCAAAGTGATTGTTTGGCAAAAGAAATGACCTGCTCCAACTGTAAAAGCAACCATCCTGCTTATTCTAGGACATGTGACAGGTGGAAACCTGAAAAAAAAAAAAATTTGTGAAATATAAAGTTGAAAATCAAGTAAGCTTTCAAGAAACAAGGAAATTAATTGCTCCCAGTATGACTAAACATACCTATGTCACTATTGTGCAAAAGTCCCTTCAAACACATCAATCTCTGACTGGGCAATAGTCCAATATCCCTAAGTAGTTGAATCAAGCAAGCAATACTGCTCTTACAATACCAGCAACATCTCCTCCAATGACTGCTACTACATCAAAGTTCAAATTTAAAAAAGAATATTCAAGAAACATCCATTGATACGGTTGACTCATCCAGACAGGAAGACCCTATCCTAGAAATATATGTGGAAGAAGATATGAACACTGGTTGGCCCTTCTTCCCAAGAAAAGAGAAACCAAAGCCCGAATGCCATAAACCAGCCTCACCAGTCAGATACAGCTTCCTCTAATAAATACTAGTAACGCCTTATATTTTACAATGGAATTGCAGGGGATTTCGTATCAACATTAATGATATTCACAACTTAATTAACCGCTGCTCTCCACTTTGTTTCTGTCTACAGGAAACCTATTTAACTTCTCAAATTTCTACCACCATAAAGAACTATTCTATCTATCAACAAGATCACAGTACATCGAATGCTGCCTGTGGGGGTGTGGCCATATTGGTTGGCTCAAAGATCCCGACCAAGCAAATTGTTCTGAAAACTGAAATTGAAGCTTTGCCGTACATTTGATAACCAAGACTGCTTTAACACTAGTTTCAGTGTGTCTCCCACCAAGTTATACTTTCTCTTACAGATATCTTGAAGAACCTGTAATACAGTTACCTCTCCCTGTCTGTCTCCTGGTAGATTTCAATGGCCACCACCCCTTATGGGGATCTACTAAATTGGACAGACATGGCCAGCTGATTGAAACCTTTCTACGAGGTGATTAAAAAGTCTCCATACATAGGGAATAATGGTTTTTTTTTTTTTTTTTCCTGTTTTTAGGTACCCTTCTAAAATGCCTTTGTCTAAAAAAGAGAATATAAAAATCATTCTCATGGCCAGATCACAATGCTGTCACAAGGTTGCAATGGAATTTAACAGGAGCGTGGCAAGGACATCACACACAAACAGGTACGGATGCGTCACTCCCACTCATGTTATTAAACATCAGTGGGAGAGATGCATCCACATGTGTTGGCAATCGTGTGGAGCAGTTTTGTGAATAAAGTGACAGTTTGTTGAAAAAATGACCATTTTCCCTATGTATGGAGACTTTTGAATTACCTGATAGATAAGCAAAACCTTACCATTCTTAATACTGGCATACTCACATACCCACCCACATACAATTACCAACTGGACAAGCGTCTGTCTCTCAATATGCTTCCCGATTCTGTTTCCAGTCATGGAATGGTCTATTATAGATGACTTTGTGGGCAGTGACCATTTTCCAATTGTTTGTGATCTGCTCACTACACAACCACCATTAGCCCCACCTTGCTGAAAATGGAAATTCCCTCAAGCCAACTGGGTCAAATTTCAATCAGCTGTCAGCCTGGACAAGAAAATTATATGAACATAGCCGATAGATGAAGCCACAGATTATATAATGTCATACCTATTATCTGCAGCTAAATGCTCAGCTTCATTGTCGAATCCCCCGTCCTGATGGCACCATAACTATTGGTGGAATGAAGAATGCACAAAAGCAAAGAAGTCAAAAAATAAAGCATGGAATTTATTTCATAGATGCCCAACCACAGTTAATCTTATTAACTATAAGAAGCTAAGGGCAAAAGCACATCTGATTCAAAGACAGGAAAAGAAGAATTCCTGGATTCGGTTTGCCTCTACCGTACACAAAAACACTAACTCCAGGTTAATGTGGAAGAAAATTAGGCAGATTTCGGGCAAATTTCCAACCATCTTCCCAAATCATTTCATGGAATAGGCAAGAACTCTCTGCTCTTGAGGACATTGCAAATGCCTTGGGCAAAACCTTTGCCCAAGTTTCAGTGGCATGAACTTACTTTCTGGATTTCCAGAAAATGGATTGTTGTTCATGACTGAACAGTGATCCATCAACTTTTGAACCTCTGTATAACCAGCTCCTTCAATATTCTGAACTTTTACACACTATCAAAACAACACACAACAGTGCTGCTGGGCCAGACGGAATATATTATATCTTGTTACAACATCTTGAAGAAAAAAATTTACAAATACTGCTGGTTTACAATAACTGAATCTTTCTGGAGAACCTTTATCCCACCTCTTGGCATGATGCCACAGTTCTGGCCTTTTTGAAACCTGGAAAGGATTCTACTGGTCCTAACAGTTACAGGCCAGTTTCCCTCTTCAGTTGCCTTGGTAAATTGTTTGAAAAAATTATCCATAATTGACTTTTTTGGATAATTGAAACACAATTATCCAAATTCAACAGTGCATCTAATGAGTAATAATCAATGTGGCTTTTGCCAGAACGGGTCCTCCTTAGATCTCATAGAGTGGCTGAATCTCATATCAAGGCTGAATCTGCAATTCACAATATGAAAAATGAACACCTTGTTATGGTTTCCATAGATATAGAGAAGGCATTTGACACTACCTGGCATCATGGCATTCTCAGTGACCTTCATGCTCTTGGTCTATGAGATGACTTGCCTATATTCATTAAGAACTTCCTCCAAAATCGGTTATTTCAAGTTTGATATCAAAACTTAATTTCTACAGGAAGGAGTACCACAAGGGTCTGTACTGAGTGCAACCCTTTTTGCCCTTAGAATCAATTCCATCGCAAAAGAACTTCCAAATACTGTTGAGACTTATCTTTATGCTGATGATCTCTCTATTTCTTGCCATTCTCATAACATGAGATCCATTGAATGGCAATTGTAGATATCCCTGAATAAAGTCCAAAGGTTGGCAGTTTTCAATAGCTATCATCTATCACAGCAGAAAACT
Organism: Mastigoproctus giganteus; assembly: GCF_048544385.1. Lineage (NCBI taxonomy): Eukaryota > Metazoa > Arthropoda > Arachnida > Uropygi > Thelyphonidae > Mastigoproctus > Mastigoproctus giganteus. The sequence goes on from NC_143583.1 coordinate 192,854,159, forward strand.
GTTACAATCCACTTTTGCAATCAACGTAAATTGCAAAGAGATCCTGAATTTCAGATGTCAAACTTTACCATTCCGATGACTAACGACATCAGATTCTTGGGATTAATCCTTGACAGGAAGTTAAATTGCTTTGAGCACATTAAACTTGTTTGTACTACCTGCCTAAAAAAGCTGAACATACTAAGAGCTTTACTTGCCTAGTCTTGGGGAGCAGACCGTACATCTTTGCTGCTTAATTATGCAGCCAAAATACACAGTCGCTGTCCGCATCCTGTTGGATCATATCTCTTTAATCCAACACTGCAAAATTTCTATAGAAATAAACCTAGTAAATAAGACCAGCAGGCTTATGCCTTATTAAATTAACACAGAGTTGGAAAGTTCCTATTTCCAATAGGCAACAAGTAATAATTTACTCTCAACCACCTTGGACTCCCACTCCTCAACTGACCTGCGATACTTCATAAATGGGGAAAGAATCACCTACCAACACTCATTGTGAAACACCTCCATGCAAGCCATAATCAGAAATATGGTGATTTTTTTTTCAGTATATACTGATAGTTCCAAATCACGTTGGAGCAGTGGCTCCAACATAATTTGGAGTATAGTGTGTTCGTGTCTAACAGCACCAGGGGTTTCCCCCATCTCTGCGTTGCTTTCATTGTAGTTGTACCAGTTCACTGGGAAGGCCAGAGATTTAAAAATGTATGGATTTTGTAAGTGTAGTGTTGTGTTTCGTTATTCTTCTGGCCATTTAGCCGCTAGACCCCAGCTGGGGCCCAATGTCATCCACACTATGCCTCGTGGAGGCAGACCAGGTACCCAGTAATTTTAAGTTTTCACTCTGTCAGGTCCTGTCACCTAATTTCCTGAGATTTCAGTGGCAAGTACCTTAAAATAAAAAAATAAATAAGTAAAATAAAATAAAAATAAATAAATAAAATAATTTAATAGTATTGGGAAGTAGTCGCTGAAAGGTAGGCCGAAAGGGGTTTTCGTATACATTTGGAATTTTGACAATTTTTTTTTAAAAATTTTGAACTTTCGGCATTCGCTAGTGTTTAGGCAGAGTAGGGGGGGAGAGACTGAAGACAGGGGGAAAGCCAGAGATATGGAGCCAATAGGGAAGGTGACCCCAGGTCAAAGATTTAAATTTAGACTATGTGGGGTTACGCTGTGAAAGTGAACAGAGTAGGGATGAGACTGAAGGCTAGGGGGAGGAAATAGGAAGTTAGGGATCGATAGAAGAGGTGGTCAGTGGGGCAGGCCCACGTCCCACCAGGAGGAAAAGCAGGGTGGGGAGGGGAAGAGACAGTGAAACCATCTCCTTCTCTCCCCAGGGAAGTGGAAAGAAAGTACCGTGCAAGAGAGCACAGGTATAGCCTGTGGCATTGGCAGCAGAGCTGCAATGAGGTCAAGTCCATGGTAGGTCTTCTATTTGAGTTCTATTTCTTCTAAAGAGATGTCAACTTCTAGGGTTGTAGGTCATTCCTGGGACAAGTCCTGTATTTGCAGTTCAGGTTGTTGAGGTTGTGCTTGCATCAAGTCTATCATCAAGTTTTTCGGTTTTAATCTTCTTTCATTTAAAGAGAAGAAATGCTGGTTGGTGATAAGTTTTATCTTTGCATTGTCATGGTTGAGTGGCATTTCCTCTTTTCCTCAGTGTATGGCAATTTGCACCCTTCTTCTCGCGAAGGGGTCCTGGGCGAATCGTGACAATGCTTTATAATCCTCTTCGGTTTCAAGGAGGAGAAATTCTTGTCCTCTTGGAAGATATCTCACTTTTGCAATTAGAATACATCTTAGGTCTTCATATATGGGACAGTCAAACATAAGATGGTTCCAGTCTTCTATTTCTCCACAAGTGCAATGTGGGTTGTCTGTGAGTCTGAAGCCAGCGAGCTTTACATTGAAGGGACCATGCCCTGTTATTAAGTACATTGTATGAAGTCCTGGGAAGAACCATGATGGTGATTTCAGGTATACTCTATTTGTGTGTGGAAAAAACTTGCGGGTGATCTCTCCTTTGGTGGTACCAGCCCATCTGTTTTGCCACTCCTGTAGCAGGTGGTTCTGTAAGCATACTTTTTCTGCCTACCTATTATTAGTGGGATCAGTTGTAAAATTCAGGAAGGTAACTGGGACTCTTTTGGAAAGGTAATAGAGCATTCCAGTTCTAACGATTTCTAGGTCTAATGGGAGCGTTCCTGCTATTACTTGTAAGGCTGCTGTACTCACTGTACTGCAGGCGGGTTATGGCGCGGAAGATGGATCGCTGGGTAGAATCCAGCATTCTTCTGTTCACTACTAGCGTGGTCTTATCATAATATGGCCGAAGCATATGAGATTGCTGGGATGAAAACTGTCTTATAATAGAGTGCCAGCGTTCTCTTGTTGAGGCCCCAGTCTCTACGTGAGACCCTGGACACCAGGGCCGAGTAGTTCCTGATCTTCGTTCTGATGTATTTAAGGTGTGGCTGAAAGGATAGTTTGCTGTCTAGGAGAATACCTAAATATTTGAGCTGTGGTGCCAATTTTATCGTTCTCTCATCAATTTTAATTTAGGGTGGTCTACGCAGGTCAAGAGAGCCTTTAAGGAGAATGGATGAGGTTTTTGCAGGTGATATTGTGAGAAAGTTCTTTGCTGCCCAAGTTTGAAGCAGTCGTAGGGCATGGTTGGCCTGGGTCTCAAGCTGAGCTCTTGAGTTTGCTTCCACTGTAAGGATGAGGTTGTCTGCAAAAGCGTGGGATTTGACTTCTCCCAGGTCCATTCTCAAGAACTCATGGAAGACAATGTTCCAGAGAAATGGGCCCAGCACAGACCCCTGCGGACAGCCTCTGTAGATCTGTTTTACTATATTCTTGTACGGGGTATTGATCTCGACCTTTCTCTGTGATAGGTAATCTTTTATGATGTTGAATAGATTTATTGGCACCCTGGCCTCCCTCAGCCTACCGAGGACACTCGTCCACCAGAGTGAGTCAAATGCCCCGGCAAAGTCGATGGAGATCAGGAGGAAGTATTTCCTGCTGCATTCCCTCGCTGCAGTGAGCAGGTTTTTCAATGCATCTATCATGGAGGAACCTGGTTTGAACCCATATTGGTTCACCGCTGGTAGTCCTGCTGCTTCATAGTGCTGGGAAATTCTTTTTTGCAGCAATCTTTCGTATAGTTTACTCACCACTGATAGAAGTACAATGGGTCTACGAGTCTGGATTCTCTGGCTGTTTGGTTGGGTTCTTCAAAATTAATTTAATATTTGCTGTCTTCCATTCAGTTGGGTATTTTCCTGCTTCCATACAACAGTTAAACAGATCCAGCAGAAGCTTCGGTGCATATTCAGCTACCTTTTTAACAATTTCCGGCTCGATCAGATCTAAGCCTGAACATTTCTTGGGTTTGATCTCTGCAGCGGCTACTAGGAGCTCCTCCCGTGAGAAAGGGGGCTCCTGCTGTGATGTGTCATTCTGGTTTTCTTGGCACAATTGGTGCTGTTCTTGTTGGATTGGTATAGCTGGGTCCTTGAAAATAACACTGAGAATATTTTCCATTGATTGCTCCCAAGTTGTGATGAGCACACCCTGCAGTGTCCGAGTGGATGTTAAAACTTCGCCTTTGGGTAATTTGTTGATGGTGACTTTGTAAACCCCCCCAGGGGTTAGCATTTCCTGATTTGGAGACCAAGCCCTCCCATGATCTCTTTTTACTTTTCTTGATAGTTTCTATATAACGATTCCTGACATCTCTGTAGTGCTGCCTAAGCACTTCAACTTCTGCAGCTGGCCAGGTCCTCCGTGCTCTTTGGAAGTCTTTCCTTCTTTTAATTACCTTCTTTTAATTGGCAGTGTTCTTGTTAGAGTTCTGGTAATTTGAAAGGTTATTACACGGTGATCTGATGTTGTCCATGAGTCCAGTTGGTTACGAACGGTGCAATACTTCCTGTAGCGAGAGAGACGTCAATTGTGGACTCCCAATGGGTGTTGCAAAAGGTCGGGAGCTGGTGTGGCTGATTAAGGACTGAGATCTGGGAGCCGATGAGGAACTCCTCAAGAAGTTGGCCATTGCCCCGTCTGTCCGGTGTTGTGCTAAACCAGGCTGGCGAGCAGCAGTTTACATCTGCACCAATTATTATCTTTTGATTCGGTAGTACATCGAGGAGGTATTGTAAGTAATTAATTGCAAAAGTGATTTCTTCTCTGGGCCTACAATATAGTGCGACAATGTAAAAGGCGCCCGAGGCTTTAATAATGTGGGCACAGGCAGCCCAAGCCGTACAAAGTTGTGTAATTCTGGTAGCAGTAATATGTTGGTTCCTGATTAGGATAGCCGCCCAGGGGGTGTCTACATCCATCTGAATTATCTTGTAGTTCAGGGGATATCCCCTAACACTTTTTGCATTCACATATGGCTCCTGGAGTTGACAATATTGGCATTTTCTTCATCCGCTTTGACACTGATTTGGTCGGCCACTGCTCTGGCCCTCTGTGCATTTACTTGAAAGAACTTAATAGTAGTAGTGTTAAACTTTTTAATACGTGTTCCTATAATTGATTCGTCCTTGGTATAAACTTCTGACTTTTATGTAGGTTGGACACTTGGGATCCCTGATTGAATGGTTGTAGTCTATTCTCAGTGACTTGCAGTTTATGCAAACTGGCTCCTTGGCTTTGTTGGGGCAAGCATTGTAATCATGCCTTTTCTCAGAGCAGTGACCGCAGGTGGGGATGGTTTGCATACATGTGTGGGAGGTGTGGCCGTATTTGCAACACCTAAAGCAGTTGAAGCTGTACTATCAGAACAGCAACAATGCAACTGCAGCTATCAGAGAATTCTGACGTCAAAAGCTCATAAGGCATGGACCTAAGACTGTTTGTGCTGTCCGCAAAATGATTGCAAAATTTGAAGCGACAGGACATCTTGGTGTTCAACCAAGTATAGGTCGAAAACAAGTAGACTCCTTTCGTGTTGAAGATATGGCTATGGCTGTCATGGATTTATCAAGTCAATCTCCATGTGGTAGCGCACGTGTGCCAGCTGTTTCTGGTGAAGTGGACATGCCATATTCCACTGTAAGGCTAGTAATGCATCAGGTGTGCAGTACTATGCTTACAAGATCTCTACCCATCTTTAAAATACACAGTATACACAGACTCTCTCAGCTCAATTTCAGCAATGCAAAATTCTTCCTACAAGGTTCACCCTGTATTACACAGAATCAGAAGCTTCCTATTGCTTCCTAATGGTGATGCAGATATTTGTTTCACATATGCAGTTCAGTTTCTGGCATGAATGACAGTGGATATCACTTGGCCATGGAACATCCTTTGGAGTGATGAAGCCCACTTCTGCTTAAATGGACAAGTGAATACACACAACTGTTGCATTTGGGCAACAGAAAACCTTCGAGTTTTCCAAGAGGTCCTGTCGCATTCTCCAAAAGTAGCAATGTGGTGTGGATTTACAACACATTCATGATTGGGCCATATTTTTTTGAACAGGTAACACCAGCTGGACATCTGTTCCGTCACTGGACAGCGATATTATGAAATGTTGGCAAATTTCACAATACCAGAGTTGCAACAACGTGGGTGCCTTCAAGATACCATATTCATGCGAGATGGTGCGCTACCCCACATCCACCGTTGTTTCCAGACATCTTAGCCACCCCGCTCACCCGACCTCACCCCCATGTGACTTCTGGTTGTGGGGTTTTTTTGAAGATCTGGGTGTATCGGGAAGGATGTCAAACTCTGGCAGATCTGAAGGACAGCATTAGACGTCATATGCTGGCTATTCCAGTTGACATGTTACATTCTGCTGACATCAGTTGTGTAGAAAATGCTGTTCTTCGAATGGAAACTGTTATTGACCAAAATGGAGGACACATTGAACAATTGTTGTGCCGTTCAAGTGATTTGAATTGCCACAGCGCCATATAGTGACAAATTTTGTAACTATATTTTTTTTTTCAATAAATGGCAAGCACATTCTTTATTGTACCTGTTTTCCAAATTTCTCTTTAGTATGAGCCTTAGAACTTGCTCCAGGGCCCTCTACATAGGGATACTTTAATTTTAACAACCCAGTACTTTAATTTTAACAACCCAAAGGTGTGAACCAAAGCAAGGGCTAAGGTGTGGCACCCACAACACAAAGAAGAATGCCACTCCTCTGTGTTACAGTCAGTACTAGGTAGTAGATGACTTTCATCAACCAATGCAATACCACCACCACTTTCCTTATTGGAAGCTTAAAGTGGTGAAACCCATGTTTAGTCTCCAGAAAAAAGTTCTGGCAATCCCCCATCTCTTTCATCATGCAGTAGGATTAATGGTTTTTGAGGTTATGATGGGCATCATGGTGGGATCCAATCTTCCTTACATTTTGAAAGTGTGGCTCTAAAATGGTTTTTGCAGTTCAGCCACAGGATAGTCCACGAGACCAAACCTATTGTTTACACTCTAAGATTCATCCACAGTGTATTAGCTCAGTACCTCTACTCTGCCAGCCAGTGGTTGAGGAGGGAGGTCTGCATACATGTATGCCAAGGGTGGATTATCAAGGCCACATTAAGCTAAAGAGCTGGGCATACATATCCTTGATGTGTATACATCACATCTGAAAATTTTTATAGCAAATTCCCCCCCCCCCAACTTTAAGTTAATATCACTTATGGTTTATTTTTTTTTAACAAACATTTGCTTATGTTAAATAAGCATATTCATAATTGTTGCTCATATATCAATGATTCTTTAATAATTTTCCATTGGAAGTATCTTCCTAAGAGGTAGAGAAGTCATCTACTGTCAGTTATTTTTATTCTTCTTTGATGACAATCTAAAGTCATCCAGCACAATAGTGTTCATACACTATTTTTTTTTTTTAATGTAGCCAGTTTTGTTCTTTGCTTCCTTACCATTAAATATCACAGACATCAGTTGTATAGAATTCAAAGGTGAGTACATGTTCCAAAATGGTTGTATACGTTGCCATATAGTTGTTACATATTTTTATACAATATACCCATTAAAAATAAATAAATAAATATATCATCATCAGCCATTTTCAATCCACTGCAGGATGAAGGCCTCTCCAGCAACTTTCCAGTTCCTTCTGTTTTGAGCACTGGCCATCCATTTACTACCCACAAACTCATGAATTTCATCTATCCATCTCCGCCTTTGTCTTCCAGGTTTTCTTCTAGCTCCTTTTGGATACCATTCTGTTATTTTCTTCGTCCATCTGTCATCATGTCTTCGAGCTATATGTCCTGCCCAAGACCATTTTAGTTCTTTAGTTTTGATAAGAATGTCCTTTACTTGAGTTTGCTGCTCAATGTGTTTCTCTTCTTATCTAACAGTCTGATTCCCAATATAATTCGTTCCATTCTTCGCTGTGTAGTTCTCAGCTTCTCTTCCATTCTTTTTGTGAGTGCCCAAGTTTCACTTCCATACGTCATGGTGGGGAGTATACATTTGTTCATTATTTTACGTTTCAGACAAACTGGGATATTGCTCTTCAGTATGTGACTATATTTCCTGAATGCTATCCATCCAAAATTTATTCTTCTCTTGACTTCCAGCCATTTATAATTATTACAGCTAATAACTTGTCCCAGATAAGTATATGACTCCACCTTTTCAATTACTGCTCCTTCAATCATTATTTCCCTTTCTGTGGCATACTTGTTCATCATTACTTTTGTTTTAGCCATATTCATCTTTAGTCCAAAATCCTTACTAACTGTGCATAACTGATTAAGATATTCCTCTAATTCTTTGGGATCGTGGCTTATGACCACAATGTCATCTGCAAATCGTAAATGGTTTAGGTACTCTCCGTTCACATTGATTCCTTTCTGCGACCAGTCTAATCTTTTGAAAGCTTCCTCAAGGGCAGCAATATCTCTGAAGCTGTTTACTGCTGCTTCCTCAAGGGCAGCAGTAAACAGCTTCGGAGATATTGTGTCTCCTTGTCAAACTCCTTTCTCAATTTTAAATTTCCTACTGTCTTTGTCTAGTCTAATAAAGGAGGTAGCACTTTCATATATTTTCTTCAAAATCATAATATGTGGGGTATCTATGCCTTGTCTTTCCAGTGCCCGAAACATTGCCTTATGCTGTATGGAGTCAAATGCCTTTTCATAATCCACAAATGCCAGGTATAACGGTGTTTTATATTCATTTGCTTTCTCCATCAGCTGTGATATTACATGAAGGTGATCCATATTTGAGAATCCTGTCCTAAAGCCGGCTTGCTCTTTCGGTTGATTCTCATCAAGTATTCTTTCTAATCTGTTAGTAATGACCCTTGTGAACAACTTGTAGATGTGGGATAACAAGCTAATTGGTCTATAATTTCCAATTTCTGATTTATCTCCTTTCTTATGCAGCAAAACTATGATTGCATTATTCCACTGCTTAGGCGTCACACCTTTTCTAATGCACTTTGTGAAGAGCCTTGCCAGTTTTTGTGTTATGTCTCTTCCTGCCAATTTTAACAACTCTACAGTAACTTCATCTTCCCCTGGAGCTTTCTGATTCTTCATTTTCTTCAGTGCATGTTCTACCTCATCAGGAAGAATATCGGGTATGTTGTATGTGTTGCTACTTTGCAATCCATCTTCCCCACTGCTGGCATCATTCCCCTGCTCCTTGTATGATTCTCTATAGTAGTCTTCTGCTATTTGAATTATGCCTTCTCTGCTGTTTATAAGTACACCATCGCTATTCTTCAGTTTCAGTATCATTTGTCTTTCTGTATTACTGCTCATGGCTGCTGATTTAAATCCTTTGTTTTAAATTCTTTTTCTCCTTTTCTTGTGTTAAATCTTCTTATGTCCTCTCTGAGTCTCTTTCTAATGGCTTTGCATAACTCAGTATACTCAATTTTCTCCCTGTCAGTGTTTTTCTTGCTCTTCATTTGTCGTCTTCGGTTCATCATGACAAGTGTTTCTTGACTAACTTTTTCTTCTTTGGATTTCTTTTTCCCTATAGGTTTTTTGGGCTTTATCACTTTCAGAAAGTTGTAATATTCCTTGTCAATTCTGCAGACCTGAGCAGTCTTCAGAAGCTCAAACTTGTTCTTAAGTTCCAGTACATACTGCTCTTTCTCCTCTTCTGTTATCTCAAAGATCTTTGTATTATTTACTCGAGTCAGTTTTTTCCTTTCCTACATCTATATCAAGTGTACATCTTACCATTCTGTGATCACTTCCAACATTTACCTTATTCAGGACGGTAACATCATTCACAATATATCTTCTGTTAGTGAGGATGAAGTCGATTTCATTAGTAGTTAATCCATTTGGACTCTTCCATGTCCACTTTCTGTTCACCCTTTTCTTGAAAAAAGTGTTGAGTAATGAATCTCAAGGACTGTCATTACTGACAGTCCTTGAGATTCTGCAAATTCCACAAGTCTTTCACCTCTTTCATTTCTTTCACCAATTCCAAAATTTCCTATAGTTCCCCTTTCTGCACTGTTTTGTCTTTTTCGAACCTTAGCATTGAAGTCCCCCATAATAATAGTGTAGTGGGTTTTCAGCTCATCTAGAAGACTCAGTTTTCGGTGTACATTTCTTCAACCTCTTCATGATCATGGCTCGATGTTGGTGCATAAATCATTATAAGCTTTAGCTTGTACCTCGTAGAAATCTTGAGCATTAGTCTTGACACCCTTGGTGATGTACTTTTGAATTCCAAAATGTTGTTTTTAAAATCTTTATGGACCAGAAACCCAACTCCACCTTCACTCCTTTCACTGTTTCCATTGGTGTACAGCAGATTTCCACTTGATAAACTTATAAGTGATTCATTTCTTCTTCTTGTTTCAGCCAAACTGATGATATTCCAATTCACATTTTCTAATTCCTTTTCCAGCTCTAATATCCTGTCTTCACCGATGAGTGATCTTACGTTATAACAGGCCAAGTTCAGTTTCCGTGCATGGCAGCTTGGTCGTACCCAGAGATTCTTAGCACCCTCTGCTTCCACTCTGATCCTCTTGCTGCCGTAAGAGGGAGAGTGAAAGCTGCTGGGGACTGAGGGCCATTTGTTTTCTTGTGCTGTCATATGCTGGAGGGTTTGGTCTTTTCCCCTTCACGCTGACCAGGCGTCTTGAAGAGAACCACTCTACACGTTCGTTGCCACTTAAGTGACGTAACAGGGCTTACCATCGAGAAGGTGTGCATGAGTGGATTTTAGGGAGGCAGGCCAACCGGACTTCTCCTAAATCTTCTGTAATAGAGAGATATTGGATGCATCAGTATTTTAGGCTGAGTGTCTGATAACACACAGGATACCTGTTCCCCTCTAATACAGTGATATAAATATAGTAATACTGCAATATGTAAAAAACAGAATATGTAAAGATAGGAATTTGCATATATTAAATGCCAAAAAAGTGGAATAATCAAACTAAAAAGTATAAAATTAAAAATTTATTGTCTTTACATGATAGGCACTTTGACTGGGACCAAAACATACTAGCATTATATAGATCTGAATACGAAAGCTTTGAATAACAGCTTATATTGGTGTGGTAATATGCAATGCCATTAATAAAATTATTTTAAGCTCTGGAGAGGGATTTTACTGAGACCAACATAATCTGGCATAAATTGACAGTTTGTCTGATAGATTGTAACCTAATTTTAAACAAAGAAATAATTTATACAAATAAGGTACGTGCTTACCTCTTCATTTTCTCAAAAGGCATGCAATAGTGCTTACCTCTTCATCTTCTCAAAAGGCATGCAGTAGTGCTTCATTAAATTAAATATCAAAAATTATAATGCTAAATTCCAATTTGTATATTTAACCCAATAGTAGTCTCTTTGGTGTACAGAATACACTAAAGTGACTTAAATTATTCAGAAATAAAAATGTCTGTTAAAGTGACATCAATATGATTTTTAGTATTCCTTCATTATTGGGGATAACTTTCTATCCAATATAATATTTTTTGGTGTAAAACTCTTTAGCTGGTGATCCAAATTTTATAAATTTGACTCACCAGCTAGAGGGTTCATACCAAAATTTTATAAATATCCATTGGGGTCTCGAGTTTATCACTTCATGTAGGGACAGTCATGTAAAGGTTCCTAGTAAAAATATTGAAATTATTAGAAATAATCTTTGATAACTTAAATATTGCTGGATTTATTAATAATAATTCTTTGGAATTAGAGGCATTAAATCGCTGGGTATTGTATCTCACATGATGATGTAAAATTTGTTTTTGATGGCACAATGATTTCCATAAATTTCAAAAATTTTATAAGGCATATTAGTCTGAGCTATTAAAATTATCTTTTCAATAATTACATATAATTATTGAAATATGGTTTACGTTTATTCATTCAAAATGGGTGGGGGTTGGTAGCAATGGGAAAAATAATTCATATGCAATATCTCTAATCTATGCTAGAAAAACCTGGATCAAAACATTATGTGTAGGTATGTGGATGGTTTGTTAACAGTCAGTCAATCAATCAGCAATATTTCAAGGACAGAATTACAGATATATACAAACTTGACTTGATTATTGAATATACCAATACTAACTGCTACTTTGAGACTTTTTACTTGGATAATTTATTTCAAAGAGTAAGATACCCTTTTTCAGTGCCAGAATTTATAATAAAAGAGAGATGGTTAGTTATCCAAATTGACAATTTGATATTTCTAAAAACTTCACGGTAATATTATAAAAAAGGTATATAAGGGTTATCAAAATTTGTAATAATATTAACTGTATTATAGATGAAATTATAAAACTGATCATAAAACTAAAGCATAAGGGTGTGTCTGTAAAACTTATTAAATTCCACATAAATAGAACATTACACATTGTAACGTTCTATTTATGTTCCATGTAAAATGCTACTGATTTTACAATCAGTAGCATTGTACATGGTAATGTATATATGTGCAGTTGTCAAGGCAAGCTTATGAATCTTCTTTTTAAACTTAATTTGGACCTTCTTAACATATTTTAACTTCATTATTGAATTTTGCATGTTTTGTTATTGTATTATGCTTATTTTACTTATTTTAATTTACATTATTGGTTACTAATGTATAATGTATTTGGTAAAATAGTCACTGTATAGATACTTTGATTATTACATTTTGTCACTATTCTGACTATTGCTTTTATCAGAAAACACACAGGGGTGCTCATGTAACAGGAACTTCATGTAACATGTAACAGGAACTTCAAATTAAACATTCAGCCATTCCTTTGTAGGAGACAAAGTGCTAAGAGTGTATGCTATGATCTTATTTTTATAAATCATTTGTTTGTATAAAATTAGGTTATCATCTATTGAGCCATCACTTCCTCCCTAACTTGGTGTTTAATGGAAACTAGCTATGAGGAAACTTTGTTTACTACTTAGTGTATCAATTTCATATTGTGGAGGTGCTTCACCATGATGTACCTTGGTACTCTAATTAAAAGACACTGCTCCAATGAAGATACTGTTTTTTATTTAAAGTGTATTCCACTACCCAGACCCAGATTTTGATTCTGTTTGAAGTCTCATCAGAGAGCAGGGAGGCATTGTGAAGACCTGAACAACCTAGTGATAAAATATATCCACAACATGTGAGATGCAAGTTGGTGCATTAAACGAAGTAGACATAGTTAAGTCTAGGACAAAAGCCTCAAAATATGAAAGCTGTTATAGTTATTGTACATGTTGGGCATAGTCTCTTTATATACATAGCTATGAGCAAACTAGGTTTGCTACTTAATGCATCGATCTCATATTGTGAAGGCTCTTCACCACAAGTTGCCTTAGTATTGCGCTACTCCAAATAAAAGGTACTATTACTCAGACCCACTTTTCACCTCTGATTGGAATCTCATTAGTAGGCAGATAGATCGATGCACCAAGTAGCAAACCTACTTAATGCATCTATCTACTTTCCTCAAGACTATGTGCAGAAAGAGATTATGCTCTACATATAACTCTATATTAGCTTTCATAGCTTGAGGCTTTTGCCTTAGATTAACTATGTCTACTTAAAATATTTATGTTGATGGCAGTTGTATATCACTATGCCAGTATAAGCCATTATTCAAAGCTTTTATATTTAGACATATGGAATGCTGGTATGAGATATAAAGAAACAGATTGTAGTTCATCTAATTAATATATTATTTATGCATTGATAATGTTGCCCAGCCAAAGTGCTCATTATTATTATTATTAGCCATATGGTGCAAGGAAGCCTGAGAAAAAAAAAAAAAAATTTCCCGAGTTAGAGAGAGAGAGAGAGAGAGAGAGAGAGAGAGAGAGAGAGAGAGAGAGAGAGAGAGAGAGAGAGAGAGAGAGAGAGAGAGAGAGAGAAGTAAAAAGGAATCACCAAGAAAGAGAAGAATGATGATATCCAGCTCAGGACCCTGGGTGTGCCAAGCCCATACTCACCAGATATGAGCCCATGGGGTAATAAATGTGTAAAGACAGTAATTAGTTATTACAGTAAAATCTTGTTAATTCAAACTCGGTTTATACAAAGTACTCGTTTATATATGAAGCATATAACACTCCCCTGCGAAATGATAGGCTTTTCTATGTAAATATATTCATTTATTACAAAATTCAGTTAATATGTATTACACAGTTTGTTTTCACCCTGTGAGAAATAAATATTGTTATTTTATATGTTTAATACAAATCTTGACACAGTTGATTATGATTATTATTAGCTGTATAGTGCAAGGAAGTCTGAATTACCCTGAGAGAGAGAGAGAGAGAGAGAGAAGTAAAAAGGAATCACCAAGAAAGAGAAGAATGATGATATCCAGCTCAGGACCCTGGGTGTGCCAAACCCATACTCACCAGATATGAGCTCCCTGGGGTTGTCCGGTTATTGCCCCTATTATTGCCTCTGGCCACCCTGCTTCCTGAAAGATGGCACTGACTTGTTAGAGATTACTTTTGTATAAACAAAACCAGTTTATGATATCTACAATGTAAGTGCATGCTGAAAAACATCTTTGTTAAAGATAAACTGTTAAATTAACAAAAAAGTAAAAACAGTTTTTCTGAGTTGTTTACATACCCTCCTTTGTTCTCTCCACAGGATTAAGGTCGGTTGCAATTGTTAAGCCAGTTAAAAGAATCTTTTGCTACAGCATACAGTAATCTATTTTTGTGCCATTTTATCTGAGCTTTTTTGGAACTTGTCTTTAAATTAACTTAAAGTTTGTTTATATTAAATCTTATCTAGCAGTGTTATGGCGACTAAATGTAACCGGGTGGAATTAAGCCTGGAAATTAAACTGAAAATTATACAGAAGGCTGATAGAATGGAACAAAGCAAAATGGTCACTGCAAAGGAATACATCTCTTGACCTACTTTATCTACAATAACAAAAAAAAAAACTTGAAGTGGGTGACACTGGAGTAGTGATAAAAAAAAAAAAAAAAGAAAGAACAGGAAACGAATTCATGGTGCAAAGCACTGAGAGCTTAAAACAAAACTTTGAGTAGTACCAACAAATGGGTGTTACCCCACAAATTATCTAGCTCGGCAACATGGAATTAGCGACTTCAATGTAGCAGTGGCTGGCTCCAAAGACAGGAATAACTTGGTTGCGCAAAATATTTGCAAAACCAAGCTACAGAATAATTGTGTTCTGTATGGTCCATTCTTGAAATATATGAGGCAAAGGATATTTTTAATCTTGATGATACAGGTTCATTTTATAATTTGCTGCCAATGTATTTGCTGTTTAAGGAGAATCTTGTTATGGTGGAAAATTAATTAAAAAAAAGACTCGCCGTTCTGTTATGCTGCAGTGCAGATGGCAATACAAAACTACGCCCACTTGTGATTGGTAAGTTTTCCAAGCCAAGATGTTTTAGAAGTTAACCAACTTCCCTGTGATTATGAGGCCAATAAAATTGCTTGGCTTACAGTAAAAATTTTTCAGTCTTGGAATCTTGGAATCTATGGAGGTTTGTATTGAAGACCTCCATAGATTTGCGACGGGAAGCACAGGCCTCAGAAATAAAAAAAACAGACACGTTAACAAATTACAAACATTATCGGGAAGGTCAATACATGTTCATACGAATTCTAACACATTATAGCGGGCTTGCGACCAAGTGCATTCAAGTTGGGTGATGTTCCCCCCACATACACACAATGTGCTACCACAGAATACGTCAAAACACCCGAATTCACGAACACCCCCTCGGCCAGCATTTAATGAACCGACATATCAACAGGTTACAAATCTTTCCTCATATACGCTATCGCAGGACCAGATTTCACTTTTATCCAAAGAATTAAATTATAATTTACCACCTCGAAAAATACCTAAAAAACAGTGCATAATTGATATTTGAATTTGGACTTTGTAATGTTCCACAAAAATATTTATTTATTCAACAAATAACCAAGTGGTGAATAACATAAAAGAAACACGACTTCCTAAATTGAATACATATGACAGTTCAGCTTTACGTGAACTTCAGGAAAATAAAGACATTATAATACAGAGGGGTAAAGGAGATGCAGTGGTAATACTCGATAAACCTGATTATATTAATAAGTTAGATTCAGTTGTTTCAGATACCGCCACTTATCTTGAAGTAGACCTGGCACTATTTACCAATTTGGTCAATCAATACAATAAAATGTTAACCACATATCGAAAAAACGACCACATTACTATGGTTCAGTTAAAGGAATTGAAGGCCAGAACGTACAATATTCCTGCACTTTTCGGTCAGGTAAAAATTAAAGAAGACTGGATTTCCTATTCTGCCTATTTCCTACAGAAACTCTGCATTTTCTTCCTTGGCCACACATGTATATAGCATTATAAAACCCTTTAGACAGGTGATACAATTTGGGATTAAGAACTACGATACATTATTTAATAACCTTAAGGACTGTAGACTTGGTGACAATGACAATTTATTCTCACTAGATGTTACCTCATTATATACGAATGTAAACATTGAATACACATTAGATAGTATTTGGGATATGTTAAATAATAACTCGATACTGATTAATTATACAAAGCTTCCTATTAAGGAAATTTTTCACTTAATTAAACTGTTAGTTGAGGCCAACCAACTATATCACCTTTCGAGACAAAGTGTACAAACAAATTTTTGGTTTTCCAATGGGATTGAGCCTGAGTGGATTAATATCGGAGATCTATCTCTCAACTATTGAGCATTTACATTTGATGCCTTTTCAACCCCATATCACATACTATGGGAGGTATTTAGACAATGTTCTAGTTGAAATTTTCTAAATTTCACGCTTACTCAGAACTCGAATAAAATCCAATTTAACATCTATCAAAAACCTACAAACACCGGTATGCTTCTACATTATAACAGCTATCACCCATTCACCTACAAAAGATCGATTATCTTTAATCAATTTCTAAATGCCTATAAATATTCAACAACGGAATCTGCTTTGGGCTCAGAAATACAAATATTAACCAGCAGATTCTTAAACAAGGGTTATCCCCTTGCTACAATAAACTGAATTGGGGTACAAGCTAAGCATAGGATACAAAATACTACACCAACCAACAATAGTAATATCAAAAAATACTTTATTTCTGTCCCATATGTTGAACAGTGGCACAAACAGCTTAACAGATTCTTTAAATATACAGAATTTAAAATTGTGGCCAGGCCAATACTCAGTCCTGTCCTCGTTCACAACGCAAATTAATGACCTGGTATACATTTCTTGTGGTGATTGCGACTCGTCTTACCAAGGTTCGACGCGTTTTCCTCTGAATATTCGTGTTGATCAATATGTGGCCTCAGTTCATGCTTCTCGTTCAGCAGCGTCAGAATTAGCCTTTCACGCTGTTAACAAAAAACATACTTTTTTATTTAACGAGGCCAAAATACTTAGTGTCTAACATAATTATACGCGACTATTAATTGCAGAAACCGTAGAAATTAAATTACACAAGAATTCTGTTAATGTTCGCTGGCCATATCTTATCTCCGATTTGCATGCGCATAAAAGCGCATGCACAAAGACAAATAATCCCTATTTAAGTTCCATGCTCACCCCTATTCGGTAATTTTCATTCCTGTGATCACAACATACGGTCAAAGCATTGTCAACTTCAGGAAGGAAAATCGTTTTGCAATTTTTTTCATTAAATTCTTTTAATTCATTTTCTGATTTTTAATTGTGTTAAATTGATTTTTAATTATTTGTTACTCTAATGTAAGATTTCCAATTTTTTTCGTTTTAATTTCTCGAGAGTATCACACGGAAGTGTTCTACGTACTATATTGAGGTAAACTTCTCTTATTATTTTACAAATAGTGTAAACTAAGGCGATTATTTCGCGTGAAGCATAGAACTGTGCTTAAGATGCACTATTGAACAGGTCAGTGCCTTTGCACCATATTTTGTTCATAGTGAACTGTCCAAGTTAATAATTGGCATCATTTTAATTGTACAGGTGACCGCGTGCTGAGCACAGCTTCACCATGCACAAACTCGCAATTACACGGTAGAAGTCCATGCGACGTGGATCATGCCGCGCACGGCCCAAGGTTCGTAGTGCCATGGTGTATCTGACTCTGCTGTGCTACATTATTACGTAGTACACTGTACGTAGTTGCTTTAGCGTGGTTGAATTTATAGTGTCGTCAATTTCATTCTAAGCAACTTTATCAGAAACAACTGTTTTGTGGCACTTTGCGGTTTCGCAATCAGTCAACATTGTACCTACTTTTTTATTACAATATATTTTTCATTATGTATCTTTCAACTCTGAAACAGCATGATGTAGTACTTGAACGACCCTTTAGTCAGCTTGACTCTTTGCTAGAGACAATGTCAGTGTGAGTTTCTGAGTTCAATGAAAAGTGACTTTATTGTGTGTGTTTTCTCATTGAGTGAATTATATTTTATTTCGATAGTAACCCTAGAATAATGGCTTGAAAGTGTGCCGCTATATCCGAAAGTGATTCCAGGAAGAAAAAAAATTGATAAATATTCTGTCATTGCATGAGAAAATTATTATTTTGGGGAAAATAGAGCAAGGAAGAATGTGTACATCTTTAGCTAAAGAATATGAGTGCATTGAATCATCGATATGAACAATTAAAAAGTGACAGGACAAAATTAAAGCACGCATTAGGTTGGCAACAAACTCTGCAAGTGCAAAATCTACATTTGTTAGTCGACGTGATAGGCTTATTGAGAAAAAAAATGGAAAAGTTATTGAATGTTTGGATCGAAGACCAAAGGAATAGAAATGTGCCTCTCAGTTCTAATATGATTAGGTGCAAAGCCAAACATATTTATCGTCACGTAAAGTGTCTCATGCTGCTAGTGAAAATGGTGAATTAAGTTTCAGTGCATCCAAGTGATGGCTCGATAGATTTTAAAAAAAGAGCAAATCTGCATAATATTACAGTTGTTGGTGAAATTGCTGCTGCCAATGTGCAGGCAGTGGAAAATTTTTTACGTGAATTGAAAAATGTAATAGAAGAGGGGAGGATACATGACAGATCAGATTTTTAACTGTGATGAAACTGGGCTCTATTGGAAAAAAAAATGCATGACAGTACATATTTATCCAAAGAAGGAGGAGTTGCACCTGGATTCAAAGTGTCAAAGGGCAGAATCACTCTCCTATTTTGTGGTAACGCTTCTGCTGATAATAAATGCAAGCCTTTATTAGTGTATTATTCAGAAAACCCAAGGACTTTTAAAGGCAAAAATAAATCCTCTATTCTCGTTTACTGGCGATCGAATAGAAAAGCATGGATGATCAGCTCACTGGTTAGAGCACTGTTTCATACCTGAAGTTGAAGGATATCTGAAAAATAAGAATTTATCATTAAAGTTGCTCCTTATCTTAGATGCTTAAATGCTCCAAGTCACCCAGTGTCACTTCTCGATTGCAATCCAAATGTAACTTTCATTTCTTCCTCTGAACACATCAATTTTACAGCCCTTGAATTAAGGGATAATTTTGACTTTTAAATCTTATTATCTAAGGAGAAGTTTGGCAAATCTTTTTGATAAAATTGAAAAATTTCTGGATAAAAACATACACCAATATTGGCTGAATTCACAATACTAACAGGTATTGAAATAATTGAACACTCGTAGACTGAAAGCAGAACTGAACTTTGAAGAACTGTTGGAGGAAGCTACTCCTTAAAACAGGAAGTAACTCACAAGACCTCAATATTATTCAGACAGTTGAGAAAATTATGAAATTTTCAAACCTTATTGGAGGTGAGGGATTTAGTGATATAGGGCAGGAAGCAATTTTAGAACATATTCATTCCCATCAGGAGGAATTAAAAAATGAGTTAGAAGAACTATTGCACTCCAATAAAGATGTTTGTGAAAAAAATGAAGAGCAGAAGAAACCTGAACTGACAAACAAGAGTTATATTAGAGATTCTAAAAGCATTCTTAAGGAGAATATGCAGGAAGTCCCGACTTTCATAGGAATACAAAATTCTCCTATGAGTTCTTCTTATGTTGACGTGAGAAAGATCATGATGAAACAGCAACAGATAAAAATTAGATTTTGTGTGTCAACTTCAGCCTCAAAAGCATGTTCACCTTCTGCTAGAAGTTTCATCAGTTGAACGTTTCGTCATATGTGTTGGTAAGTCATGGTCAATTAAGTTTTATTTCATTATTTTACTTTTATCAGCATGCAGTTTTATTTTAAATTTAGAAAGAATTCATTTTGATTCCATAATGGAAGCATATACCCAGTAAGTTTCTGTTGTTTCCATAATTTAGTTTTGATTTTTTTTTTTGGGGTTTAGTTTTCTTTCATCGTGTTTTCTTTTAACATAGGGGTCCTTTACATTTATGTTTGGGACACAAACTCGCTGTCAGTCTGAATCAGTGGAATGCGAGATGAGAAATTATGGAGGAAATCAGTCTCGCCGCTCATTTTTTAAACCCCCGTTCCAGCAAAAATTATCATAGAAAAATATTATTTCCATATATTTTATTATGTTTTTAGTTGGAATACATTTTAAATTATAAAGTGAAATTGTTAATTTCTTTTAAAAATAAATTGTACCATTTGTAACAAAGATTATGGTTTTAATTTCTGCATAAAAAGTTTCAGAACCTAACCCATTTTTCCATAACAACAATACTCCACTGAATGTGGAATCGCTGTGCTTGGACGTTGGTTGGAACATAACCCCTGCGCTCAGTGAGGTCACCTGTATCTCATATTGTGGATATCGACTTGGACAGTTCACTACAAACAAAACATGGTGCAAAGGCACTGACCCATTCAATAGTAAATCTTAAAAGTAGTCCTATGCTTTATGCGAAATAATTGCCTTAGTTTATAATATTACACACCAGGCAACTCTCATATTGTGGACTCATACTTCATAACTGGGTTGTCACTATTGCAACAACAGGATACCTGTCCGCCCACTGATGAGTAAGCCAACAAGCTTCGAAACTGTGCAGTCTGTGGCGGGGAGGGTTGTCTTGATGGGGCCCTCATTTCTGGGAATAGGTAACAACAGTCTTCCCTAATGGGGAAGCGTTGCCTATTCAGTGGAATTATAAGTGGTTTAGTTCATCGAGTGAATGTGAGGAATAACTGTCCCTTTCCTCTTTTGACGGCATAATTTTTAAAATGTTGCCATCTGGGTAGTGCTAACCACTGAGAATAAGTAGCATTAGTCTTCTCCACTGGTGAAGCGTTACTTATTCGAGGTAGTGCAATACATAGTAACTCGTGAAGGTAGTCACAATATGAAATAAAATTAAAACGATGTCAAATATCGACTTGGATAGGTCACTATGAACAAAACATGGTGCAAAGGCACTGACCTGTTCATTGATATATAGTATGTACAAAAAAAAATAAATAAATAAAATAAAATATTTTTACACTTTTGGGGGACCTCATTATTACAAAACATGAAAATTTAGGTCCTTTGAACTTTGTATTAATGCAGTTCAACTGTAATTTGTTTTATACTTCTCAGTTTGATTATTTGAATTTTTGGCTTATTTAATACACACAAGATTCCGGTTATTATGTATTTCTTTTTTTTGCATATTGTATTATTATTAATTTATATTGCTTTATTACTAGCTGGTGATATTCTGAATATTAAATTTAGGATCAAAAGGCAATTTTCCACATTCACAATCAGATATGTACATTGCTTTTATAATTCAATTCAAACAGCCATAACTACGTTATATTATATATATTGTAAATAAATATAGAACTCAGTATTCTTCACTTAGCTTTTACTTAACATTGATATAATTCTAGAATTTTCTTTTCTTTAAAATTTTCCTTTCTTTAAAATAAGCACATAAATCATTACTACAAACCTTGATCAACAAACTTAAAATCCATTTATTTATGATTGTTGAACTGTTCATTGTATTTCAGTTTCATCATTGATTTGGTTTGTTTGTTGTTTGGTTTTTAGGAGCATTAGCAACTAAGGTCATATTGCTCTGGGAATATGCGGTGGTCATTCCCTGACATTTCCGCATCCTCCATATTTGGTGGTGATGGGCTCGAACCCCGGTCTAATTAAGAAGCGTATGCTACGCACTGCTGCTCCTTCCCACCTGGCTACGGAGATGCCCATTAATTTGATACAGGATGATTCAAACGCATATTTTCTGTTTTATATCAATTATTATGTTATAAACATAATTATAATAGAGGTTACAATGTATGTTAAAGTATCTTTCTTTCAAAAGTAAGCTCAAACTGTATTTGCCATATTGGATGAGACTTTACATAGTTTATGAACAGTTATTTGAAATTTCTGATTTGATGTTGACTGTTACATCTTCCGGTATCAGAAGATTGTTAGCATATACCATTCCTCTTAAGTAGTCAGAAAGGTAGAAATCTGGGGATTGTAGATGTTCAACCATGAACACGTACTCTGCTGGAAAAAATGACATTCTGCCTTTGTTGTAAACAAAACACTGATTAATGACTGAAAGCTAACGTAAAAAAGCAACTGTTTGGACTAGGGATGACCACTGCTCTTACTGTAGCATTTAAAATCAAATTCTATCAAGTTGTGAAGGAAAAATTAATGCTTAAAATTTTGATTGCATGAATTTTGAATCACTGTATTATAGTAATTGAGTTAATCATTTTAATTTCAGAGAACAGATGGTGTTGACATTTGCGATTGTGATGTAAATGAACTCAATTTTTGCATTACTTTATCATTAATTTAAGTTTTATTTTTTTTCCTAACCTAATTTATTGTTGTTTCTTCCTGCAGAAAATCTCATACACCAATCCCTACAATTATTCTAAGTCTTTTCATGTGTGTTGCAGTAATCCAGATTTACTTCAACTTAAAGATTATCATTTTCATGTTGCAAGTTGTCAGAGCCATTCCATTGGACTTTATTTCTTGCCACAAAATACACCTAAGAGTGAGGATATATATATTTATATTAATAATGTGGATGACACAAATGAAGAGACCTTCTTAGTAAAACTTGTATGCAAATGACTTACTACATGTATAGAATTGTTTTTAAATACTGATAATTTTGATATTGGAAAAAAGTTTATATTCTTACTTATATTTGAGGCATATTGAGTATTTCTCAATTGTGGCAAGGCTCATTGTGGAGCACTTTATTTGTATATTGCACTAGGATATTAAAGACACATCTTTAATGTTCAATAATTTGTTACTATCTAATTAACAAATTATGATAGTTTCATCATAGATGGTGCATTGTTCTATTTAACTTAAGTGTTTATAATATCCGTGTTCAAGGTTAGTTTTTTTGCTCTATTTGTGAAATTACTGCTAAATTAGTATTTATTATAAAGAGTGAAGATTAGTGTTAGCCATATGGTCCAGGGAAGCCTGAGCTTCCCTCCCCTCCAAGAGCCAAAAAAATAAAATATATATATATATATATATATATATATCAGTTAATTAATAATAAAATAAAATTAAACTACTTATTTGACTTAATCCTCACATAAATACCTATCCAACTAGTCTTTGAATTTCCCAAGCTGTCAGCCTCAACCACCCATGGAGGTAACTTTTTTTCAGTAAGTAACAGTTCAATTTGAAATTGCAGTCTCTAGTTCTGGAATAATTCATAACAAAGAAATTTATCCTCATTTATTTTTCTTTATCTTTTCACAAAGTCCTATACAATTAAGTCTCTTCCAAGTTATTTAATT
Organism: Mastigoproctus giganteus; assembly: GCF_048544385.1. Taxonomy (NCBI): domain Eukaryota; kingdom Metazoa; phylum Arthropoda; class Arachnida; order Uropygi; family Thelyphonidae; genus Mastigoproctus; species Mastigoproctus giganteus. The sequence continues at coordinate 192,877,392 of NC_143583.1, forward strand.
TACCAAGCTCTATAGCCCACATATTCAAAGTCTTTCCTCAATGGGTACCCTTTTGCCAATCTCACTAGACACATTGTCCCTCTTTGGGCCCTTTTGAGAAGTTTGACATTTTTTTAGGTGCTGTCTCTGTATTTGAACACAGTATTCCAATTGCTTTATACAGTGGGGTAGTTTGTGCACCATATAGGAATGACAAACTAGTGCTTTTATGGAATGATTTCAGATTGGGCCAACATAACAACTGTGGTTCCCCAACAACGGCTGTTGTTTTAGACTTTCTTAAATGACATCAACAAAGGGATGTGGGGCATAATATCAAATTCTGAGATGATGTCAAGATTGGCAGAGCAGTTAATGATTAGTGCCTAGCAGTGTTTCTTCATAATAAATCCGATGAACTTCAGGGACGATCAAAAAAGTGGCAGTCTTATTAAGAGTTTTTTTATTTGAGTATTTTATTTTTAGTTTTTTATTTTACTTTATATTGTTTAAAGTTGAATGAAATTGCAAAGCCTTATGCTTTCTTTTGACAATATCATTTATGAATGCACTTTATTGAAAATCTTTTACTTCTTCTAGTCTATCAGTTTTGTTTAATTGAATGGATCCTTCTAATTGGTTTATAAGAACTTTTATTTTGCCACCATTGATTTTTAATCCAAAGATTTCTGCCATTTGGCAAAGTGTGTCAAAATGTTTTTGTGCCAAAGCAATGCTGTTGTCAATATGCACAATTTTGTCTGCAAAACTCAAATCACAAAAGGGAAATTTACCCGTAGAATCTTCTAGGATGATCCTGAATTCGTCCCCTGTTAGCCTGAAAATATAGTCTAGGGTTATTATAAAGAGAAAAGGAGCTAATGTATCCCCCTGTAGAACTCCATTGGTGATGGGAAATTTATTGATTTTTTCACAGTTAATGACGACTCTGGCAAAATAATCTTGGTAGAATGCTGCTATTGCTTTAGTAATAATTTGTTCAGGAATTTCATAAAATTTTAATTTTTCAAACATTCTTGACATATTAACTGAGTTGAATGCTTTGGAGAAATCTATAAAATTTAAAATCAGTGAAAGATTTTTGTCTTTGCCTCCTTCAAGTAATCTTCTAATACAGTGGATATGTTCAAGGGTACTGCAGTTTTTAAGAAATTCAGCTTGATTCATGCGTAGTAGAGGAGTAATATAAGATTATATTCTATTTAATAACATCCTGTTATATATTTTCAATGCAATTGATAGAAATGTAATTCCTCTGTAATTTTCGAGTCTATTGAGATTACCCTTTTTTGGTATTGCTATAATGCGTCCTTCCTTCCATTGCAAAGGCATAGTCCCCATGGCCAGTGTTCAATATATTTGAGTTGTTCTTTAAATTTGGTTCCTCCATACCTAATGGCCTCTACTGTGATGCTATCAGGTCCTGCTGCCTTCCTGTTTTTTTTTTTTTTTTTTTTTGTTGCTGTAATTCTCTTTTAATTCCTCTATGGTTAAGCTGTTACAATTGATTGGGAGGACATTTTGGACTACTATATTGTGTAAGGTTTTTGTGTTTGTGGGGATTGCTGGATTTAATAGGTTTTTGGAAATGTTTTTCCATTCATCCATTTCTTCATTGTTTTCGAGGGCTCTTCCAATCCTGCCTATGATTCTTAGTTTCCTGGGCTTTCTTTCTTTATTACTTAATGAACTGGTATATTGTACATTTCTCTCATTTTGTGAGTTTTCTGACTGTCTTCAAGTTGCTGGCAGTAATTCTGAATTTGAGCTTCTTTATTTGTGTTAAATGATGAACAGATTTGATTATTTAATGTGTGTAACCTGATCTGAAGATCTTGTTTTCTTCATTTTCCAAATCATTGCTTGAGATTGTTCCTTTCTTCTATCAAGGCAATTGTGGCAACCATTCTCTTTTAGGTTTCTTGGAGTTTATAATGTTGAAGTTTTTGTTTTGCAGCTTGTTGGATGGAATTAATTATGTTATAAAAATTGTTGCCTAGATTGTCTGTTAATGCTTCTTTATTGAGAGTGTTCTCTATTATTTGCTTAAACTTGTTTGTGTTTCTAAGATTGTTTAATTCCATACAATTGTATTTAGGATTGTTTTTGCTAGTAAGCTTGGTGCACTAAGGCATAGTTTAATGGGAACACTGACTATTATGTGATCCAAGTTTATCTGTACACTGTTATAGACTTGGCAGTTTTGTACTGATCTTATCCATTTTCCATTGATTAACAGATGATCAATTTTTGTTTTGACTCCATTTGGATGTTCTCACTTACATTTTCTTCCAGGTCTATGTGGGAATATGGACTGTAAGTTTACAAGGTTTTGTGAATTACAAAGTTCTTTAAGAAGGGGACCCATTTTCATTTGTGTATTCATGAAAGGTATAGTGACCTATATCTTGAGTAGTGCCAGAAATGTCCTTTCCTATTTAGCATTGAAGTCTCCACCAATGAGATGAAAATTATGGATAGCGGTGTTGATCACATGATTTGATAGGTCTTTGTAAAATCTTTCTTTATCCATTTCTTCAGCCTTTTTTTTTTTTGTGCATATATATGCAGGTAAAAGTAGCTTTTGGATTTGAATTTAATGAAATTAAAATTATCTGTTTGAAATACAGGTCGACCATCACTAATCCGGCAGCGTTGGGAACTGTTGGTGTCGAATTAGTGAGTTTGCCGGATTATCGGTGGCTATTTTAGCACATACAGTTTACCCAACAGCTAACCACCTCATCCTACCTTTAACACATTGACTGCCAAGCTAGTTTAAAAAAAAAATCCCTAGGGGCCAAAAAATATTTAGCAAATAATTTGATTAGTAATTCTAAAATAAATATTGCAATGTCAGTATTGTCATTTTTTCGCTTAAAATATCAAAAAAAAAGGGGGGGGGGCGGGTTTATGTTGCACGTATGTGGCCAGTGTGGCCCAGTAGGTTACTTTATTTCTTGAGAAGCTGTGTCAGCCACATACATGTGACATACATATGAAGGTCGTTTGTGATTAGTTTATTGCACAGAGTAGTAGTGGCATGTGATGCAAGAAAGCAAGTGTATGAGCTTATGCAGCATCAGCCAAAAAAAAAAAAAAAAAAATCACACCATTCCCTCCAAATGCCTGTCCAGTTGCTCCTTAAATTTACTTAACCTATCAACTTCCACAAATGGAAGTTGTTCCAGCAATTAACCACCCACTGGCTAAAGGCAAATTTCCGCACATCTATTCTACATCTGTCTTTTCTTAATTTGAATTTATGCCCCCTTAGGTTTGTAATCTGAACAAGTGGAAGGATCCCATCAGAATTCAGCATGCTCAACCCATTCAAGGCCTTATACATCTCAATCAGATCACCGCGCAGGTGCCTAGTCTCCAGCCATTGCAATTTGCAGAACTTAAGCCTCTCTTGGTAAGAGGATCCCTTCATTCCCCTCGCCAATCTTGTTGCCCTTCTCTGTACACGCTCAAGCAAATCTACATCCTTCCTAAAATGAGGCAATAAACCACAGTACTCTGTGGTTTATTGCACGCTTGGCAAGTGCTGCAGTAAAACTAATTTCGATAAAATAAACTCAAACGTTGCAATAAGTTTGTCAGTATTGTTAGAGATTTTGTGAAAACAAGTTCGTTAGCACGCTGTATTATCCATCATGTTTTGTTGTTTTTCGGAAAGTTTGTACAAGTGCGTTGTAAAAAAATAAAAATCTAAAAAGAAAATTACTAAAATAAGAGGAACTGAGAGAAATTGTTGGAATTTACAATTAAGCAGAGTTAAACTTCTCACAGGCACACTGCTGTCAAGTTTTTTCAGAAGTTCAACTTTATTTGTTATGGACAATGTACAGTGTTTGCGCTTTAAACTACGAGAGGCACTTCCTTTATGCATTGGAACCATAGCTGGTTCTAAATGTGAGCAGGTTATAATGCAGAAAAACAAGTGTGAATGGCTTGCCATTGTTTACGAGTTCATGCAGCAACCATTGCTACCAAAACAGTAGCTGCAGTTGGTATGCCAACCTGGGAAATTTGAAATTACGTTCGCGGAAATTATGTCTGAATTAGCGGTGAAACCGGATTAGTGATGGTCGACCTGTACTTTAAATTGAAGACAATTTACAATTTAATATAAATTCTGGTATTGACAAGAATTCCAACCTCCATTGCAAGATTTATCAGCTGTTGAATAGATAAGGGTCCATTTGTTTTCTCATGATCTAATTTAATTCTACTCTAATTCTATCTCCCATTGGTGGCCTTGAATACAGGTTACATAGAGGTTTCCATTTCTGCACCTCTGCAACATTCAATAGTTTTCCCCATTTTGAAAGGGTGCAAATGTTATATATAGATACAGTTAATGGCATTTTTCAGAATTGATGTTTAGAGTGTTTCTTCCCTTTATCAACCTGTCATCTTCCCAAAGGGCTTTGGCCTGCAAGTATCATATCATCTGAGAGAGATGAGAAAACAGGATTAGTTACATATAAAAGATTTTGTACTTTTGTTTCCTTTTGTAATCTTAAGAAAAAAAAAATCCACGTATTGGGTGATTGGCCCTAATATGCTTCACCAGCCAAGTTAGCCTACTGGGATTTACCCAGCATTTCCCAGGGGTCACCACTAGGAGGTTTGGCTTAGACTTTGACTCCCATATATTATACCCTATATTATAATTATATTATGCTGCCCAAATCCCTTTCTTCCTCTACTATTTTTAATTCAACCCTCATTAAGCATATAAGTTATTTTTGGCTTTCTCTTCCCCTAGATGTAAAACCTTATATTTTGCTGCATTAAAGCATAGCTGCCACTGTTTTGATCATCCCTGAAGTTCATCTGAGTCATTATAAAGAAACACTGCTAGGCACTAATCATTAACTGCTCTGCCAATCTTGACATCAACTGAGAATTTTGACAGTATGCCCCCATATCCCTTCATTGATGTCACTTAAGAAAGTCAAAAACAACAGTCGTCCTTTGGGGAACCACACCTGTTATGTTGGTCCAATCTGAAGGATAACCATTAATCACAACCCCCCCTGCTACTCCTACCTTGCAACCACCATGCAATCTATCTAAGGATTTTCTCTTAGATGGATTGCGTATTCCAGCATGTTTCAGCATATAATGCAACCTCTCATGCAGTACTGAATTAAATAAAATCTAAGTGAACAGTGCCGAAATTATTTTCTACATCCAGCTCATGAGCGACTTTGTCAAAATAGCTGACAAGGTTGATTATACATGATTTTCCCTTTACAAAACCGTACACTTTTTCTATCTATATTGCATACTTGATCATTGCTTCCATGATTTTTCTCTACCACTGAAGCCAGGATTACCAGTTGGTAGTTTCCCAATTCACTCTTAGAACCACTTTATATATTGGTAATAGAGTAGCATTTCTCCAATCCTAGAGAATCTTTGTTGAGTCCAATGATGCTCTTATAATGAACCTTAATAGTTCAGTACACTCTCTTGCAGCCGTTCTTAAAATTTCTAGGTATGTGCCATCAGCTCCAGTTGCCTTACTCACTTTAGTCTTAAAAGTTTTTCTAATTAATAATCTTATGGCATATAAACATTGCTAATTTCATGTTTCCCAGCTTCAACACAGTTTCTCCATGCACTCTGAGGGATCTTTCATCTCTAAACATTGATATTACATAAGTGTTTAATTCATCTGCAACATCAGCTAGATTACTAAGACTTCTCCATCCATTACAGAAGGGTGTGATGTGACTAACCCTTTTCATCTTTCTATTTACATTCATAAAAAATTCCACGTCCTGTTCTTTGCTTTCTTAACCAAATAGTTTTCTTAACATATTCATTGCCTTAATGCATATAAGCACTAGAAGTAATGTGCCATCATGCATACATAAGTTCAAAAGACACCAACTATTGTGCCATAACACATGAGCAGTCATTCCCAAATGGTGAATAAACTAGTGCCATAAAAAAGCAAAAGCACATGGAATAAATAACAATTGATTGAACTCTTTACAGCAACACTTCATTGTTATTTATAGATTTGGCACAGTTTTATTTGTTCTTTGTTTGTGTTCAAGTACATGAATAAGCGTTTTATATAATAAATTTGTTCGGATTTACAGCTTAGCATGACATTAAACTGTGAATTACATGACATTAAGCCCTTTTAGCTATGGATTCCAAACTTTACTTTTCAATTGTTATTTACGAATTTTCAGGATGCTGAGAAATAACAATATTACACTACATTGAACAGGCTCTCTCAAATATAGTTGGACTGAATGTTTTAGCATTAGTAGAGGCATATGATGCAAGAAAGAAAGCTCATGCAGCATCAGCAAAAAAAAACAAAAAACACTCCCATTTCACCCCTCCATTCGTTCCAAATACCTGTCCATCTCAGCCTTAAATTTATTTAATCTATCAACTTCCACAACAAGGGATAGATGTCTGTTCCACCAACCAACTACCCACTGGCTAAAGGCAAACTTCTGCACATCTATTCTACACCTCTCTTTCCTCAATTTGAATTTATGCCCTTTCAGGTGATTATTCTGAGCAAGAGCTCAATGCCGATGGGATTGAATAATCCCATCGGCATTGAGCTTGAGCTTGAGCTTGCTCAAACCATTCAAGGCTTTATACACCTCAATCAGATCACATCAAGGGCGTCTAGTCTCCAGACACTGCAATTTGCAAAACTTAAGCCTTTCTTCGTAAGAGCAACCCTCCGTTCCATTCACTAATCTTGTTGCCCTTCTCTGTACTTGTTCCAAAAGCTCTTCATCCTTTTTAAAATGAGGCCGCCAGACCTGTATACAGTACTCAATGTGTGGCCTGACCATTGCCTTATACAAGGGGATAATCACGTCCTTTTCCCTGCTATAAAAATTCCTGTATATCATTGACAAGACACCATGAACTACTCTTGTAGACCGTCTGCACTGCTCAGAAAACTTCACATCTGCCTGCACAATTACCGCCAGGTCCTTTTCATTCTCTACCGCTGTCAGTGTAGTATCAACTCTGTGGTTACTGTTTCCCATATGTAGTACTTCATATTTGTCAACGTTAAACTTCATTTGCCACCTCTCAGCCCATCTGCTCAACTTTTCTAGATCCTGTTGCGGCAGCATAGCGTCAGTAGTGTCCTTAACAACCCTGCCAACCTTTGTATCATCTGCAAACTTGGACATTAAGCTTGATATACCATCATCAATATTATTTATAAATACAGAAAACAATAATGGACCCAACCCTGAGGGACTCCACTAATAACATTAGTCCACGATGAACAGTGTCCATTGATTACCACTCTGTCTTCTCCCCCTCGACCATCCCTTTATCCATAGCAGCAATTTGCCTCTAATGCCACACTGCTCCAATTTGTTCAGCAGTCTTCCATGCGCAACAATATCAAAAGCCTTTCTAAGATCCAAATATATAATATCAAAGTTACTCCCTGCATCCAGTTCCTTTGTGACCACATCATAGTATCCAAACAAATTGGTCAGGCAAGACCTTCCCTTAACAAAACCATGCTGTGTCTGAGCTACAACTGAATTCTTGTCAAGATGATCCTGCAGTGCTTCTTTAACCAGTGCTTCCATTAATTTTCCTGGAACAGAAGTTAAACTCACAGGTCTATAATTACTTGTGTCAGCATTTGATCCTCCTTTGTGAATTGGGGTTACATTTGCACATCTCCAGTCTGTGGGGACCTCCCCTGAGTCCAAGGAAGCTCTCATAATTATGTCTAACGGATTGCTTAATTCCTGTGCTGCTTCCTTTAATATAACTGGATAGATCCCATCCACCCCAGGTGCCTTTCTTGTATTTATCTTCAACAATTTCTCCTCCACTTTACTCTCAATTATTACAAGATCATCTAGCTCACTGCCAGATTTTACTTCATCTCTGGCATTCCTCTTCCTGAATAACTTCTCATGTGTGAATGTAGATGCAAAATAATCATTGTTTGTTAGCTACCTGAGCAGGATCTTCAACAGTTGAACCATCCATATCCAATGGACCGATCTGATTCATCCCTTTCCTTCTAGAGTTTACATAGGTAAAGAACTCTTTCCTGTTTTTCTTTGCTTCCTTTACCAAGGATTTCTCATAATCTGCCTTTGCCTGCCTAATCTCCTTTGTAACTTGGTTACAGACCAGCTTATATCTATCGTAGGCTTCTGTGTCACATGTTAATTTACATGTATCCCATGTATTTTTCTTCTCTGTCACATGTCTAATTAGTTCATCTGACATCCATTTAGGCCTAAATCTTGAACAATATTTCTTTGTTGGTATGAAAAGCCTAGTAGCTTCCAAGATTAATTCTTTGAATGCTTCCCATTTTGAATTTGCTTTTGGTAACATCATCAGTTGATTCCACCAGATAGAATTTAAATACTGTCTCAGACCACCGTAGTCACCTTTACGAAAGCAAAAACTTGACCCTTGATGGTAGTTACCTCTTTGAGTAAATCCCACTTCAGCACACTGCAATCATGCCACCTAGGGGGCGCCTCTGTAGCCATGTGGGCAGGAGCAGCAGTGCGTAGCACAGGCTTCTTGATTAGACCGGGGTTCGAGCCCATGAGCCACCAAATACGGAGGATGTGAAAAGGTCAGGAAATGACCAGATATTCCTGGAGCAATATAGCTTTGTTGCTAATGCTCCTAAAAACCAAATAACATAACAACAACTGCCACTTAGTGGTTCATTTATCTGCAGATTCTTAATGCATGAAGAATCACTACTGATAATCAGATCAAGAGTATTACTCCCTCTAGTTGCCTGCCAAACATGCTGATGTAGAAAACAGTCATCCAGTAAATCCACAAAAGCCTTGCTAGTGTGTGAGTGACCAACCCACAATTTCCAGTCAATATTTGGGAAATTAAAATCCCCCATTATAAGACTCTCTGATTTGCTGGCTCACTCTATTTCCCTGTACAGTTTCTTATTATACTCATCAGAGTCATTAGGCCTATAGCACACTCCTACTTTCAATTTTGATCTCCCAATGCTTATGTTACACCAAACTGACTTGACACTGCACTGTCCAGCGATGTCGAATGGCTTCACTTCCTTGGATTTTGTGTTTCTTAACTAATAGCATAACCCCTCCTCCCTTCCTATCCTGTCTATCCTTTCTGTACACACTATACTCCCCAAATTCCAGTTCTGCATTCCTGATATCTGTGTGACACCACGTCTTTGATATCCCGACAATATCTGCCTTTTATATTTTGAGCAATACCTCAAATTCGTCAAATTTATTTACCAAACTCCTAGCATTGGTGTACACGCAAGTATACATGCACCTGTTCCTATTCTTAGCTACCCTAACGCAACCCATGTGTTTACTTGTACCCCAATGACTTCCAGCCATCTCTGAAATACCCTGCATCTTGTTTTTCAGGCTTCTGCTCATTCCAATAGAAGCAGTGCAAGAATCACTTTCGCCTCTGCCAGTGGCTACTGTTAATCTATTAGTCCTTGTATACCCCCAAGCTAGAAGTTTTCCGACCCACCTAACACTGCCTCGATAGCATCAGCAAATATTCTTGCACCCTTTCTATTTAAGTGTATCCCATCCCTGTAGAAGCAGTCTCTTCTGTTAATATTAAAGATCTTATCCATTGTAGCAGCCTAAGTAGTCATTCCTTGACAGCCCTGTCAACCCACTGCAGGATGGAAGCCTCCTCCTCAACAATTCATGCTGAGTGAAATGGACCATAATCTGCCATGCCGGTCTAGTGCGGGTTGGCAGATCGACCATATTTAGCCATCAGAAGCTTGAACCCCGGTCTACTCAAGAGCGTGTGTTACTGCACTTCTGCTCCTGACTACTTGGCTATGGATGCCTGTCTGTATTGTTATAGAATTGATGATAAATGAAATGAAAGAGGATTGTAATTTCAAGAGAAGACTAGTAGTGTGAAACATTTCTTGAAAGTGGTGCGATTTTTAAAGATGGTTTGGTATGATTTTTAAAGATGACATGGGGCCATTTGTTGATTTGTGATGGGGTACAGAATTTATAACTTTGCCACTGTTTCTTGAGGTCTATTAATCAGAGAGAACTCAAAGCTTCAAATGTGTTTATTCCAGTGGATAAATTTTGCAAAAGAAAGATGCCCCGAGGTATGAGCAGAGAGGTTATGAGTTTAATTGACCAGAACAATAGAATAATTATAGACTCATGAGATACTAATTTATGAGTATTATAAGGGTATATGCAATAAAACCGCTTACACAGGCAGAAGCTGAGTATGAGAAATCACTAGCAGAGAACTAAAAGACAAGCTCTTTTTGTGCATGAATATAAAAAAAAATACAGGAAAAAATTATCGCCTTACTTGATTAGGAAGGAATATGTTACTAGTGATCTTTACAGTTGATAAACCATTCAAACTGCAAGAGAAATCAAGGAGTCTGGTTGCTGTAAATTGAGTGGTGTCAATCTTAGGGAATACTGAGAAAAACTATTGAAGCCGAGCAAAGGTAAGCAGATGTTCCAGGGATGGGCAGTATACATATATGAATAAGAGGACTGCTAGGGAGGTGTGTGTGTGTAAATATATATACATGCACTTACAGTGTTGTGCCATGTTTGCACAGACAGCTGCTGCTATTCGCCTAGGCATTGACTACACTAAATGTTCTGAATACTGTTGGATTCTGCAGCCATACTTCATACAAGGCTTTCCACAGCATTGGAATAGATGATGCTTGCTTCACTTCTTGCTTCTAAACATCTCACAAGTGTTCAATTGGATTGAGGGCAGGCAAATTTGGAAGACAATCAAGATCGGTGATATCTTCAGTGTTCCTAGAATCACTTGTGCTTAGTTCAGCCCCAATGACATTGCATTATGGTCTTGAAAAATCCCGTTTCTTTCCGGAAACAAAATGCAACATGGCGGGGGGGGGGGACACCGTCTCCTGAGAACTGCTTCTAGACCAGTAAAATGTTAGCCCATAACCCCAGGAGCTCATATCTGATGAGTATGGGCTTGGCACACCCAGGGTCCTGAGCTGGATATCATCATTTTCTTTCTTGGTGATTCCCTTCTACTTTTGACTCTGTCTCTCTCTCTCTCTCACCCTCACTCAGAGGGTAACTTGGGGAATTTTTTTTCAGCTGGTGCAGCATAAGCCTCATATGCACTGGGAATTCTAGCTCTTGCCAGAAAACATGCCCCCATATTAATTAACCATCACCATCTGCCTTGAATATCTACGGAATTATGTAGATCCAGTCCTCCACTGTCAACCAGAATTTTGTTAACAGCATTCGTCAGTGGTGAGGAATGGGTGTCTCTTGGATTGTCTGCTGTGGAATCCCATTCATCTGAGTGCAGTGCATATTCATTTGGGGTGTTGTTCTTGCTTTCCCCACATTGCATTGCAATGTCAACTGTTGCAAAGTGACCTGCTGCTGAGCCTGTACAATGTACTGTTGCACTTTCCATGGATACCTTGTGTGATCCTTTACAGTTCGTCGGAGGTGGTTTTGACATATTCAGCACCATTCTTTGTATACCTTAACCACAGTGAACCACGAGAAAATGACAAGACATGCCCGTTTCCGATATTGGAAGCATCTGATACAAGAGCTCAGACTATCATGCCATAAAAAAACTATCTTCAATACACCCCATAGCTGCTACTTTATCACTTTGACTTGCAAAACCAGATGCATATTACCACTGCTCTAACGTACGAAGCTGTTTCAGGATTTTATGCTATGAGCTAAACAACAATCTAAATAAATGGGGTGTCAATTCAGTGATCGCTGTATATATATATATCCTGTTATATTAAAAAGGCTGGGTATGAGTGCATCATCCCCTTGGTGAATTTTATGAGATAATCATTTGGATCTGGGAGGATTTCTTTTAACTGGAGAAGTGCTATTGTCTTCCAAAAAGAGTGCACATCTAGCATAGTGGCGCTGTCCTTCCCACACTGGATGGTTAGGCCCGGGTTAGAATCATGTCGATGTCATGAGAAATTTTTGTGGGATTCTTACTCCATAGCTGAGTCATTCGCTCTCAGGCATTGGGAGTGGTTACCCCAGAAACTCAGGTTTTTTATCCATCAAAACAGGAAAATTGACCATAAAACGCAATTCACGAGCATAATACACTAGAGCAGATGAATTTATATTCTGGAGGGCCCTAGTGTGACATTTGTATTTTTATTGTCTTCCCAATCCTGAAAGGTTCAAAAGATGTGATGGGCAACTAGAGTCCATTGAGTTTTACTTCATTGGTGTTTCAAATTCCACTTTCTTGTCCACTTCATTTAGCCACTATATTACTAATACTGAACTTTAATTTGATGTGGATTTAATATCATTTGTCTACAAATTAATAATAATGCTCTTTCTTCCTCTGATATGTTGAAATTCTTTTGTTTATAGGCAGTTGTTCTGGCAGACCAAAAAAAAAAAATTATTTATTAAGGTCATCTGTAATTGATTACATGTGTAAATTGTGTGTGATCTCTAGACAAAAAAACCCAGTTTCTGGGGGAAAAAAACCTTGCTATCTACGCTTGAGACTGAATAACTCGGCCACAGAGTGAAAAATTACCATTAAATTTCCTCGCATCATCAATGGGATTTTGACCAGGGCCTTTTCCACCTGGTGTTGGAAAGGACAGTGACGATGCCACTAAATGTATAAAGTGTAATAGTTGTTTGATGGCACCAGGGGTTTCCCTTCTCTGTGTTGTATTCTTTGTACGTGTGACACAGAACTCTGTGGAGGCCAAAGATTTAAAAAGTGTGTGGGGAGTGGTTTGTTGTGTAGTGTAGTGTTATGCTCTGTTGTTACTCTGACCATTTAGCCATTAGGCCCCTATTGGAACCCACCGTTGCCAACACTGCCATGAGGAGGGAGGCCAGGCACCCAGTAGATTATACAAGTACTCTGGCTGGCCCTGCTGCCCTATTTCCAAGGTTTCAGTGGCAAGGCCTGAAAAAAAAAAAAAAAAAAAAAGGGGGGGGGTGAACACTAGAATTTGGAAAGTCCAAAAGTGGTTTACGAGAAAGCAGTTGGATTTAGACTTTGATTAGAATTTTGCGGCATTGTTAGGGACATATTCAGTCGGTTTAGTTAGAGTGGGGGGAGACTGGAGGCTTGGGGAAACAGGTAGAAGGATGGGGACAATAGAGTAAGCATCCCCAAAGAGATCAGTTAGGATGAGCCCCACCAGGCGAAGTACGGGGAAGCAGGGAGGGGAGAAGACAGACCTGTCCTCTTCCCCCCTGCCTGGGGATAGGGTTTTAAAGGCGAACCAGGTTTGAGTAACCGGTTCAGATTGCCAAATGGCTGGTCGGCAGCAGAACTGCAATATATCTCCATCGGTGATCGTCAGGTCCATGTAAGTGTTGAATCCGGTAGGATGGTCAAACTGCCCATTCTGCCTCAGGGGTAAGATATGTTAGCTGGCAGTGGAGGGAGTAATCTGCTCCTCCACTGCCAGCTGGTGGGAGAGACATTTACTTCATTCATAATCTGCAATATCACTGTACAGTAATTGCATTCTGTTTTTATTCTTTTTTCTTGTATTTTATAATATATACTAGGGGCTTCGCCTCTGTTCACTGCGCTCGCTTCTTTTGATAAAATAAAATAAAATACTTGCAGAAGCTTTTGACTGTGTGTGTCTCTTCCTCAGCTATGAATGCAAAAATACATTACTATATCTATATAATATTGCTGTAATTACACCATAGACAACTCTTAAAGAAAAACTACAGTCGTATTGTGAAAGGCATCATTTCATCTATATCTCATATTGTGCTCATCCTTCACAATGAGTTACCATGTATTGCACTACCTCAAATAAGTAATGCTTCAGTAATACAGAAGACTATTGTCACTTATTCTAGGTGGGCATCACCACCCAGATGGCACTGTTTCAAAGCTAGTTGACTTTTCATTGGTGAGTGCCTTTCACACTATGATCATAGTTTTTCTTTGAGTTGTCTATGATGTATCTACACTAAAGTGACCAGATGTCCCAGATTATGCAGGACAGTCCCGGATTTCAGTTGTTTGCCCTGCATTGCAGACTATCCCGGATTGAACGTGTAGCCTCCTACTTAATGGCAAACAATGCAAATCGTTTACATTATGTTTGCCTGGAACCAATGGTACAATGGAAAGAGTTTTTTCAATAGGAAATAAGCTGTGGATGTCAACAAAAACACAGGTGACCATAGAAACGATGAAAGCAATACTACAAGTTAAGTGCAATTTTGCTAATTCTTGTGAAGAATTTTAGGAAGAAATAACACAAAGAAGAATTATTAAGAAAAATTCACTTAGCAGAAAATATATTAAATTATATTATTTAATTTCTCTTGTTTTATTGTTAAAAGGAAATATGTATTTTTATTATTATTATTATTTCACAGAAAAGGCCTAACCTTTTTTCATAAACAAAAATGAAAATCAGTTAAAAACATGATCCCTCTAATAAGTGGGTTTTTTTTTTTTTTTTTCACTTCTAATTACAATTATTTTTCTCAGTTCACATCCTTCATGCAACCGTCTGTTACGTAGTGTAACACGAGGGGTACTGTATACTGGATTTCAGCCTTTCTGTGAAAAAAAAAAATATATATATATATGTATATATACACACACGCTATATTTGCTTGTTTTTTTTTTTTTTTTAATAAGTTTTATGTTTTATTTTATAAGTTTAGTTCAAAGAAATCAATGTATTTAATGTGTATTTTGTATGTGAATATTTTTTATATATAAGAAATATGTGTATATTGTTTCTAGGGGGGAGGTAAAAATCCCCCCCTAGATGTCCCTCATTGGAATGCTAAGGATCTGGTCACTTTAATCTACACTGATATTATATTACTATAGAATCTTAAAATATTATGCCTTGTTGCATTTAGTTTATTTAAATAAATACGTTACATATGGAAATCAAGAATGGCATACCATGCTTAAACAGAAATTTGTTTCACCACAATAAAACAAGCTTTTATTTTGCTTAAACAGAAGCTTGTTTTACCGCCATAAAACAAGCTCCTGTTACATATTTTTGTATTTGTTATGTATTACCACATAACCCGCATCTCTCTTCTCCCCTTGGCCGATTAAATATTAGGAGGAAAGTTATTTTAATGTATAGAAAGATATTTCTTTTTTCCTATTAGGTTATATATATACTAAAATTAAAGTTAAAATTACAGTTGCTCAGAGCGAAACAGATACAAAAAATATAGATTGTAACAGGTTTAATGACAGGAAATATACATATATTAGATTAGATACATAAAGCTTTCGGTTGTCTAGTTAACCTTCTTCAGTTGATATGAAATGACAGTTAGAATGGAGGCGTGTACTGCCAATCTGGTACGTGAAGCACATGGCTAATTGTTTGAGGTTGAAGCCTGTGGTTGTGATGTATGTGGACGTGGCCAGCGCTTGTCAATGGACAGGATTGTTGCTTCTGTGATAGGGTGGACTTGACAACCACTGTCCTGTCCATTGACAAGCGCTGGCCACGTCCACATACATCACAACCACAGGCTTCAACCTCAAACAATTAGCCACGTGCTTCACGTACCAGATTGGCAGTACACGCCTCCATTCTAACTGTCATTTCATATCAACTGAAGAAGGTTAACTAGACAACCGAAAGCTTTATGTATCTAATCTAATATATGTATATTTCCTGTTATTAAACCTGTTACAATCTATATTTTTGTATCCGTTTCGCTCTGAGCAACTGTAATTTTAACTTTAATTTTAGTAGAATGAATCCGGAGCACATAGGCCTTTTTAATCATAGGTTATATATATGTTTCTATTAGGTTATATATATATATAGATATACTTCCCCCTTAGCCATTTTCTTTTTTCGCTTCTTATGAGAACCTCTTATCCTATTCCATTTCTAAATTTCGTCGCTAAATATTATTAATACCCCTTATTGCTATGCACTAAGAATACTAGAGGGCGTGTGTGCTAAACTGTTTTAACCTAATTATAGCGGGTGCCAGCGCCCAGTACGAGGGCGCTGGCACCCGCTATCTACGTATATAAATCAACACGTGCTCCACAACGTGGTTTTTTCTTGTGTTTCTTCTTCGAGGTATGTCCGCTTCTATCGCTATACCACGCTGTAAGTATCTAGGAACTAGCCTTTCCTGTCCACCTCATTTCCATAATATCTCTTATTTCATTTTATTCTATACATTATCCAAATTTTGCTGCATTATACTATTGATATACCAGGATCTCTTGCTATAAGGGACGGGAAGTTATGCCCCCGGTATTATCCGACGTACAATTGCATTATTACTTTTCCTTTACTTTAACTATTTGCTATCTCCTCCTACTGTTCTTACCTCATGAACTATTAGAGTAATTCGAGAGGGATTGAGGTACTATTGCTCTTCTTACACCCTATATCCGTTCTCCTTTTTTAGCTGTTGCTCCTTTGTCATCCACTAACATGATATTATTTAAAAACTATTGGTTCTCAACTACCACTATTATTCGTCTTTCTGCTTGATTCATTGTCTTGGCTATCGGTCGGGCTAAAGTCATCCAGCCTGTTAACCACCTCAAATTCGTCTAACTACCACAAAATTCGTCTGACTTTAACTTAGTTACCATTATTATAGCTATCCTTCTTTTTGATATCTTTTATTACCATTCGGCATGGATTAACAGGCAGATGATATCAGAAACTGATAGCTCGCTAATTGTAGGAGGACACATCGAAGGGGTTAGCCCTTGATAAAGTCCCTTTCAATGTGTCACCTTTTTCCTATAATTGGCATGACATATGTATTTAGTTATTATTTTCTACATTTATGCTTTATTGATTATTTTGTTTTTTCAATATTTGTTATTTCCATTATTTATGCGTAGTAGTAGTAGTAGTAGTAGTAGTAGTGGCACTTGATGCAAGAAAGCAAGTGTAGGAGCTTATGCAGCATCAGCCAAAAAAAAAAAAAAAAAATCACACCATACCCTCCAATTGCCTGTCCAGTTCCTCCTTAAATTTATTTAACCTATCAACTTCCACAACGACAGATGGAAGTTTGTTCCAGCAATTAACCACCCGCTGGCTAAAGGCAAATTTCCGCACATCTATTCTACATCTATCCTTTCTTAATTTGAACTTATGTCCCCGTAGGTTCGTATTCTGAACAAGTGGGAGGATCCCATCAGAATTCAGCGTGCTCAACCCATTCAAGGCCTTATAGACCTCAATCAGATCACAGCGCAGGTGCCTAGTCTCCAGCCACTGCAATTTGCAGAACTTAAGCCTCTCTTGGTAAGAGGATCCCTTCATTCCCCTCACCAATCGTGTTGTTCTTCTCTGTACACGCTCAAGCAAATCTACATCCTTCCTAAAATGAGGCCTCCAGACCTGTACGCAGTACTCAAGGCGTGGCCTGACCATTGCCTTATACAGAGGGACAATCACCTCCTTTTCCCTGCTAGCAAAATTCCTATATATCATTGACAAAACCCCATGACCTGCCCTAGCAGCCTGTCTACATTGCTCAGAAAACTTCATATCTGACTGCACAATTACTCCCAGGTCTTTTTCATTTTCTACCACCTTAAGTGTAGTACCACACAGTTGGTACGTTTCTCTGGGGTTACTTCTACCCATATGCAGTACTTTGCATTTGTCAAGGTTAAACTTCAGTTGCCACTTCTTAGCCCATCTGCCCAAATTATCTAGATCCTGTTGCAGTAGCACACTGCCATTACTGTCATTAACAACCCTGCCAACCTTCGTGTCATCTGCAAACTTCGACATTAAGCCTGATATACCTTCATCAATATCATTGATAAATATACAAAACAACAGTGGACCCAACACCGAACCCTGTGGGACTCCACTAATAACATTAGTCCACGAAGAGCAGCACCCATTGATTACCACCCTCTGTCTTCTCCCACTTAACCATCCTTTTATCCATTGTAGCAACTTACCCTTAATACCATTCTGCTCCAATTTGTACAGTAGTCTTTCGTGCGCAACAGTGTCAAAAGCTTTCCTGAAATCCAAGTATATGATATCAAAATTATTTTTTGCATCCAGTTCCTTTGTGACCACATCATAATAACCAATCGAATTTGTCAGACAAGACTTTCCCTTAACAAACCCATGCTGTGTCTGAATTATTGCTGCAGTCTTGTCTAGATGATCCTGCAATGCATCTTTAACCAGTGACTCCATTATTTTACCCGGAACAGAAGTTAAACTAACTGGTCTGTAATTATTCGTGTCACCCTTCGAACCTCCTTTGTGAATTGGGGATACATTTGCACATCTCCAGTCCGTGGGAACCTCCCCTGAATCCAAGGATGCTCTCATAATTATGGCTAAGGGTTTGCTTAGTTGCTTTGCCGCCTCCTTTAATATAACTGGATAGATCCCATCCGCCCCAGGTGCCTTTCTTATGTTTAACTTCAACAATTTCTCCTCCACTTTGCTCTCAGTTATTACAAAATCATTAAGCACACTGCTACAATTTGATAACCTTCTTCCATTTTCAAACTGTAATGATTCCTCACGTGTGAATGTAGATGCAAAATACTCATTCAGTTTGTTTGCTATCTGAGCAGGATCATCAACAGTCGAACCATCGATGTCAAGTGGACCAATCATATTCATCCCCTTCCTTTTAGAGTTTATATAAGTAAAGAAATCCTTGCTGTTTTTCTTAGCATCTTTTGCCAAAGATTTCTCGTAATCCGCCTTTGCCTGCCGAACCTCCTTTTTGACCTGATTACAGACTAGCTTATATCTGCTACAGGCTTCTGCGTCGCCTGATAATTTATATGCATCCCATGCATTTTTCTTCTCTGTCACGAGTCTCATTAGTTCATTTGATAACCATTTAGGCCTAAACCTTGAACAATATTTCTTCATCGGTATGAAAAGTCTAGTAGCTTCCACGATTAATTCCTTGAATGCTTCCCACTTAGAATTTACTGTTTGTAACATCGTCAGTCGATCCCACTGTACAGAATTTAAAAACTGTCTGAGACCACTGTACTCCCCTTTACGGAAGCAAAAACCCTTTCCTTTACCCCTGACGGTAGTTACCTCTTTGAGTAAATCCCACTTCAGCACACTGTGATCACTGCCACCTAGTGGTTCCTTTATCTGCAAATTCTTAATACACGAATGATCACTGCTGATAACCAGATCAAGAGTATTACTTTCTCTGGTTGCCTCTCGAACATGCTGCTGCAGAAAACAATCATCCAATAAATCCACAAAAGTCTGACTAGTGTGTGAGTGACCAACCCACAAGTTCCAGTCAATATCTGGGAAGTTAAAATCCCCCATTATAAGACATTCTGATTTACTGGCCCACTCTATTTCTCTGTACAATTGTTCATTGTACTCATTCGAGTCATTAGGCCTATAACACACTCCTACTCTTATCTTTGCTTTTGCAGTGCTTATGTCACACCAAACTGACTCAACAGTGCACTGTCCATCTATATCAACTGGATGCACTTCTTTTGATTTTATGTTTTTCTTAATTAACAGCATAACACCTCCTCCCTTTCTGTCCTGTCTATCCTTTCTGTACACATTGTACTCCCCAAATTCCAGTTCTGCATTCCTTATATCTTTGTGACACCACGTCTCTGCTATCCCAACAATATCCGCCTTTGATGTCTTGACCAACACTTCAAATTCATCAAATTTATTTACTATACTTCTAGCATTGGTATACATGCAAGCATACATGCTCCTATGCCTATTCCTTGTTACCCTAACACATCCCATATACCCAACTATTCCAGGATGACTGCCATCCGTCCCTGAAACCCCCAACACCCCTCGCTCCAGGTCGCTTCTTATTCTAATAGAAGTATCCTTACCCAGTTAGAACCATGGACTAGTTATAACTATTATAGCGTTTAGTTGCCACCAGCTTATATATACCTGCCTTTAATAAATTGCACGTTTAATAACTGCTCAAACTATGCTCAAACATAATAAGACTGATGTAATGTTCTATCTAGACATTCATTGATGGCATTAATCAGTTCTTCTCCTCCTTTCGGTTTTAGTTCTTTTTATTGTATAATTTGCTATAATAATTGTTTATCTTGCCATAATAATTGTTAATTTATTTGCTATATTCATTTTATATATATATATATTAGGTTATACGGGGTGTCTCAAAAATATTGGTACAAATGTTTAGGGGAGGTAGGTAACATCTAAAGGAATGTGAATTGCATAGGAACCCATAACCGGAAACATCACGGGGAAGTAGTAGCAGAGGCACAAGAAGCAGAAATGACACAAGACAGTAATTAGTGGCAAACATTTATTTGGCATAATTATTCACAATGGAGTACGAGATGGATGCATTTAATGATGTTACAACAGATGCTTGAAGGTTCCACCATGAGCCGCAATGCATATGTGACACCAACGCAGCATGGATTAACGGACACAGTCGAACACACCTGGAGTTCCTTTGACAGTAGCAGCAGCACAGACGAGTCTCGCCACAAGATCCATTTCCATCTCCACAGGCAATTCATACATGATAGATTTGAGGGCCCCCCCACAGAAAGCAATCAAGGCTCGCTAAATCAGGTGAGCGTGGCAATGGGTCCACCCCAGCCAATCCATCCACGCCCAAAACGCCTGTTCAAATGGTCATGAACACACCTTCCATAATGGACAGGCACCCCGTCATGTTGAAACCAAATGTTGCATCTCACACTTGCTGGAACATCGTGAAGTAACCCTGGTAGAACTTGTTCAAGAGAGATCTGATATTTATGTGAGTTCATGCGGGATGGTAACAGGTATGGGCCGGCTAAGCAGTCACTGACCATACCTGCCCACACATTTATTGCGAAGCGATGTTGTGCTGTATGGGAGTGCATACTGTGTGGGCCCTCTGCTAATCCATACACTAGGTGCATGTCTGCCAGCTCACAGTTCGTATATCGATGCATGCTCTTCATGCGGCGACTACTGCTTGAATTAGTAAACCAGAAATTTTCCCTCTTGCAAACTTATGAACAGCGCAGTGTACCAACTTATGGTGACGTTTCCGGTTATGGGTTCCTATGCGATTCACATTCCTTTAGATGTTACCTACCTCCCCTAAATGTTTGTACCAATATTTTTGAGACACCCTGCATGTATGTATTTTTTTTCACTCATTCATCTTTTTCTCACACACTAGGGAGGTGCAATGGGTGTAATGTAAATTTAAATACTAATGCACAATAGTTAAGCTAAATAAGCAAGAATCTAAAAGATTAAAACTAGGGTTAGTGTGTACTTAACTAACCTTTATGGTTGGTGTTCTTTTTCTCACTCACACTCGTTCATTCTTCTGGCTTTCATTTTATTTATTCGACTTTTTCTGCACATTCAACTTTCTGCACTGCACTCCTCAACTTACTGTTATTCTTCGGTTGTGGTGCAGGCCAGCTGCAAGTTTTTTGCAGGCCAGGGGAGAATGCAGTGATAGTGTTTATGTCATTAGTAAATATTTATTAGTATATGCAAAGTAATGTAAGTTATTATTAACTTTGTATTCTTTTACTAATGTGCCCGGCCTATTCATTGTCTTTCATTCTACATTGCATCCCCTTGCTACTAGCTTTCTGATATTTTTGGGCCAATCTGCTTCCCTGGCTGCCATACATTTCCCTCCCCTACATGGTCACTTATTTGGTGTTGTGCCCCAGGTTCCTGCAGGAACACATGGCAAGGTAGTCCTGGGGAGTACCCAGATCAATCCAGTTTTGTCATCAGGATTCTGTCAGGGTGCAGAATACTGCTATACTGACAGTTTTTAAGTCATCGCCTGGGTGTGGTAGGAAACGTGGACAATTTTAACTATTGATTATTGTTTAATTGCTGGGGGCTGAATTGCCATTCTTTGGATAGTTCTGTGCATTTGGAATACTTGATGTGTGAAGGTTGTAAAGGCTTTATAGTTTTCCTCTTCTATGATGAACAGATGTTCTACCCTGGGGAGGGGGCCAATCTGTGCTGTTAGCTGTGTTTTGGGGATGTCATAGAGGAGTCCACTGTGTATCAATTCCAGGTCTAAGGGAAGTGTGTGTGTGTACTCACTGTGTTGCAAGTTCGTGAGATAGCAAGATGTACCTCTGTATGGTTTCTAGTTTTCTTTTATTACTTGCAATGGTTGCTTTCTTGTACCAGACCCCAAAGGCATGGAGGATGACTGCCAGGAAGACAGTTTTGTGAAAAAGAGCAAGGGTTTTCTTCTTTGTGCCCCAGTCCTTGCGGGTCATTCTTGCAAATAGTAACGAGTAATTTCTGAGATAGTTAAGGTGGGGGGGGGGGGGGTGAAGGATAGATTTTTATCAAGGATAACCCTGAGAAATTTAATTTCTGTGGTTAGCTTGACAGTGGTTCCTTGTACTTTTATTTGGGGGGGGGGTCTCCTCGTGTCCAGGGTTTCCTGAAGTAGGATTAAGCTTGTCTTGGTGGATGATACCTTTAGGTTATTTTCGTCAGCCCATTGTTGTAAGGTGGTGAGCGCCTGGTTTGCTGTGTATTCCAGCTGTGCCCTGGAGTTTACCACCAACGTCAGGACAAGGTCATCCGCATACACCTGGGAGGCTGCATTTCCGAGGTTGAGGAATCCGTCCAGGACCACGTTCCAGAGCAGTGGGCCCTGACGGAGCCCTGTGGGCATCCTCTGTAGGTGAATCTGGTTATTGTACAGTAAGAAGCAGTGACTTTTACTGATCTGTTGCACAGGTAACTGCTGATACAATTGTATAGATTACTTGGGAGTTTGACTCATGGAGCCTGCTGAGGATGCTTGGCCACCAGAGGGGGTTAAACACTCTGGCCAAGACAACCACAATGGAAAGAAAGTATTTGTAGTCTCTGTTTCAGCGTTGATGATTCTGCATAAGGCATCGGTGTTGGAGTATCCTTTTCGAAATCCAAATTGGGTGACTCTAGGCCTGCGTTTCTGTAGGGCTTCTCTATCCTGTTTCACAGGAGATGTCCAAGAAGCTTGCTGAGAACTGTCAGGAGCTCTATCTCGTGATAGGACCCTGGGAGGTCCTGCCTATTCGTGGGATTCTTCAAGATTAGCTGGAGCATTGCCACTCTCCAACCGCATGGTTAGAGAGTGACCAATTCATTCAATCCATATCCAAGTCACGGATTGAATGGTCTGCCTGGATTTTGTGCTTTGTAGTTTGCACATATTGGTGGATCCTCTCTTTTAGGGCATGTCTTAAATTCATGTGCCCACTCTATTGCGTTTGGGTGCATGTGTGGGTGTTGTGTCCAAAGCGGCCAAACCAGAAGCATTTGGGGACTCACGTATTCGTTGTAGTGATGATTGCCCCAGTTATGATGTTTAGGTAGGTGGTAGAATTCCCGGCACATGGATGACTGGACCCAGGATATCCCAGCAGAACATTGACCAAAGCATGACACCGGCATGTTTTCGTTCCACGGTGCATCCAGGTGCCATCACTTCCCCAAGTAAACTACACACATACCCAGCCATTCACGTGGTGGAACAGGAAGTGTGATTCATCAGACCGGACAGCCTTCTTCCGATCACTCATGATCTAGTTTTGATACGTGCCCATTGTAGGCTCTGTCGTCAGTGATGTGTTTAGCATGG
This sequence comes from Mastigoproctus giganteus, assembly GCF_048544385.1. Taxonomy (NCBI): domain Eukaryota; kingdom Metazoa; phylum Arthropoda; class Arachnida; order Uropygi; family Thelyphonidae; genus Mastigoproctus; species Mastigoproctus giganteus. The sequence continues at coordinate 192,901,091 of NC_143583.1, forward strand.
GCACGCAGAGCAACCTGTGGCTACACAGCCACATTTTTGCCAGGGTTCGATGTACTGTGTGTTGTGGCACATTACTCCTGCCACCAGCATTTCAATTACTTGTGAGTTGCGCCACAGTCACCCTTCTGTTGCCACATGCCATCCGGGAGAGCCTTTACTATCTTCACATGAGCCCCTGCAACTGCAAGCAATGGGACTCTAGTAGGTCAACGGCTCTCATAACCTATTCCAGTTAATGATCGCATGATGGTCTTTGTTGTGATGTTTCTGGTGCCTCACTCATTGAATCGGTGGTGATTTGTGCCACTGTCGCTCTCCAGTTGGTTGAAACAATGCGAGACACGTCCATGGCCTATATACCTGCGAAGTGGTGGGTTCGTCCACTAGCGCGAGGGGTGACATTGTCGTGTCGCCTAGAAACCAGGTTTCCGATGAATTCTGTCAGGCTCACATCTGGTGAGAATGATATCCAGCTCAGGACAATGGGCAAACCCAGGGTCCCGAGCTGGATATTCTTCGCGATTCCTCTCTCTCAGGGTAACTCGGGATTTTTTTTTTTTTTTTTTTTTTTTTTGGCTGGTGCAGTATAAGCTTCAGGCTTCCTTCCACCCTGTAGATAATAATAATAATTACACTATATATACAAAGGCAGAACAGTTTCTTTCGAGCTTTTTTGGATGCAAGCTTATCAATTATATCATTAAAATCAGTAAGTCGCAGTTTGTCATTTTCTATGCAAAGAATGCTTAAATCAGTCAACCGACCTTGGGTCATTGTTGACCATAGATCATTCTTTATCCTTTTCAGTCTAGAAAATGATCTTTCGCCAATACAGTTAGTAACCATTAGACACAGGAACAATCTGAAAATTGTTTTCACATTTGGAAAAGCTGTCCGAATTTTCTCCTGGAGTATTTAATACATATCTTGGTGACTGATATTTTATTTTTCAGAGTGAGCTTGTTTTGATGTACAGGTGGAAGAGCAAGAGTTCATCAACTAGACTAAGGTCAACATCCTTTGGAAACACTTGCATAAACATTTCGACGCCATTGTGAATCTGTTCCTTGTTTGCTTGCAGGTTCACCAAAAATGAAAAATTGTCAGCTACACTCCTAATACACTGTTGCACTTTTGTCTAGGTTGGCTTCAAGAACATCCATGACAGGGATAAATGAATTTACCCTAAACTTCTCCCTTGGAGAAAGTTCGTCTAAGGTTTCGGGTGCTGTCCCATCATTGTTTTGTTTTTATTCGTACTCTCTGCCTTCTTTGGACAGTTTTGTTCTCTACATCTGGTAGAGTAAATTTTTCTCGCTGTTCGATTTCATCAAAATTAGCCCAAGTGTTTGATACGAACTGCAATAGTGAGCTGTAAATATTTCAACATGTGCTCAATGAAATTTGCGAACTTTGGGGTGCCTTGTTAACTTTATGAAATTGATCGAGCAAATATGTCCAAAGGTGAAGCATGAAAATGAATTCAAATTCTTCCATTTTCTGCAGAAGATTTTCAACCTGTCGTCTAGTATCTTCTTTTCCGCTTCACAGCAAATATGACTGAGGGCTTCAACAATGTTAGCATAAATTTCGCTAATAGCTGCAGTAGCTTTGGCGTGAGCCTCCCATTATGTGTCTGATAAATGTTTAGGAATTTTTGACTCAGGAGGCAAGAAATTTTTTAGGACTGTCCATCTTTTTGTAGAAACTGAGAAAAAACAAAGCTCATTTATTGTGGCAAAAAAATTCACTGCTTCCAAGCACGAGTCAACTGCGGTTCGTCTAACTAGATTTAGGGAATGTCCAGCACATGGAATAAACTTTGCAAACTTTGTTAAATGCCGTTATACTTTCCAGCCTTATTGGCTGTATTGTCATATGATTGTCCTCTACATTTATTGAAATCTATTCAAGTTCAGTGAAGTAGTTCAGTATCAGCCTTCCTTACTTTCACCTGTGTGATCTTTCAGTTCAAAAAAACTTAGAAAGCTTTCAACTGGTAATCCATCACTAGGAGAAACATATCTAACAATGACAGTAAGTTGATCAACATGGGAAATATCAGTGGTTGAATCGACTAATAAACTAAAATAACCTGCTTGTTTGATGTCGCTCAATATTGATTCTCGAAATTTATTAGCCATCAATTGGATAACCTCTTCACATATAGTTTTGGATGAGTACGATGGCTGACCAAAGCCTTTACCTCCATACTGATTTATATGAGCACCCAGGAAGGGTTCAAATTTGGTAATTAATTCAAGCAATCCAAGAAAGCTACCATTATTTGATGAACCAAATGTTTCACCTATAACTTGCTGAAGTACGTGCCTCCAGTAATCCTGCTCTGCTTTGATTTGTTCTAGTTTTTATGTGAGCGTTTGGCCAAGCTTTCTTGTTAAGTATGTTAACATAGAGTTCATGTGACATTTAGTGTTTCCATTGGTTTGAACAAGATAAGCGTGATGCCAATCATCGAATCCAGTATAAGCTAAAGCTGCAGTTGAGGTAGTTTGGTGAGAGAAAAGTTTGCATACAAAACAGTGGACTTTTCCTTTTGTGGGAGAATACACCATGCATTCTGGAGGGTAGGTTTTTCCATTTACTTTAGTGGCATGGAATAAATTATTTGAGCAGAACCGGGCTTTGTTTTTGTATGTTTGCTTCGAAATGCTAAAAGGTCCATCCCAGTGCTGATATTCCGATGGACCTTTCTCAATCCAGAATGATATCTCCTCGTTATTCAATGTGGTCCATAAACCTACGTCACTGTCTCCGAAATCACTAGTAGCAAGAACAGTTGGTATTTTGTGTCTGTAATGCTAGGGTTTTTGCTATCATTTGCTTTGTTTTCCAAGTCTTTAAGACGGTAATGAGCTTGAACTGCTTCATTTGGTGTAACTGTCTCGTGGCCTGTTCCTTCAGCGCCTTGTGTTAATTCTTTGGCTGTAGGTCCTACAACTTCATTTTCAATTTCTCCAGAAGTTTCTGTACTTGTAGTGGTAGTTACTGACAACAGTTCTCCTTGAAGTTGGCACCTCCGTAACCAGGTGAGCAGGAGCAACAGTGCGTAGCACGCTTCTTGGTTTGACCGGGGTTCGAGCCCTTGACCACCAAATACGGAGGATGTGGAACGGTCAGGGAATGACCACCGCATATCCCCAGAGCAATATGGCCTTAGTTGCTAAGGCTCCTAAAAACCAAATAACAACAACAAGCCTTGAAGTTTTTTGGAGGCTGTGTTCTGTATATTAACTGGTTGTTCTTCAGTCTGCTCAGTGTATACTTGATTTTTTTTTTTCTGTTTGTAAACACGAATGTTCTGTATCTGAGGGATTATTTAGCTGTTTCTGCCTGCTGTACATATGACGTGATTGGTTTTAAACACTTGAGTATTTCCTTCTGTTCTTTTTTGTCGCTTTCGTTTACTAGCACCACTTTCGTATTGCTTACTCATTATTATTTTCACAAAAAGTCAATATTAAATATTATTGTGATTCACAGTGATATAAAAGAATCCTCACTTGTTCTCAAAACGCACGCTATACTGATAGACAGTGATCTGAACACTTGTATTGCTTCACAGCTGACTTTATCCTTTGATTCTGAGTAGCTTTAAAGCCTCCACGAACTTTACTAAACAATAGGTACTCACTTATGTAACTGTCATACATCCCAGTAACACGAGATGTCATACATCTCGTGTTACTGGGCCTATATAATAAAATCAAGGATGCGAGTGCGTTCGGCACTCCCATAAATGTGTTCCTGAATTTTGGATTTGTGCTTACACATTATTTTGGCCTAGGTACACCCCTCTTTTTTTATCATTACAAATTAAATAAAATGAATGGTAAATATTAAAATTTTATTTATTTATTTATTTTTTTGGCATGTGGCAGAGACTCACCTAGATTATGAGGCCCTGGACTGTAGCCGGCATAGCCCATATGTAAATCCGGCACTGATTGAAACTTATGATATTCAAATTTAGGCGATAGAGATATGAAAAACGCATCGCTCTCTGTACTCCCACTCAATTGATAGAATACACACAATTTCCATTCATTAGCTGCTCCAAGTTATTCAGTCTCTAGGGAAGTAGTCGCCCCTCCTGCATCTAGAAGTGCCATGGTTCTCCCAAACTCGTCTTTAAGATTATAAACTTCCTTCTTCTGGTTTTGTGGAAGTGGATAGTTTGAATAATTTTAAGGACAAGCTGTGTAGATCATTAACTGGGATGTACAGATGATATTACTACTTTATTGTAATCTATTAGTAGTGATAGTAACAGTATATTATTATTTATTTAATTATTATTATTTTTTAATTTGTTCGGCTAGAATTGGTTTAATTACCAAACCCTGCACTGGGTTTAGTAATTAGCCGAATGAGCAGAGTTGATTTCATCGAGAATCAAGAAAATAAATTTCCTTTCTGTGTTCAAATAAAAAAAAAAAAAAAACTATTCCTAGATGAAATGTGAAGGTAGAATTCTATTACTTATGAAGTCTCTCAAATTTTTTCCACACCGTGAATTTTTCGGCTGGTGCAGGATACAATTCAATACAATCAGTGTCGAATTTACCTTGTACCATGGCGTAAATAATAATATAAAAAAAAAAAAAAAAAAAAAAACTATCCTCACATTAGGGCAACTCGTGAGCCACTGCAACTGAACTGACAAGACAGCGTGTAAGTCCTTAGATTGCGCGTTTCTTTGATTGAAAATTCCGAGTTTCCGTAGAGAAAATCTTGCTATCCACGTCTGCGACATTTTAAATCAGCACCGGACTGAAGGGGGGGAAAATAAAAAAAAAAAAAAGTTCCTTATTGCATTGACCAAATTTGAATCTGTCTTTTCAGCCAGTATGGGATGATTGGTGATTATAACCCCTGGTTTATCCAGGTACAGAAGTACAGTGTCACAGTTGTTCTAGGGTCTGAAGGTTGCTGAAGCCTAGGATTCAGGGTGCTGACTCCCTTTAAAAATTACAGCTGTGAATTACAGGCTCCGAAAAAAGCGATGTGTTTGCCGTTTTATTTACCTAATTGTAGGTTAGTGTAAATGCATCATTTTAACAGCTATCTACCAAAGTAGTTAAATTAATTAATTAAATTGGCATCGTATTGGTTATATCTCATATTGTGGCTGCCTTCACAACCAGTTGCCATGGTATTGTACTACCTCGAATAAATAACACTTCACCACTGGAGAAAACTATTGTTATTTATTCTCAGCGGATACCACCACCCAGACGGCACCGTTTCAAAGCTTGTTGGCTGCTCTTCTGTGGGTAGGCAGGTACCCTGGTGGAGCTTCAGTCTAAAAAATAATAATCCCATTTCATTTATCCATTCCTTCGTTTGCCTATGTCTTGAATTTATTTACGCTTTATACTTCCAGAACATAAAAGTTTGTTCCAGCAAACAAGCTTGCTTAAGTTTTTTAACCAACCATTGGTTAAAGGCAAGCTTCCGTGCATTATTTCTGCTACGATCCTTTTTCAGTTTGAATTTCTGGGCCTCATGTGCATCCTCTGAGCAAGAGAAAGAATACCATCAGCATTGAACTTCTTCAATCCATTTAAACCCTTAAACAACTCAATCAGATCACTTTGCTGGTTCTTAGTCTCCAGACCGCAATTTTCAGAACTGAAGCTTTTCCTGATAAGAGCACCCTTTTGTTTCACTCAACAGTCTCGGTGTCCTTCTCTGCATTCATTCCAGCAGGCCCTCCATTTCTCCTAAAATGTGGCCTCCAGATCCGTATGTCTGGAGGCCACAGGTCTTTTTGAATTATGTGGCCTGACCACTGCCTTATACAATGGGATAATCACCTCCATTTCGCTCATAGCAAAATTCCTGTATATCATTGACATCACCCACATGACAGCCTACCTGCGCTGCACAGAGAACTTTATATCTCATGCACAATTACCCAGCTCTCTCATTTTCCACTATTTCGAGTATAGTGCATTCCATGGGCATGCCCCACTGATAATCTAGGGACATCTTCTCTATCGTCCCCATTCTCCTGCTTTTACCCCCCAGTCTTCTGCTTCTCCTCCCCGACTGTACCTGCACACAACAAGCGAAGGCCCCACACACATCAAATCTAATCTCGGCAGAATTTACAGTTTCGCTCAATCTCGGCCTATTCATTTCAAGCGACACCCCAACACAATCGATAATTTTTTTTTTTTTTTTTTAGGTCCTAGCTGCTGAAATCTCAGGAAATTAAGCGGCAAGACCTCCCAGAGTACTTACTTTAAATACTGGTGTACCGGGTCTGCCTCCAACGGGAAATGTTTGGCCTCAGTAGGGTCCATCGGCTAAATAGCCAGAGGAACAACGGTACATGACATTACAGATTCACAACATCCTTAAACTTTTTAAATCTCTGGTTTTCCCAGTGAACTGGTTCACCTACAATGAAAGCAATGCGGAGATGGGTGAAACCCCTAGTGCCTTTTGACATCAACATACTTTGCATTTTGCAACGTTAGACTTCAGTTCCCAATTCTCATCCCATCTGCCTAACTTTTGTTGATCTTGTTGCAGTAACATACCCTCACTAACTGCCCTGCCAACTTCTGTATCATCTGGAAATTTGGATCTTAACTCTGATATGCTTTCATTGATAAATATAGACAACAATGAACCGAACCCTGGAGAACTTCATCAATAATATTAATCCATAAAGAGCATTACCGTTTGATTATCATTCTCTGCCTTTCCCCAATCAACCGTTCCTTTATCCATAGCGGAAATGACCCTTAATGCCACAATGTTCCAATTTGTACAGCAGTATTTTATGTGCAACAGTATGAAAAGCTTTCCTGAAATCCGAATAAATGATATCAAAATTATTTCTTTCCATCCAATTCCTTCGTGATCTCATCGTAGTATCCAATCAAATTGGTCAGACAAGATTTCCCCTTAACAAACCCATGTTATATCGGAAGTATAACTGCAATCTTGTTTAGATTGCCCTGCATCACTTCTTTAACCAGTGATGCCATTATTTTCCTTGAAATAGACTAACAGGTCTTTTATTATTCGTATCACCGTTTGATCTTTTTTTTTTTTTTTTTAAATACCTAGTATTTTCGGACATCAAGACGCAGACACTCTGGAATTCAAGGATGTTTTCAAAATATAATTTTGAAAACAAGACAAAAAAACAACCAAAATTAAGATTGGCTTACTTCCTCTGTTGTCTTCTTTAATATATAATTGGAAAAATCCCATCCTCCCCAAGTGCTTTTCTTATATTTATCTTCAATTTTTATTTCTCGTTGACTTTCCTCGCCATTATTATAAAATCATTTTGCTCCCTGTTAGAGTTTCTAAACTGCTGGTGTCAAATTCCCTAAAGAATTAACATTAGTAGAAGCACACGTTGCAAGAAGGCACGCTTATACAGCATCGGCCAAAAAAAACACCCCTCCCATTTCACCCCATCCATTCATTCCAAATGCCTGTCCAGCTCAGCCTTAAATTTATTTAGACTATCAACTTACTTCCCCAAGATGAGATAGATGTCTGTTCCACCAATCAAATACCCTCTGGCTAAATGCAAATTTCCGCACATCTATTCTACAACTGTCTTTCCTCGATTTGAATCTATGCGCCCCCCCCCCTCAAGTTCTTGATCTGTGCAAGAGAAGGAGAATCCCATCAGCATTCAGCTTGCTCATCTTATTCAAGGCCTTATACACCTCAATCAGATCGACTCGCACGAGAATACTCATGATGCGCTGCAATTTGCAGAATTTATTGTTATACGATACGTTATATCCCGAACTAAATAGCGTTAGTATAGTATATAATATAACATGGTCAGTTAATCCGCAAAATCTATTAATTTTGTTAAACTTCGTTGTCAATTAAATTAAATTATGCTTTAACTAAATACATGTAACGACTTAGATTACAAACGTAACATACTTAATTAATACATAACTTGATACGGAAGTTATATAACCGGAACTTGTAGATAATTTTGATACTGAAAAATATATACAGTATAGCGTTCTAACTGTGTTGGGATAAAAGTTTAGGTTTATAATTTTGTACTGAAATTGAAATTTTATTGAAATTAAATCAAAATCATGACTCAGACCAGAGCAGCAAAGCAAAAGGCTCAAGCTACTGGGAGTGCTGTGGCTCAGAGGAGAACTGCGGGGTACAGTTGTATTCTGAATCACAGCCTTTTAAGATGCACTGCTTACATGATGTTTAGGGATAATCACGTACGGGACATGATATTGCCATGGGAGATGTCTTTGTGCGCGAATGCAGAAGTGTAACGAAATCAGGCGACAACTCAGCGTTGTTATGGGCCTATATGAGAGCTTGAAGGACACGGTCGATACCCTCGAAGGATCTAAAGTGAGGGGACCATCAAGCTCTCACCGGCCCACATAAACGCCCGAGCTTGCACTTGGTCATCACGCAACACAGCAGCAACCCCCAAGGCAGAATTGCGCTGGTCCCACAGGAACTAGTAGTTGGTGACTCTATTGTCAGGGAAACGGGGAACATGCTTTGTTATGTCTGCCAGGGGCAAAGGATGATGACGTTGTAGAGCGGATATCATCTTTTAAAGGCAAAAAATGTGATATAGTTGTACACGTTGGCACTAATGATATTAAGAGTAGGAGACCGGAAGAATTCCTTAACAAGTACAGGTGTCTTAACAAGTGTCTGCAATTCTGCCCAGACATGATAGGAGGGAGTATACGATGAGAGCCTTGTCGATCAATTCGGTCCTGGAAAGACTGTGCAAGGCTAAAGGGGTAGAATTTTTTTCAGCCTGGTCTGTACTTGTTAACAGAAGGGACTGTTTCTATACGGATGGGATACACTTAAATAGAAAGGGTGCAAGAATATTTGCTGATGCTATCGAGGCAGTGTTAGGAGGGTTGGAACACTACTAGCTTGGGGGGGGGGGATACATGGACTAATAGATTAACAGTAGCCACTGGCAGAGGTGAAACTGATTCTTGCACTGCTTCTATTGGAATGAGCAGTAGCCTGGAAAACAAGATGCAGGATATTTCAGAGACTGCTGGGAGTCATTGCGGTTCAAGTAAACACATGGTTGTGTTAGGGTAGCTAAGAAAAAGAACAGGTGCATATATGCTTCCGTGTACACCAATGCTAGGAGTTTGGTAAATAAATTTGATGAATTTGAGGTATTGCTCAAAGCATCAAAGGCGGATATTGTTGAGATATCGGAGACATGGTGTCACACAGATATATGGAATGCAGAACTGGAACTTGGGGAGTATAACGTCTACAGAAAGGATATACAGGATAGCAAGGAAGGAGGGGTTATGCTATTAGTTAAGAAAAACAAAATCCAAGGAAATGAAGCCAGTCGACATTGCGGGACAGTGCAGTGTTGAGTCGGTTTGGTGTGGCATAAGCAGCAGTGTGCTATAGGCTTATTGACTCTGATGAGTATAATAAGAAATTGTACAGGGAAAAAAGTGGGCCAGTAAATCAGTCTTATAATGTGGGTTTTTAATTTCCCAGATATTGACTGAATTTGTGGTTGGTCACACACACTAGCATGGCTTTTGTGGATTTATTGGTTGATTGTTTTCTACATCAGCATGTTCGGAAGGCAACTAGAGGAAGTGATACTTTTGATTTGAATATCAGTAGTGATTTTTCATGCATTAAGAATCTGCAGATAGAGGAACCACTATCTACAGATTCTTAGTAGGTGGCAGTGATCACAGTGGGATTTACTCAAAGAGGTAACTACAATCAGGGGTAAAGGGAAGGATTATTGCTTTCGCAAAGGCGACTACGATGGTCTAAGACAGTATTTAAATTGTATACAGTGGGACCAACTGATGGTGTTACCAACAGCGAATTCAAAATGGGAAGCATTCAAAGAACTTATCTTGGAAGCTACTAGGCATTACATACCAACTAAGAAATATTGTTCATGATTTAGGCCTAAAGGGATGTCAGATGAACTAATGAGACATGGCAGAGAAGAAAAATGCATGGGATACATATAAATTAACAGGTGACACAGAAGCCTATGATAGATATAAGTGGATCTGTATCCAAGTTACAAAGGAGGTTAGGCAGGCGAAGACAGATTACGAGAAATCAGAGTTCTTTACTTATGTAAACTCTAGAAGGAAAGGGATGAATCAGATTAGTCCACTTGACATCGATGGTTCAACTGTTGATGATCCTGCTCAGGTAGCTGACAAACTAAATGAATATTTTGCATCGACATTCACACGTGGAGGTATTCAGCGAGGGGAATGCCAGAAGTGTATTCACCTCTGGCACTAAGCTAGAGAATCTTGTAATAACTGAGAGTAAAGTGGAGGAGAAATTGTTGAAGATTGACACAAGAAAGGCACCTGGGGTGGATGGGATCTATCCAGTTATATTAAAGTAGGCAGCAAAGGAAGTAAGCACATCCTTAGCCATAATTATGAGAGCTTCCTTAGACTCAGGGGAGGTACCCATAGACTGGCGATGTGCAAATGTGACCCAAATTCATAAAGGAGGATCAAAGGCTTACACAATTATAGACCTGTGAGTTTAATTTCTGTTCCAGGAAAATTAATGTGGCACTGGTTAAAGAAGCACTGCAGGATCATCTAGACAAGACTTCAGTTATAGATCGGAGACAGCATGATTTTGTTAAGCGAAAGTCTTGCCTGACCAATTTGATTGGATACTATGATGAAGTCACAAAAGAATTGCATGCATGTAACAACTTTGGTATTATATACTTGGATCCTAGAAAGGCTTTTGATAGTGTTGCACATGGAAGACTGCTGCACTAATTGGAGCAGTGTGGCATTGGAGGCAAATTGCTGCTATGGATAAAGGGGTGGTTGAGGGGGGAGTAGGCAGAGGGTGGTATTCAATGGACACTGCTTATCGTGGACAAATTTTACTATTGGAGTCCCTCAGAGTTGGGTCCATTATTGTTTTCTGTATTTATAAATAATATTGATGATCGTATAGCAAGCTTAATGTCCAAGTTTGCAGACGATACAAAGGTTGACAGGGTTGTTAAGGACACTACTGACGCTATGCTGCTGCAACAGGATCTGGAAAGGTTGAGCAGATGGGCTGAGAGGTGGCAAATGAAGTTTAACATTGACAAATGTAAAGTACTACATATGGGGAAACAGCAACCCCAGAGCAACGTATCAACTCTGTGGTACTACACTGACAGTGGTAGAGAATGTAAAGGACCTGGGGGTAATTGTGCAAGCAGATATGAAGTTCTCTGATCAGTGCAAATGGGCTGCAAGAGTAGCTCATGGTGTCTTATCAATGATATACAGGAATGTTTCTAGGAGGTGATAAGTACTCAGACCACAACTTGAGTACTGCATACAGGGCTGGAGGCCTCATTTCAAGAAGGATATAGAGCTCCTGGAACGAGTACAGAGAATAGTAACAAGATTAGTGAATGGAACAAAGGGTTCCTCTTAAGAAGAAAGACTTAAGTTTTGCAAATTACAGTGTCTGGAGACTAGGCACCGGCAAGGTGATCTGATAGAGGTGTGTAAAGCCCTTTATATGACATTCTGATTTACCCCAACCATTTCTCTGTACAGCTGTTGTTAACAGGGTCTCCTGTTATAGTGCGTTCGCCGGAAAACCTTTATCACCTAGCGATTAAGACAATCAACTATTACAATTACTCAACATTCAAGTGTATATAAAATGGTTTTCCTGACGAACTCATCACTAACATTAGCATTCCAGGAGGCCTGAGCTTCGATCTGATCGACTAGTGATTTAGTTAGGACAAGTTAATCTAGTGTTCTAAATTTACTCTGAGAAGTAAAGAGCAATTGCAACATCTAGACGCGCTGTGATTTTCATCCAGAGGTCCCTCTTAGATAAAGGGCCCCCAAAATTACCGCAATTAATGATTCTTTAAAAAAAATGGTTGTTAGTGATTTGCATGTATTTAAAAAGAATGATCACGACATAAATATTATAAACAAAAAAGGTTTATTTAACATATATGTATACAAATGAGTACTATATAATTGGTACACAAGTTAGATTAATTGGTATGTATTGTTAAGTAAACTAACTGGATACAAGCAGTATCTTGCTTTAGCAATATTATAATTTTGTAATGTTCTTCATGTGACTTTTACACTAATTCTCTATCAAGTACCAAAATTCCTTGTGTTTGTCATAACATAACCTTGTTCAAATACTAGAACAGGGAATTATATTAACTTAATAATGTAATTAATATTTGACAATTAACTTAGTAAGTTGCATTATCAATTAAACTGAGTTCTAAGAAAATAATACAATTGTCGGGGTATATTTATATATATATATATGTGAGGAAAGATGTCTTATAAATGCATTAAAACTTATGCAGGTAATAGGTTCGGCTTTTGGGTGATTTAATACAGTTTGTTATTAAACAATAAGGGTTGTCTTACCCGAAAATATTCTGCACCGTCTCGGTAAGGGGGGAAATCTGTTCCAGACACCAATATAGTTCTTTTCTCATCTTTTCCCTCGTAATTATTAATTTACCTCTTCTTTACACAATGACAAAAAATCGGCCAAAACTGTCACTACTCTTTCTTCAGTCATGTCTTGCTCAAAGATAACTGTCTGTGTGTGTGTCCTATTTTTCCCCTTTCAAATATATCTCCGCATCCCCTCTCTGAGCTCTCTCAGAATTGTTTAGTTCTCACGAGTCAACTATGTGGGGGGGGGATTAAATGGGTATTGTACCATTCACGGAGTTACACCGGAGAACAGGTGACGTCACAGAGTGTAGTATTACGGCGAGCGCACCCCTGGGGTGTTTGAAATCGAAAGTAAAAGCTTAGCTCAAGTGACGCTATCGTTATATAATTTAGTTGTACAGGTCGTGAAAAAAATATCAGGCACTATTAGGCAAAATTACTTGAAAGTAAGCGAAAGGGTTGAAAAGTGAAAATACTTTTCACACTGTTCGTAGCCTTCATCTGGCCTATAATACTCTCCTACCCTCGTTTTTGTTTTCTTAGTGCTTATATCACACCAAACTGACTGAATATTGCACTAGGTCTAGATGCCCAGTGCAATATTCAATGTAATGCTAAGTTAAGGGGGCTCCGAGTGCCAAGCGATATTAGTGACCACATCGACTTTCATAGTGATTATCTGGTATGCTTAACTGTATATACGTTTCTCCCGAGTTTCGTAAGACCAGTAACTTGAGTATAAATTTTAAAAATATTTATCTAAATACTACAACCTAAAGGGGAAAATTGCCTTTCTTCAATTCCTTTTTTATTTTTAGTTTGTACTAACCCTTTTTTCTTCACTTGGGTCACTAGGTGGCACCGTTGTTGCTTCCACGTGGCGGGGCTGGTAACCTGGGAGAAAAAGACAATCTCCCAGGGCCATAACGAGCACGTCATGAGAAAATCAATCTCTGACTTAACTGGGCTGCCAGACACACCCCAGACAACCAAAATGAAAGACAGTTCCATGCAGGAACTTGCCAAACGCCAAAAAACTGAGACAGAAAATTATCCTATTCCTACTTTCTTAATTATCCACTCTACTGGTGAAAATGCAATTGGAAAACTCTCACCATTTAGAGTCCAAAAAGAATTAGAAAGTAGAGCTGGACCTCCCAGACTATAAAAAGACTGAGGTCAGAAGAAATCCTCATAGAGACCTCTAACGCTAAACATTCAGAGCGACTTTTGAGCATTAAACGCTTTGCAGAACTACCAATAACTGTGACACCCCACAGGTCCCAAAGGAGTGATGTCAGAATGGGATTTACTAGATGTGTCTGAAGAGTAGATGCTAGAGGAACTTAAAGAACAAGGTGTTATTCAAGTGAAGAAAATCTCCACCAAAAAAAATGGCAATCTGACCTCTACATGAAATATGATATTAACATTTAACCCACCGCATCGTCCAAATTCCATTAAGGCCGGATATCTGGTATACAATGTCAGACCATATATTCCCAACCCGCTACGGTGTTTCCGATGTCAGAAGTACGGACATTTCCAGACAGCTTGCCGGGGAACCCCTACTTGTGCAAAGTGCGGTTCAGTAGAATATGACTGCAAAGCCTGTACCGCCCCTCAACCAATATGCCCAAACTGTAAAAAGGGCCACCCTGCCAATGCTAAAATACGTGAACGCTGGAAAAACGAAAAACTTATTAGCATTAGCATTAGTAGAGGCATATGATGCAAGAAAGCAAGCTTATTCAGCATCAGCCAAAAAAAAAAAAAAAAAAAACCCTCTCCCATTTCACCCCTCCGTTCGTTCGAAATACCTGTCCAGTTGAGCTTTACATTTGTTTAAATTTATTCCAAAACAATGTTTCCTATCAAGATATAAAGCGGATCATCTCACCGCCAACCCATCCAAACAGACCTACGTACGCTCAAATTATAAAAATATATCAGTCAACAGCATCGCAAACTGAATTATCAGTACCTCCAAAAGACACTTTCTCAAATTGCGTTAAAATCCTATACAGTGTAACCCAAACTCAAGTAGTCAATACACCAATATCCATAGCACCCAAAAAACTACATTCCCCGGACCAAGAAAGCAAAGAAAAACCAATCAAAACTCTGACATCAAGAAGAAATGGATATTAATGAAAAATCTGCAGAAGATGGTATCCTAGAAATTTTTGTCGAAGACAAATGTAACACATGTAAGCCTTACTTTCCAAAAGAAGATAAAAACAAGAGCGAAAATCAGAGAACTTCGACAACACGCAAACGTTCTGAAAGCCTAACAAGAACCAGATAATGAACAAAATTATTCAGTGTAATTGTCGTGGTTTCCGTGCCAATATTGATGATGTTTATGATCTTACCTCTAATTATACTCCAATATATCTGTGCCTTGAAGATACACCAAAACTGTCTAGTATAATATCTTTAGAGAAGACCGAACCCATCAAAATACTGCACATGGTGGTGTAGTTGATTTAGTCATCCCACACATTCCTGCCAAGCATATTTTACTAAACTCTCCCCTTGAGGCTGCAGCAGTCTGTGTAGTTGCTGATATCCACATTACAATTTGCTCTTTGTACATTCCACCTAGCTATAACTTTCATTAAAATGATCTAGATAACCTCATAGCTCAACTCCCCACACCTTTCCTCATTCTGGGAGATTTAATTGGTCATCACACACTGTGGGGCAACAACAACAACATTGACCAAAGAGGAAAACAAATTGAAAAATGTTTAAACGATAACAACCTTCTCTTTCTAAATGATGGGTCACCTACATATGTTCACCTTCCTTCTGGAACTAATACTGCAATAGATTTGTCTATCTGCTCAGCAGCCCTATATCCTTCTCTAAAGTAGTCAATAAATAATGATCCACTTCATAGTGATCATTTTTCCATACTAATGGAAGTACTGACTAAGCCCTTTTATTATCCTACTAAAATTTTGCAGTGGCTCACTGATAAAACGAATTAGCATATGTATAAAAAACTAGATAAATTTGACATGAAAATAATCAAAGAATCGTCACCTGATGAAGCAGTTGAATTTGTCACAAAAACAATATCTCATGCAGCAGAAAACACAATACCAAAATACTCTTCAAAATTGCCGATACACCCAAAAATTTGTTGGAGTGATGAATACCCGGCAGCTAAAATAGAACAAAATAAAGCGTGGTATTCCTTTCGTCGCAGTCCAACTACAGAAAATCTTATAAAAAGTAATGAAAAGCTGTAATAAAAAGACAACTTGGATCCGCTTTACATCAACCAAGACACCCCTACAAATAAAATTTGGAAAATAATCAGAAAAATGAGTGGTAAACACCACACGATTCCCGTTCCTATCATGGAATGGAGGGGACAGAATATTTCTGACCCTGCCCAAATTGCCAGCATCTTAGGGGAAACCTTTGCCAAAGCATCAGCAACAGAAAGTTACACACCAGACTTCAGAAGATTTAAAACCAATACAGAAAAACAAAAATTAAACTTTTCGTCTAAAGCGAATGAACAATACAACCTACCATTTGCCCTCCCTGAACTGCACAGAGCTCTTTCAACATGTAGACGCAGTGCTGGTAGGACCAGATAATATTGACTACTCGATGATACAGGAACTAAGTATTGAATCATTGCTGTCACTTGTTGATCTGTTCAATAGACTTTACCTAAAAGATTCATTCCCTAAACAATGGCACCATGTACAGTTCTTGCCTTCCTTAAACCAGGAAAAGACCCGACAAACCCTACTAGGAATTCCTTTCGTCGCAGTCCAACTACAGAAAATCTTATAAAAAGCTGTAATAAATTTAGCTATAGAAATACTCCACGAATTATACCACCATTGCCTTGACCAGTTGCCTCTGCAAAATTCTTGCAAAGATGATAAACTGTCGACTAATATGGTACGAAGAAAACTTACCAAAGAATCTCCTACATTCTGCACAATATAGTATCCGAAAAAAACAGATCAACACTAGATATACTAGTAATACTTGAGAACTCCATCCGAAACGCATTCCTTAGATCGGAACATTATGTCATGGTGTGTTTTGATGTAAGTAAAGCTTACGATTCCACATGGCAGTATGGAATACTCCGCGAATTATACCATCATGGACTTCTGGGTCATCCCCCGATTTTCATTCAGAACTTCCTGTACAAACACAGATTTCAGGTTCGTTTTAAAACTTAATTATCCTTGGGGGACTCCTTCTTACAAGAAGAAGTAGTCCCCCAAGGCTCTGTACTCAGTGCTACACGTTTCATAATTGCAATAAATACCATTGCCGAACATATTCCAAACACT
The DNA here is from genome assembly GCF_048544385.1 of Mastigoproctus giganteus. Lineage (NCBI taxonomy): Eukaryota > Metazoa > Arthropoda > Arachnida > Uropygi > Thelyphonidae > Mastigoproctus > Mastigoproctus giganteus. The sequence continues at coordinate 192,917,934 of NC_143583.1, forward strand.
ATTGATACAGCACTGTTTGTAGATGACCTTAGCATATCGTGTCATGCGAAAAACATGAATACTGTTGAGAGACAAGTGCAATAAATAAAATCAGTCCGTAGATACAAACTAATGAATTTCAACTCTGTCCGCATAAAACATTGTGCATCCATTTTTGCCGCCAACGTAAACTTCACCCACATCCGGAATTACAACTGAATGACCAACCAATAGCAGTTCATCCCAACGTACGGTTCTTAGGAATCACATTAGATCATAAACTTACTTTTTTAGAGCATATTAAAAAACTAAGAACATCCTGTCAACAAAAGCTAAATATCATCCGGGTTCTCTCAGCAACTAAGTGGGGAGCTGATCGAGTTACCATGTTACGATTATACAGAGCCTTAATACGATCAAAGTTTGACTATGGAGCTTCAGTGTATAGCTCAGCAAGGCCTAGTGTCCTTCGCTGGCTTGACCATATCCATCATAGTGCAATACGCATTGCCATAGGGGCATATCGCACGTCTCCAATACACAGCCTGTATGCTGAAGCGCATGAACCCCCTCTCTCAATTAGAAGACAACTTATATTACGCTATGCACATATAATGAGATCTATGCCTGAACACCCAAACTGGGAGACACTTTTCACCCACCAGCACAGCCGACCATTAGGTATGCGAATAAAATATCTTTCAGAAGAACTTAATCTGTCTTTTAATAATATTGCAAATTCACTTCCAATTGCCTATGCTCCTTGGGACTTTACTTCACCTTCATGCGATTTATCCCTACATCAATGGAATAAATCTACATTGCGTAAAGAAAATTTCTTACAACTGTATCATGCAGTAGTGGATCAGGCCCCCAACTTCGTCGTAGTACATACCGACGGATTAAAGAATGAAATTCATTGGAATTGCCGCAGTTTTTCCGAACACCACATTGGCCTATGAATTGCCATATGAGTTTAGTATGTTTTCTCCGAACTAATGGCTATTCAGATTGCACTGAAGCATATAGGGTCCTCCGATATTGAAAATAGTATAATTTTTACAGATTCTTTAAGTGCACTTCAAGTCCTGAAAAACCCCATGAATATCACCCACCCAGTCCTAAAGGAAGTAACCTCTTCTTTGCATACTTTATTCGAATTTGGGAAAAGCATACACTTGTGCTGGTCCCTGGACATATGGGAATTCCAGGAAATGGATTAGCTGACAATGCTGCAAAATCGGCCGACTTACCACCAATGACAATTGGAAAGTACCATATCAAGACTACAAATCAATAATCCAGAGAAAATGCATGTACCAGTAGCAATTATCATGGAAAAATCAATATATCAATAAACTTCAGAGAATCAAGCCAAAACTTGAGCGATGGCTTTCAAGCTTCAACTGAATTCGACAACGGGAGGTAATATTAGCACACCTACGAATAGGTCATACAAATATCACTCATAGTTATCTCTTAAGAGGGAGGATCCCCTCCCCTGAGTGTCATCACTGCCACGCAGTACTTTCAGTAAAACATATCCTTGTTGAATGTCTAAAATATACAAGAGAACGCCAGAATCTTTTTACTCCAACCACAACAGAAGACCCTCTTACACTTATTTCACTTTTAGGCAATAAAACAAATGTCTTAAGCATTTTTACCTTTCTAAAAATGATTAATGTATACCACCTCCTTTAACTAGTTAAAAACTAATTTGCTGGTATTATTTTTTTGCCATTATCTCTATCTGAAAGGAAATAAAATTCATACTTACCATATGTATGCCGCACTACGGCCATAGTTGCCGATGAGCCTAATAAATCGCTACATCACCAACAACAACAGCCAAGTCACGGTATCCAGAAAGCAAATCTTATACGGCATCAGCAAAAAAAAATTCCCCTTTCTCACATTCATTCGTTCTAGAAGTTTATCCAGTTCTTCCTTGAATTAATTTAAGCTGTCCACTTCCACAACGATAGATTCAAGTTTTTTCCAGCAATCAACTACCCGTTGGCTAAAGTAAAATTTTCGCACATCTACTCTACAACTGTCTTTCCTCAATTTGAATTTATGTCCCCTTGGGTTCACAATCCGAGGAAGAGGAAGAATCCCATCAGCATTTAGATTTTATGTATTTCTCAACTGAGGGCATGCCCTGCTTCTCTCCTTTTTGTACACCTTGTATTTCCCATATTCAAATTTTGCGCCCTTTATGTACGCATTTGATATGTTTATTATTATAAAATTTTATTTGCTATTCTCCTATCATTGGTGTGCATGCATATATACATGGATCTGTTCTTACTCATAGTTGCCCTAACACAACCTATGTACCGTGTTTACTTGTGCTATGAAGACTGCCAGCAAGACTGAAACTCCCGTCACCTTGCTTTCCAGGCAGCTGCCCTTTCGAATAGAAGCAGTGCAAGGATCACTTTCACTTCTACCTGCAGCTATTGTTAATGTATTAGTATGTGTAAGTCCTCAAGCTAGCAGTTTTCCGACTCACCTCAGACTGCAAATATCAGCATTTATTCTTCCATCCTTTCTATTTAAGTGTATCCCATCTCTGTAAAAACAGTCTCTCCTGTTACCAAGCGCAGACTATGCTTCGAAAAATTCTATGCCATGATCCTTGCACAATCTCTCCGGGGCGAATTGATTGATAAAGCTTTTATGATATTCTCTCTTCTATTGAACTGGTGATTCATAACACAGACTAATTTAATAACAGCTCAGAACTGTTTTTAAACCAGTTAGTGCAATGAAGCATGAGTTTACGTAGTGGTAACATTTCAGTGGTATGTGTTGATGGGTGCTGGTTCATTTTTCGTTTGCCTACTGAAATTGCGAATTATTTTTCGTGAGAAGTGGGACGAATGTCTTAGGTGTGGTTGTCAAATCAGTGTCCAAGAATAAAAACGCCCACTTCCGGGCGTTTTTTTCCTGGTTTACTGATTTGATTTTTATTTTTAAAACAAATAGAGTGGAATGAGCAAAATATTTATTTATTATTATTTTTATTTATTTATTTTTTTGGCCGTTGCGCTATAAGTCCTTGTAACTTTCTTATTAATTATAGTAACAATGCATAACGGCGATTGGAGAGCACTACTTGCATAGCACGTAGTATGTGTAGAGAGACGAATTTATTGAATTTAGGTTTAATATCGTAAAGGAATACTCCAGAAGTTTATTAAAATAATTGTAATAAGATATATATTTTTTGTCGTTTCTAACACACAAATATTATATGCAGATATTTTATTACTTTTAATATGAGCATTTAATTTAATAACATCCTCTGTTAACGGATACTGCGAAAGACATAATACGTGTTTAGCTCAGCTGGAAAAGTTAAAGGACTGCTTTAAGACATGCTATGTATGATCAAAACATTTTATGAAAAACGAAATGGCTGCTCCTAAAAAACCGTGGGAAAGTAGTAGGATGAGTCGCCAGAATAGAGATACTGGATCTCTTAACTCTCATTCTTGGTAAGTTTATTTCAGAATTATTAACCGAGGTGTGTTTTTGCAAATGTTTTATGATACTTATAGAACTCATAACTAGATGCCTCTGGTTTCTGTGGAGGTAATCATTAGCAGTGCTCAGTTATGTAGTTTTGGACCCTGATGCACATAATATTAAAAGTTAAATACTTTTCTGCTTAGAGTAATTGTGCTTTTGTTGGGGACCCACCACCCCGGGTCTGTGGATTCACTGAATCCCACTCAATCTGCCCTTGATAATTACTGATAGTTGCGTACCAACTATTTGTACTTCAGGGTATTAGTCAAAATCAATTTATTAGCTAGGGTCGTCATAGGCACAGATAATTTCCCGTTCGAGGCACGATTGTAACCTTACATTTATTATTTCTAATTAAAAGTTTGTTTACACTCCAGTTTATTATTATTATTAGCTATATTGGCACAAGGAAGCCTGAGGCTTATGCTGCATAAGCCAAAAAAAAAAATTCCCGAATTACCCTAAGAGAGAGAGATAGAGATGGATGGATGAATGATATCCAGCTGTGAGGATCCTGGGTGTGCCAAGCCCATACTCACCAGATGCGAGTCCCGAGGAAGTGACTTCTTTTGCTTCATTCCGTACCGAATTACTGGCGTAAACTAACCCAACTTTTTTCACTAGCCAAAAATGAAAGTCTGTTAAAAAACCCATACTTCTTTTGCTTGAATCAGCAAAATCCTGTTCCAGCTTATAAAGCAACCGCTCATGTGGGACTGAGTCAAAAGCTTTGCTGAAATCTAAATAAACAATGTCGAAATTATTCCCTAACTCCAGCTCATGAGTGACCCATTCAAAATAGTGAACCAGATTTGTTAAACATGATTTTCCCTTTACAAAACCATGCTGAGTATCCCTAACAAATATCATTATCAAATATCCATCATACATGCAACGTGGTGATAAGGTGCACTCATAATTTGGAATTAAGCCCGGTGTTGCTATGTGCAGCAACATGTTTACCAGCATAGAGACAAGGTTTGTGTTTCTAATGGCTTTCCAAATGCAGTTTTAGCCACTTAAATTTTAAAAGGGATTAATTCCCACCATATAAATAAACTGAGATCTTTATCATTTTCATTCAGTAATTAAATTCTCTTTATTTCAAAAAAAAATTATCGCTAACAATCCCTGCACTTAGTTTACATGCTATTGAAAAAAATATATACTAATATATACTATGCATCAAATATACTATGCAATTAGTCTAATATACTAATATAGTATATATTAGTCATAAAATTATCACAAAGATAAATTTTATGTTATACTAAAACTATTTTAATTAATAAATTTAGATGCAATGGAGATTATTTCACCAGGTATAAATACCAATTTTGGTAAAAACAGACTCAATAAATTTGGTATTTCTTTTTTTTTTTATGTTATTTTATGACTAATATATACTATATTAGTATATTAGACTAATTGCATAGTATATTTGATGCATAGTATATATTAGTATATTAGACTAATATATACTATGCATCAAAGTTTTTTTTTTTCCATCAGAAAGTAGATTAAATGCACTTTATTATTTCTTTTCATAGTAACAGTAAACACTTAATTAATTGTTAATTTCAATTGTTACAGTTAACAAATAAACAGAGACCAATACATACTATGCATCAAAGTTTTTTTTTTTTTTTTAGCATAAAATAGATTAAATGCACTTTATTTTTTTTTCACAGCAACAGTAAACACTTAATTAAAAGTTTCAATTGTTGCAGTTAACAAATATTTGATATTTGTTAATGATATTTGTTAAGGATACTCAGCATGGTTTTGTAAAGGGAAAATCATGTTTAACATATCTGGTTCGCTATTTTGAACGGGTCACTCACGAGCTGGATTTAGGGAATAATTTTGACATTGTTTATTTAGATTTCAGCAAAGCTTTTGACTCAGTCCCACATGAGCAGTTGCTTTATAAGCTGGAACAGGTTGGAATCACTGGGAAAATCCTTAGATGGCTTCAGGGCAGGAAGCAGAGGAGTGTGATAAATGGCTATTCCTCAGATTGGGTTGATGTAAGAAGTGCGGTTCCCAAGGATCAGTATTAGGACCACTGTTGTTTTTAATTTTCATAAATGACATCGATAAAGGGATAGAAGGCATGGTGTCTAAATTTGCAGATGATGTTAAAATTGGTAGAATAGTTAATGATCACTGTCAAGCTGAGCTTCTTCAGAGAGACCTAGATAGACTTCAGGAATGGTCAGAAAAATGGCAGCTATGCTTTAATCCAACAAAGTGTAAGGTATTACACCTGGGAAACAGTAATCCCAAAATAACTTATTCACTTGGTGGAGTTCAACTAAACCCACTACTGGAGGAAAGGGACTTGGGTGTTAAGATATGGTCAGACACGAAATTCTCTGAGCATTGTAAACAGGTTGCAAGGAAGGCCCATGGTGTCCTATCGATGATCTATCGAACATTTGCAATAGGGACGTGATAATCCCATTATATAAGGCTTTTGTTAGGCCACACTTGGAATACTGTATTCAAGTATGGAGACTGCACCTAAAGAAAGCCATCGAGCTTCTTGAAGGGTGCAAAGACGGGTAACTCGCCTGGTGAGATCGGCAAAAGGGCGCCCTTATGAAGAAAGACTTCAAATATGTGGGTTGCAGAGTTTGGAAATAGACACCTTAGAGGAGATTTGATTGAGGTGTTTAAGGCTCTGAGAGGCTATTATTATTATTATTATTATTATTTGGTTTTTAGGAGCATTAGCAACTAATGCCATACTGCTCCGGGGATATGCAGTGGTCATTTCCTGACCTTTCCACATCCTCCATATTTGGTGGTCACGGGCTCGAACCCCAGTCTAATCAAGAAGTGTTTGCTACGCACTGCTGCTCCTTCCCATCTGGCTACGGAGGCCCCGCTCTGAGAGGCATCAGTAAAATGAATGAGGACGAAATTTTCAAGATTATAAATGATCCTACAACTAGAGGACATAAATTCAAGTTATGGGGGGGGAAATGTTTAGATTGGACTGCAGGAAGTTTTATTTTAGCCAGCGAGTTATAAATTACTGCAATAAGTTGCCTACATGGGTGGTAGAGGCTGACAGTTTGGGGAAATTCAAAGGTCATCTGGATAGTACTTTCGGGTGAGGGAAGTGCATAGGATGATAGATTTAATTTCCTTTTCTTTTATTATTTATTATTTTTATTTTTTATCATTGTTTTATTCGGGTTTTTTTTTTTTTTTTTTTTTTTGGCTGGTGCAGCATAAGCCATAGGCTTTCTTGCACCATGCGGCCATTACTAATACTAATAATATTAGTATTAGTAATGAAAGATATCAAGTTTGATAGTTATTTATGACACAAAGTTTGGAAGGTGGTTAACAGTAATAAACAAAGTAGTTGCTTCAGCAAGTCACTCAATTATTTAATTGATCATAAATGGTATTTGATGTGTAATTATTGAAATCTATAAGGTTTTACACTTAGGTAAAGTAATCCTAGATTATCTTATTATTTGAGAAGTATTTGAGAAACCAACTAGGAATAATTATCCAAACAACATAAAAGACTGGCAACCAGAGGGAGTAATACTCTTGATCTGATTATCAGCAGTGATTCTTCATGCATTAATAATCTGCAGATAAAGTAACCCAGGTGGCAGTGATCACAACGTACTGATATGGGATTTACTTAAAGATGTAACTACCATTAGGGGTAAAGGGAAGGGTTTTTGTTTTCATAAAGGTGACTACAGTGGTCTCACAGATTGTTTAAGTTCTATACAGTGGAACCAACTGGTGATGTTACCAAAAGCAAATTCTAAATGGGAATCATTCAAGGAATTAATCTTGGAAGCTACTAGGCTTTTTATATCAATTAAGAAATACTGTTCAAGGTTTGGGCATAAATGGATGTCAGAGGGCCCCATATACTAGAGATGTGGAAATGTGTCCCCAATTTACAAAGGGGGAATCAACGGATGACACGAGTAATTACAGACCTGTTAGTTTAACTTCTGTTTCAGGGAATGGTTTTGTTAAGGGGAAGTCTTGTCTGACAAATTTGATTGGATACTATGATGTGATCACAAAGGAACTGGATGCAAAAAATAATTTTGATATCATATACAGTAAACCCCCGCTATTCGCGGTATCTGTATTCGTGGTTTCGCATATTCGCGATCACCGATTTAATATAAAATGAAACCTAAAAAAATGTGAATTTTAAAGCGCCGTGAATATTTACTGCCATAAAAAAACATGGGCCTGGCTAAAATTATCTTTCCCGGTCAAAACAGCGCCCAGTGGGTGTGGGGGAGAGGGGTGACAAAATCGCAAGTGTGGATGTTTCTCGCTAATCCTTGTTCAGTATGTGCTATGCATTTGTCATGGAAGGTTTTATCGTTTGCTTTTAATTTATATGCTATAAATTGAATAAATTTATCAATTTATAAATTGATATGCTTACAAAAATGATAAATCTACCGTTGTGCAGTGTAAAACAGACTTTTTCGAGTGTGTTAATGGAAGAAAGTGACTTTATTGTGGACAAGTTCCTTCTAACCCCTACAAAAATATGGCTACGAATAACAAGAGAAATGTGAAAATATCAAAGGTGATGACATTAGCGAATAAAATTGAGTTATTAGATAAAATTTCTAATGGTGAAAGTGTCTCCTCAGTGGCAAAACATTATAAAATCAATGAGTCAACGGTACGCTCAATCAAAAAATTGGAAGAAAAAATCCGCCGTAGTGTCCGTGAAAACGCGCTAATTGCTTCAAAAATTTGATAACTCATGATGTTAAATTAGAAAAAATGGAAAAAGCTTTAAATCTTTGGATAGAAGACCGAACTCAAAATAAAATTCCGTTACGTTCACTCATCATTCATGAAAAAGCAAAACTCCTTTATCAACACTTTAGCAAAACTGGTGATAGCACTGGCGGAATAAGTTTTTTAGCTAGCAAAGGCGCTGGTTTGAAAGATTTGTTTGAAATTTCTAATAAATATTACATTTAATATTAAATTGTTTCTTATTTTCATTTCGATGCCATATGCTTGCATTTCACTATGTACTGTCTATGTACATAATCATATTATGAAGGTACATATAATACATACATACATAGACAAAATTTTAGACTAGTTTTTCTTATAAATTTCATACTTTGGAACGGAACCCCTTTATTACTATGGGAGCCATAACTCAGTATTCGCGACATTTCTCAGGAACGTAACCCCCGCGAATAGCGGGGATTTGTTGTACTTGGATTTTAGGAAAGCTTTTGATACTGTGGCACGTTGAAGACTACTGTACAAACTGGATCAGTATGGTATTAAGGGCAAGTTGCAACAATAGATAAAAGGATGTTTGAGTGGAGAAGACAAAGTGGTAATCAGTGGACACTGCTCTTCGTGGACTGATATTATTAGTGGAGTCCCCCAGGGTTCAGTGTTGGGCCCGTTGCTGTTTTCTGTATTTATCAATGATATTGATGAAGGTATATCAGGATTAATGTCTAACTTTGCAGGCAATATGAAGGTTGGCATGGTTGTTAATGACAGTAATGATAGTATGCTACTGCAACAGAATCTGGTCTAGTTCAGCAGGTGGGCTGAGAGGTGGCATCTGAGGTTTAACATTGACAAAGGCACCTCCGTTTTTTTTTTTTTTTTTTTTTGGGTAGTTGTTGGCGCATTGGCTTCTGTGGCCATAATGCACCTCCCAAGGTTTTTGCAGTACAGTAAACCCCCACTATTCGCGGGGGTTATGTTCCTGAGAAATGTCGCAAATACCGAAAACGCGAATACTGAGTTATGGCTCCCATAGTAATAAAGGGGTTCCATTCCAACGTATGAAATATATAAGAAAAACTAGTCTAAAATTTTGTCTATATATGTATTATATGTACCTGCATAATATGACTATGTACATAGACAGTACATAGTGAAATGCAAGCATGTGGCATCGAAATGAAAATAAGGAACAATTTAATGTTAAATGTAATATTTATTAGAAATTTCAAACAAATCTTTCAAACCAGCGCCTTTGCTAGCAAAATAACTTATCCCGCCAGTGCTATCACCAGTTTCACTCAAGTGTTGATAAAGGAGTTTTGCTTTTTCACAAATGATGAGTGAATTTAATGGAATTTTATTTTGAGTTCAGTCTTCTATCCACAGATTAAAGCTTTTTCCATTTTTCCTAATTTAACATCACGAGTTACAGAGCAAATTTTTTAAGCAATTAGCGCGTTTTCACGGACACCATGGCGGATTTTTTCTTCCGATTTTTTGATCGATCGTACCGTTGACTCATTGATTTTATAATGTTTTGCCACTGAGGAGACACTTTCACCATTAGAAATTTTATCTAATAACTCAATTTTATTCACTAATGTCATCACCTTCTTTGATATTTTCACATTTCCCTTGTTATTCGTAGCCATATTTTTGTACGGGTTAGAAAGAACTTGTCCACACTAAAGTCACTTTCTTCCGTTAACACACTCGAAAAAGTCTGTTTTAAACTGCAAAACGGTAGATTTATCACTTTTGTAATCATATCAATTTATAAATTGATAAATTTATTCAATTTATAAGCGTATAAATTAAAAGCAAACGACGAAACCTTCCATGACAAGCACATAACACATACTGAACAAGGATTAGCGAGAAACATCCACGCTCGCGATTTTGTCATCCCTCTCTCCCCACCCACTGAGCACTGTTTTGACAGGGAAAGATAATTTTAGCCACGTCCATATTTTTTTATGGTGGAAAATATTCACGGCCCTTTAAAATTCACATTTTTTTTTTTTTAGGTTTCATTTTATATTAAATCAGCGATCGTGAATATGCGAAACCGCGAATACAGATACCGCGAATAGCGGGGGTTTACTGTACTTTGATCCAAGCCTGAGGCGGGATTCGAACTCGCAACCTTTGGGTTGCCAGGCAGGCACTTTACTCACCCGGCTAGCCCAGTCGGCAGGTGCCTTCGTAGCCAGGTGGGCAGGAGCAGTAGTGCGTAGCACACGCTTCTTGATTAGACTGGGGTTCGAGCCCGTGACCACCAAATACGGAGAGTGCGGAAAGGTCAGGGAATGACATTTGCATATCCCCGGAGCAATATGGCCTTAGTTGCTAATACTCCTAAAAACCAAATAACAAACAAACAACATTGACAAATGTAAAGTACTTCATATGAGTAGCAGTAACCCCATAGTAACACATCAACTTGGTGGTACTACACTCATGGTAGTGGAGAATGAAAAAGGACCTAGTATAAGGCAATGGTAAGGCCACACCTTGAGTACTATATACAGGTCTGGAGGCCTCATTATAAGAAGGATGTAGAGCTGTTGGAACGAGTACAGAGAAGAGCAACAAGATTAGTGAGTGGAACAAAGGGTTGCTCTTACGAAGAAAGGCTTAAATTTTACATATTACAGTGTCTGCAAACTAGGCACCTGCGAGGTGATCTGATTGAGGTGTATAAAGCCTTAGTTTGAGCATGCTCAATGCTGATGGGATTCTTCCTCTTGCCCAGAATAATCACCTGAGAGGGCATAAATTCAAATTGAGGAAAGACAGTTGTAGAAAGATGTGCAGAAGTTTGTCTTTAGCCAGCGGGTAGTTGATTGGTGGAGCAGACTTCCATCTTTTGTTGTGGAAGTTGATAGCCTAAATAAATTTAAGACTGAGCTGGACAGGTATTTGGAACGAACAGAGGGGTGAAATGGGAGCAGTTTTTTTTTTTATGATGCTGCATAAGCTTCCTTTCTTGCATCATATGCCTTTACTAACGTTAATGCTAATGAGCAGCAGCCTAGAGAGTAGGTTGCTCGGGATTTAAAGAGCTGCTGGGAGTCAACATGGAACAAGTCACTACATGGGCTGTGTTAGGGTACCTAAGAGTAAGAACAAGTGCATGTACACTAATGCTAGAAGTATAGTAAATAAAATTGTTGAATTTGAAGTGTTGATCAAGATATCAAAGGCAGACATATTATCACGGATATAAGCAGGGCAGAATTGTAATTTGGGGAGTACAATGTGTACAGACAGGACAGACAGGGTAGGAAGGGTGGAGGGGTTATGCTGTTAGTTAAGAAACACACAAAATCTAACGAAGTGCCAGTTGATATGTGTGGACAGTGCAATGTTGAGTCTGTTTGGTGTAACATAAACACTGGGAAAGGGAAAGTGAGAGTAGGAGTATGTTATAGGCCTAATGATTCTGATGAGTACAATGAACAGTTGTGCAGATGTCTTGTAATGGGGGATTTTAACTTTCCAGATATTGACTGGCACTTGTGGGTTTTGGTCATTTGCACACTAGCAAGAGTTTTGCAGATTTATTGGAGGATTGTTTTCTGCAGCAACATGTGTGAGGGGCAACCAGCGGAAGTAATACCCTTGATCTGATTATCAGCAGTGATGATGCCTGCATTAGGAATTTGCAGATAAAAGAACCACTAGGTGACAGTGATCAGAGTGTACTAATGTGGGATTTACTTAAAGATGTAACTATGATCAAGGGTAAAGGGAAGGGTTTTTGTTTTCGTAAAGGTGACTATAGAGGTCTCAGACAGTTTTTAAATTCTGTTTAGTGCAAGTTGCAGCATCTGGAGACTAGGCACCTGCGAGGTGATCTGATTGAGATGTATAAGGCCTTGAATTGTTTGAGCAGGCTCAGTGCTGATGGAATACTTTCACTTGCTCAGACTGAGAATCTGAGGGGGGCATAGATTCAAATTGAGGAAAGACAGTTGTAGAATAGATGTGCGGAAGTTTGTCTTTAGCCAACGGGTGGCTGATTGCTGGAACAGGCTTCCATGTCTGAGGGGCAACCAGATGTTCAGCCTTATATAAATTTAAGGCTGAACTAGACAAACATTTAGAGTGACTGGATGGGTGAAATGGGAATTAGGTTTTTTTTTTTTTTTTTTGGCTGATGCTATGTAAGCTTGCTTTCTTGCATTATATGACTCAACTACTGCTAATGCTAATAACCTCTCCCCCTCCCATCCTTTCTAAACTTTCTTTACACATTATACTCCCCATATTCAAATTCTACATCATTTATATCTGAGTGGACACCACTTCTCTAATATTCCCACAATATCTGTATTCAATGACTTGACCAGCTCTTCAAATTTATCAAATTTATTTACTGTACTCCTAGCATTGTTGTACATGCAATTATTATTATTATTATTAGCCATATGGTGCAAGGAAGCCTGAGGCTTATTCTGCACCCCCAGCTAAAAAAATTCACGTGTGTGTGTGTGTGTGTGTGTGTGTGTGTGTCAGAAGCAGAAAGGAATCACCAAGAAAGAGAAGAATGATGATATCCAGCTCAGTTCCCTGGGTGTGCCAAGCCGATACTCACCAGATGTGAGCCCCTGGGGTGAGTATATATGCACCTGTTCTTACTTTTAGTTGCCTGAATCCAGCCCATGTATTTACTTGTTCTATGATCACTCCCAGGAGTTCTTGAAATCTCCAGCATCTTGCTTTCCAGGCTGCTGCACCTTCCAGTATAAACCGTGCAAGAATCATTTTCATCTCTGTGTTTGCTATTGTCAGTTTATTAGTCTGTGTATCACCAAGCTAGCATTCAAATTCCATATCCTTTCCTACATCCACCTCTCACTGTCTTGATTGCATCAGCAAGTATTCTTGCATCCTTCCTATTTACGTGTATCCCAATCCTGTAGAAGCAGTCTACCTGTTAACAAGCACAGACCACAATGATAAAAATTCTGTCATGGGTCTTGCACAATCTCTCCATGGTCTAACTGATTGACAAAGCTCTTGTCATATACTCCTTGCTATCGTGCCTCTATAGAATTTCACACACTCAATTCAACCCTAATGCACGACTTTTCTTCAGCATTGCCACGTACAATAGAACTTTGATTGTCCATCACTCTATTTACCGTCAGTCTATGTTAACTGTCACTTACCCCACTACACCGTAATGCATTATGATATTGGTGCCCTGTGTCACTCAATCTTTGTTTACAACTCACTGTACACGGTTGTACTTTAACCTCTTGTTCCATATTTTACTAATTTTTATTTAGTTTAACCCATTGAAATGACAGAGAAACGTAAACGATTAGTGTTGGATTATCATAAAATATTGAAATAATCAATCATCTAAAAAAAGGTGCAAGTGCTACAAGTATAGCATTGGATTATGGAATAGGAAGAACAACAGTAAGTGATATAAAGTGTGATGCAGACAAATTGAACACCACGTGTTGAAAATGGAAACCACTGATGGTAATGTTTAAACGTCTTAAAACAATTAAGCTTGCTAAAAATGAACAATCGGATATTGCAGTGTTTCACTGGTTTGTTCAAAAACATAGCCAAGGAATTCCATTGTCGGGACCTATAATAATCGAAAAAGCCATTGAAATCAATAAAAAACCAGGCGGAGATCCTTCATTTGAGGCTAGCATTGGATGGTTAAACAAATTTAAGTTTCACCATGGCATTTGACAGTTGTCGATCCAGGGTGAGAAGATAAGTGCAGATAGAGCAGCAATTTCTGTTTATTGTGAAAAACTACAGAAGGAAATAGCTGATCAAAGTTTGGTTAAAGACCAAATATACAACTGCAATGAGACTGGCCGTAATTGGAAAGCACTACCTCAAAAGACACTGGCCTAAATGGCTGAACATATGGCACCAGGATATAAGATGCAAAAAGATTCCATCACTATAATGATATGTGCTAATGCCGGCAGTAGTCATAAATTGGCTTTGGTTATAGGAAAACCCAAAAAGCCTAAATCATTTAAAAATATTAATTTAAATGCTTTGCCAGTTAAATATTTCTCACAAAACAATGCGTGGATAAGCCAAGATATATTTCATAATTGGTTTCATAAAATATTTGTACCATGTGTAAGATCACATTTGGCATCAAAAGGTTTACCACAATATGCAATGCTATTGATGGACAATGTGCCTACTCATCTTATACTCTTATGTGATTTAAAAAGTGATGATGGCAAAATATCTTGCCACTTTCTGCCAGCAAACACGACATCTCTCATTCAACTGCTGGACCAAGATGTGATTGAGAGTATGAAACGTCATCATTGCAAAATGTTCATCCAAAAACTTGTTTCGGCAGAAAATAAATTAGATGTGATAGTTTTGGAAAGGCTGCACTATAAAAGATGCAATTTTCAATATCGCTTATGCCTGGACTGATGTTCCAGTTCAAACAATATGAAGAAGTTGGAATAAGTTGTGGCCAGAAATATATTCAAGTGATACAGAAACCATTCCAAAAGAAACTGAAATTTTAGATGACAATGAAATTGTGCAAAGAGTGATGACAATTTCGGATGATTTTGAAACAAGAAAAAGCTGCTGCTGATGGAACAACAAACATAATTAGCCACTGTGAAGCTGAAATTATGCTGTCGAAGTGCATTGAGTGGTTCGAGGTACAAGAAGAAGCAAATGCTACACAAGTGTTACTTTTGCATAAAATTCATAACATTGCCTCCCAAAAGGCTCGAGGGGTAATGAAACAAAATAAATTGACTGTCTTTTTTAGAAAAGAAATTTAATTATGTAATATTGTTTTCTTTTAAATTTCTTTATGACATTAGAACAATGTTGTATGTATGTGAATATTGTTTTATTTTAAAATTTTTTATGACATTATTAGAGCAATGTAAGTCAAAATATTTAAAATAACTATATAGTATGAATCAGAGCTGAAATACTCAATATGTTCTACGTTGATAATAATATTAGTAAATTAATAAGAGGAGTTTACCTCAATATAGTACGTGGAACACTTCCGTATGATACCCTCCAGAAATTAAAACGGAAAAAACGAAAAAATCGACAACTTACCGGTACATTAAAGTAAAATATAAATAATTAAAGTAAAATATAAATAATTAAATAATCAATTTAACACAATTCAAAATCAATTCAAAACAATTAAAATTCAAATTAACGCAATTAAAAGAATCTAACGAAAATATTCAAAACGATTTTCCTTATTTCTATTTTCGTTAGATTCTTTTAATTGCGTTAATTTGAATTTTAATTGTTTTGAATTGATTTTGAATTGTGTTAAATTGATTATTTAATTATTTATATTTTACTTTAATGTACCGGTAAGTTGTCGATTTTTTCGTTTTTTCCGTTTTAATTTCTGGAGGGTATCATACGGAAGTGTTCCACGTACTATATTGAGGTAAACTCCTCTTATTAATTTACTAATATTAAAATAACTATGAATGTAGATATCTGTACTATGATTTTTTGATGACCCAGTAAAAAATAAATAATAATTAAAGTTTAATTAAATTTCATTAGGTTATGTATTAGGAAATAAAATAAACAAGTTTGATGACACGATCAATTGTACCTATAATGTTTTAATGTACATATTCTATTATCTGTCTATTCGATTATCCATCATAGTCTCGTTCCATATCCTGATGGACAATCGAAGTTCTAGTGTACTTTTTAAGTAAGTCAGCAGATCTCTACTCTTAATGTCATAGCGTCAGTGAGTGCTAGAAATAAAATAGAATCTTTTAATGTGTATTGATGAGAGTTATGTATCCGTTAAGGATTCAAAACCAGGCTCAGTACAATAACCACAGTATAATACCCTGTTGTTAGTAAAATAATAAGAGGAGTTTACCTCAATATATTATTACAGCTCTGATTCATACTATCTAATACCCTGTTGTATACTTTACATGAAAAACTTGAAAAAATAGATCAAGGAAGATGCAAACTATATATAATATTCATTTCAAGCTTTATATCCTGTTTGCTAACCAAACAGGAAATAAAGCTTGAAAGAGTCAATGAAGTTAGTATGTCAATTATACTAACTTAAAGCTTACTTCCTTGCATCATTTGTCAGTGCTAATAATAATAAAGTTTAACACTAGGCATACCAAATTTTTAAATAAGATATGGTTTCTAGAACTAAAATAAATAAATAAATGACCAAAGATATTAATTGGGAAATGGGGAAGAGGTGTAACAGAAGTTTATTTCTTTTATAAGCCACAAGTTTCCTTTAATTGCTGCTTTTTTCCTTCGCTTTGGGACTGCAGCCTGCTAACTTATACCAAATTTTATATTATAAATTAAAGAAAATATATGTTGAACACCATAAATATCACTTAAAATTACAAATGTAAAGGAAAGACATTGGAGAGAGAAATTTCTGATTGGCCCTTGTACATCTCAGCATTTCAGGGGCTTAGTACTGCAGCCCATATAACACCAGTAGTTTGTGTGTAATTAATATGCTAATTACTTTTCTGATTTCAATATAAGATGATTATATAAAAAAAAACTAGTTTTATATTTCAATAATAGTGATTAAATGATTTGCATATTATGGAACATTTTTCAGGACTGAAGTGGTGAACACCAGTCGTCCTTCCTTTCACTCTTCTGTGACTGGAACAGGATCATTGCCACCTGGGGATGCCATGAGATCCCAAATGACTCTTATTCCTCCACCCATTCCTCCACGACCTGAGCCACAGGAAAGTCTGACAGTTCCCAGATATAATATGGGATATAATAATTTCAACCCATATAACTCATTTTACGGTATGTACTCTGCTCCAGGATATGGATTCAATAATAGGATTAGCTATGGTCAAGATTACTACAATGACAATAATTTTGTTAGACTGGCTGAAGAAAGTTCACGTCCAGCATTCCAGTCCATAGAATCAATTGTGCATGCTGTAGCATCAGTTAGTATGATGCTAGAATCAACGTATCATGCAGTCTACAGTTCTTTTCGTGCAGTAATTGGAGTAGCAGACCATTTTTCACGCCTCAAGGCTCATCTTGGCCAAGTGTTTGCCACATTGTCCTTAATTAAGACGCTTCACTGGCTCTGTAAAAAACTCTTATATATGTTAAGTAAGTTTTTTTTTTTTTTTTTTTTTTTACTTAAAATTATCTACATCTGATGTAATTCTTTAGTGGCATCATATAAGGTATAAGTACAATGATTTCATATAAGATACACACTATTCTGGTATTATTGGTATTTATTAATTAATTAGTGCCAAGCTTTCTTTGTTTTTATTTTATTTCCACTCCAGGCTTTCTTGTGTGGCAGTCTGCTGTTGAAGAGATATCACTTTTGAGTTATAGTTAATTCACATAAGCATAGTTGCTTGTTTGTTTGTTTGTTTGTTTTTTAGGAGCATTAGCAACTAAGGCCATATTGCTCCGGGATATGCGGTGGTCATTCCCTGACCTTTCCGCATCCTCCGTATTTGGTGGTGACGGGCTCGAACCCCGGTCTAATCAAGAAGCGTGTGCTACGCACTGCTTGCTCCTTCCCACCTAGCTACGGAGGCGCCAAGCACAGTTGCAACTATCATACTATTCACTTTTCATTTCTCTCTAACAAAAAAAAAAAACTATAAAAAACTTTTTTATAGTTTTTTTTTCAGTTGAACTCAGGCAGAGGCAAGATATGGGAAATTAATAGAAAAATAGGTGCAACTTATTTCATCTGAATTTGAAGCTGTTTGCTAATATTTTGTTACTTATTCTCAATTTTTAAACAGTGTATTGTCAATATACCAGTGTTTAAAAATTGAAAGCTTTCAACTTTGTGAAGTTAGCTTCTGTTAGCTTTCTGATATTATTCCACTGTTCTTTTTTGCAAGTTATTCTACTGTATGTTCTTGGGAAAGTATTTTTTTTGTACTTCAGTTTTTTTCTGATGAATACCATTCATCCTGGGAATTGTCAGTTATAAAATATTAAGAAGCCACTCATTATTTCATTTACTGTGATACATAGCCACCTTTCCATACAAAATCCAACAGAATATGTATGGATTCCATTCCACTGATATATATTATTATAGTAGTAGTAGTAAGGGAGCCTGAGGCTTATGCTTCACCAGCCAAAAAAAAAATTCCCGAGTTACTCTGAGAGAGAGAGAGAGAGTTAAAAGTAGAAGGGAATCACCAAGAAAGAGAAGAATGATGATATCCAGCTCAGGCCCCTGGGTGTGCCAAGCCCATAATCACCAGATGAGAGCCCCTAGGTATCATTGGTTCATTAATAGGTACTCATTGTTTTCTGTGAATTTATTTGGGATAATGAATAAATTTCATTGTATGAATTACCATGACTGTACAATGAAGCCTGGAGCAGTTAAAAAAAAAAGATACTCAGTGGTTGATAATCATTATCCAGTGTGCAGTACCCCTTTCACATTGTTGTCAATAGTCATGAAGGGTTGAACCATTCCAAATTTTGAAAATTAAATAGCAATTTTTGAGAATCTCTCTCATCAGTTGATTTGATGATTTCCTAGCAACTGTGAGAAAATTGCTGTGATATGTCATCACATGATACAGAAAGTACATACAGTAGGTTCTTAGCACTCTCTTCCTTTCTTCTACACAGATTGCTTTAGAGTGCAGTTTCTGTTTGCTGATCCATTAATTTTTAATGTCACATTATTTGTCTTGTAGATGTCTATTAAGGCCACCTTACTACCTTTAGATAGTCAGGTGTACTTCAGTCTTTGAAGATGCTCACATGCATTTTTGTGAATGACACAACTTGCAGCTGTGTTATTATTTTAATGTCTGCTGTATTAAAACTTAATATTTAATGTTAAGTTTTAACTTTAATAAAATTACTTATATTAACATAATGTTGAATTGTGCCGTATAATTCTGGATTCTTCATATATTTTGAAATTCTAAATAAGATTAAGTGGTATTAGTTATTAGGATTTTTAACTGAACTTTATAGCTAGTATGACTTAAATGTTAGCTGAAGTAATTTACGATTTAATTTAGCTGATTAACACCATTATTACCTTAGACTTATGTAATTCAACAAGGAAATGGGAATCAGGACATAAAGGAATAATGTCCACAACTGAACTGTGTTACATTATGAATTTTATGCTGAATATAATAGGTTTTCTTTAAGACTAACTTAAGAAAAGTAAAATGTATATCATGTATGTATTGTGTAGAACAATTTTTCATTCATTAACTTTTCCATTTCAAGCCCTAAATAAAACAAAGCAGTGACTGTACTTTCTGGAATAACTTTTATGAAAGAAAAGAATCTCTGGATGTGGCGCATGAAACAGCTGAGGTCCATTTTATGGATACTCGCCATTCTTGCCCTCATATTACAATTATTCTGTTTCCATCACAGTGAAGACCAGCACTGAGCATGCACATGCCCTTGGCATTGTTTATGATAACTGACTTCTTATTCCAGCATATAACTAAAAATCTACAAAAGAATTCTGCATGTTATCAGAATCACACATGAAGATTCAGGGTTTCCCCTCCTGCTGAAACTCCCCCTAACTTTTGGATGTGAATTGTTATTTATAGGAAGGGTAACACCTTTTAACCATCAGTTTTGTTTCAGACACTTCTACTGATAGTTTTGAGAGAAAAATATTTTGTAGTAGTAGTGCTTTTGAACAATCAAATCAAGAATAAAAAATTATCAAAGTATGACAGTTTAAGTTTTATATATTTCAATCAAAGTAATGAGCAGTTTTCCCAGTTCTGGCCCCTCGACGTGGGCACCTGTACGTGGTGAGGGGACCTCCCAGTGACGCTGCTGGACTTCCAGACTAGCATCACTGGGATCCAACGCCTACAGCCCAGGTTCCAGGCTTACATCAATGGAATCCGGCGTGTTTGCCGTGCGCTGCGACCCGTGGAAATTCGGAAAGGGGGATCCTGGTGGTTGAGGGGCCCAGCTTCAATACACCACTTTGGCCCCTGCTTCAACAAGACGAGTGGTCCTGGAAGGCCCGGCTAGGATCAATCGGCTAGTAGGCTCGCCTGCGAGGGTCAACCGTGTCAATGCCACGCCCCTACCCTCATAGTCCGAGGGACAGGATTCAGGCTGGCGGCGGTGCGGGTATAGTGTCTGGGTAGCCCTGGCATTCCACTCCCGAGCGCATTTATTGCATGCTGGGTAGTGGGCGTCCCTTTGGGCTCCGTGGTGGGTGGGGAGCCCGGGCACTGAACAATTTAAAAAACTCCGTGTATCCTGATAAACTTATTTCTTCAGGGGCCCCAACACGGTCCCTATCTGAAAATATAGACACTGACAGCACTATTGCTTCAAAGAGCCAGCGGACTGAACTACCATCAGGGCCTATCCCGTGGTTTTTAATCATGCACTCCACCAACGAAAAACTGATTGGTAAAATGTCACCTTTCTTTATACAGAAAGGGTTAGATGGGTTAGCTGGTTCACCCAAATCAGTTAAGAGGCTCCGTTCTGGGGATCTCTTGATTGAAACTAAAAATGACAGGCAATCTGAACATCTACTCCGAGTAACATCAATCGGAGGAATCCCTGTAACCGTGACACCACACAGAACACTAAATTCATCGAGAGGTGTAATTTCAGAGTGGGACCTTCTCGACGTTACCGAGGAGGAAACCTGCTCGGAATTGAAGTCCCAGGGAGTTATTGCCGTCAAAAGAATTAGTGCGCGTAGGGAAACTGGTTAAAACCAGAAACATTATCCTGACATTCAATTCACCTAAATCTCCTGATGAGATTAAAGCTGGATACATAAACTGCCCCGTGCGTCCATATGTTCCGAACCCTTTACGGTGTTTCAAATGCCAGAAATATGGACACTCGCAAATGGCCTGCCGTGGTTCCCTTGCATGCGCTCGATGTGGTGCAAAGGACCACGAAATAACTGGATGTTCAGTTACAAAAGCCGCATGTATTAACTGCAATGGAGAACACCCTGCATATTCAAGAGCTTGCCAGCGGTGGAAGGAAGAAAAGGAAATACAACGACTAAAGGTAGAACTTAACATCTCATACCAAGAGGCCAGGAAAGCAGTTAAACCAGTAAGTAGCGGCAAAGCAACATACGCCAAAAAGGTATCCAATAAATGCTCGATTGGCACCCAAATGGATATGACTGTGCCACCAAAAAGAGTCATTCATGCCCATTGCCCGCTATCTATTAAGTTCAGTAAAACCAGCACAGAAATCTCAGTCAGCTGCCACTCCAATATCGGTACCTCCCAGTGCTCAAGCACTATCAAAAGCGAGCACTAAAGTAACAGTACAAAAAAATCAAGAGCCCATGCCAGGACAAGAAAAAATGGATGTCGAAACAAAGGAGGTACATGACGATTCAGTCTTGGAACTCTTTACAGAGGAAGAGATGGACACAGGACAGCGCCCTTTCTTCACCAAAAAAGACAAATCCAAGACTGATAAAAGTAAGCCCTCAGCACCTCGGAAGCCGCCTGATGGACTCACCAAGCCAAAATAATGGCTAAAATCCTACAGTGGAACTGTCGTGGATTCCGACAAAACATTAATGACATCAAGGCACTTCTACAAAAGTACAAGCCATTGTGCTTTTGTGTACAGGAAACCTATTTAAAGGCGAATGATGACCCCACCATACGTAACATTACGATCATTCGTAAAGACAGAATTGGGGACGGTCCTGCTCATGGAGGAGTTGCAATCCTCGTGAGCAACCAGATTCCCTTTCAGCCTTTGCAACTTACAACCAACGTAGAGGCTGTAGCAATTCGCCTTAAAGTGGGGTTCTTATTAACTGTTTGCTCTCTTTATTTACCAGCTGGTATTGACATCCTCCAGGAAGACCTTGTTGATCTCGTCATGCAATTGCCTCCCCCTTTATTATTTCTTGGGGACTTTAATGGACATAACACTCTGTGGGGTAGTACTAACATTAACGGAAGGGGACGAGTCATAGAGCGTATGCTCACTGACAATGACCTCTCCCTTCTCAATGTGGGAACACACACTTTCTTCCACATGCCTACCCGTACTTTTTCTGCCATTGATCTTTCTATCTGCTCCCCTTCCCTCCTTCCTTCAGCTATATGGGAGGTGGAAGAAAACCCATATGGAAGTGATCACTTCCCCGTGATAACCACCTTAACTAGTGGTAGACCGTGTCAGCCATTTAGTTTACCGCGGTGGAAGATTGATCAGGCTGACTGGAATGCCTTTCGACATCTGGCAAATCTTGACATCGCTACAGTCAGTCGGGAACATATCAATGATGCAGTCGCGTACGTTACAGAAAGTATTGTCCAATCAGCTACAATTGCAATCCCAAAAACATCCAGCCGGTTTCCTCAATTTCCTAAACCTTGGTGGAATTCAGAGTGCACAACAGCAAAAAAGGCACAAAACAAAGCCTGGGGGATATTTCGTCGATATCCCACGACCGATAATCTAATATCATTTAAACGTGCACGTGCAAAAGCATGTTATATCCAACGTCAGAGCCAGCGGAAATCTTGGATCTGTTTTACATCATCCATAACCCAGACTGCTGGCTCAAAAGTAGTCTGGGACAAGATCCGGAAAATGAAGGGAAAATACCCACCGTGCCCTTCGGTGATTCTCGAGCACAATGGATGTCTAATTGCAGACCGAACTGCAGTTGTAAACACTCTAGGGGAAACATTTGCCAAAATATCTGCGATAACGTCATTCCCTCCAGAGTTTTTGGTCTTGAAAGAGAAATGTGAGAAACAGCCATTAAACTTCTCTTCAAAAGGGCTTGAACCATATAACAAGCCCTTTACACAGGAAGAGTTAAATGCAGCATTCTTTCTTACGCATGCTAGTGCTGTCGGGCCCGATGACATCCACTACGAAATGATAAAACATTTGTCACCACATTCTAAAAATCACCTATTAATTTTGTTTAATAGAATTTTTCTTAATAAACAATTTCCGGATTCCTGGCGGAAAGCAATCGTTCTTGCTTTCCCAAAACCAAGAAAGGATCCTAGATATCCAAATAACTATCGCCCTATTGCTCTGACAAGCTGTTTGTGCAAGGTCCTGGAAAGAATGGTTAATGCCCGCCTTGTGTGGTATTTGGAATCAAATGATCTGCTTTCCAGGACACAGTGCGGCTTCCGAAGAGACAGAACCACTTTGGATCATTTAATCCGACTTGAAACATACATTCGTGACTCTTTTATTAAATCCGAGCATCTGGTAGCAGTTTTCTTTGATATTGAAAAAGCGTACGACACAGCCTGGCGATTTGGAATATTAAAAGACCTCTACAACTTTGGTCTTAGGGGTAACCTTCCTCTTTTTATCAAAAACTTCCTTTCGAATCGTCATTTTCAAGTGCGCTTAGGATCCACTCTCTCTCAAGAGTTCTGTCAGGAAGAGGGAGTCCCACA
Source organism: Mastigoproctus giganteus (assembly GCF_048544385.1). Lineage (NCBI taxonomy): Eukaryota > Metazoa > Arthropoda > Arachnida > Uropygi > Thelyphonidae > Mastigoproctus > Mastigoproctus giganteus. The sequence continues at coordinate 192,941,702 of NC_143583.1, forward strand.
AGGGTCCGTTCTAAGTGTCACGCTTTTTGCAATCAAAATAAACTCTATCACGGAACAACTTCTGCCCACGATAAACAATGCCCTCTATGTTGACGACTTTACTATATTTTGTCATTCATGCAATATGAGGGTCATTGAAAGGTAACTGCAGAAAACCTTTGATCACCTTACATCTTGGTCATTGGCTAATGGGTTCAGATTTTCATCACAGAAGACCGTTTGTGTACACTTCTGTCGCAAACGTAATCTTCATCCTGAACCAGATTTAAGGCTTGGACAAAATAACATCCCAGTCGTAGCAGAAGTCAAATTCCTTGGACTTATTTTCGACAAAAAGTTGACATTTCTTCAACATATTCGTCAGCTCAGGACAAGGTGTGTTATTAACATCCTTCGTGCCCTTTCGTCAACTTCATGGGGCGCAGATCGCTCTACCCTTCTTCGTCTCTACCGAGCCCTTGTCCGTTCTAAACTTAATTATGGGTCCCAGGTATATGGATCTGCTAGAGAGAGTGTACTTCGGTGGTTAGATCCAGTTCACCATCAGGCCATTCGGACAGCCACAGGAGCATTTCGCACATCTCCAGTCCAAAGCCTCTACGTTGAAGCAAATGAACCATCCCTATCTTTTCGACGTAAGCAGTTATCTTTACATTACGCCTTTAAATTGAAAGCCCTGCCTGATCATCCCACGTGGGCATCAGTTTTTGAGCCACGTTCGGAAAATCTCTATAACACCCATCGGACTGCCAACAGACCTTTTGGTATTCGGATTCAAGGGCTATTAAATGAACTAAACATGATGGTAGACAACGTTGCCCAGTCACCAAGGCAATTCCTTCCACCCCGGTATGCACATTTGCCAAAGTGTGACTTCTCCCTCAAGATCAAGAGAAGGCTAATACACCGGTGGCCGTCTATCAACAACTCTTCGCATCACATAGAGAGCAGTACTCTGACTTTCTGCCAGTCTATACAGATGGCTCAAAGTCAGAATCTTATGTGGGATCTGCTGTCGTATTTCCTCAAAAGACATTATCATTCAAGGTCCCGCAAGAAGCTAGTATTTATACTGCAGAGTTGCATGCAATTGAAATAGCCCTTGAGTTCATTATAAATAGTGATTACCAAAGGTATATGATTTACTGTGATTCATTGAGCATGTTACAGGCTCTTGTATCGATGAGGTACAACTCTCATCCGCTCCTATCCCGGATCCGGCAGATACTTTGTTCTGCCTTTGAAACAGAATTTGACATTCGCTTCTGCTGGATCCCAAGCCACATTGGGATCCGGGGAAATGAATTAGCTGATACTGCTGCCAAATCAGCCATTTCCCTGGATAGTCATTGCCTGTCAGTCCCCTATACAGACTACAGGCAAATAATACGGTCTAAATTATATTCCCAATGGCAAGACTCTTGGCACGGACAGACCACGAATAAACTACACCACATTAAGCCTGTAATCATGCAATGGCAGTCCAGTCTACGCAGGGTCCGAAGAGAGGAAGTTGTTCTTGCTCGGCTCCGCATAGGTCATAGCCATCTAACACACTCCTTTTTGCTGAGGGCGGATGGCCCACCTATGTGTGAGACTTGTAACGTTATTTTAACTGTTTCTCACGTTTTTATTGAATGTCCTGTTTTTAGACAATCTTTTTCTAGAACTTTTAATAATCTGGCTGAACCCTTTACACTCGGTCAGATTTTAGGTGACAGAGACAACATGTCTGACGTTTTTAATTTTTTACACTCGATTAATTTATACACAAAGATTTAAGTTTATATTTTTTACCTTTTTGACACGGTAGCCTGTTCTAAGGCTGACCAATATTTTTGTGTTAGTTTTATTTTTGATTTGGCGCATTATGGCCACAGCTGCCAATGCGCCATTAAAAACCAAACCCAGTTCTGGTCATTTCGGCAGGATGACCACCCTCCTCCTCCTTTCACAGCCGGGCTTGGGATCGTCCTTGGTGGAGTTAAGGTACTACATGGTATCTATTAGTTGGCTGTATTGCAGAGGGAGGGCAAATACATTTGAATCATGAAATATCTTAAAAGCAATAATCACAGAAGCCATGAATGCATGTATACTATTAAGAAAATATAGCACGAGAGGGATGCCAGGATGGACGAATATGCAGGTGGCCAGTCTAATAGAGCAGAAAAGATAGCATGAGAAAGTTAGAGTGTGATGAAAAGTGCTGAAGCCTACAACAGCTACAGATTGATCTGTAATAGTACCACAGATAAGGTTAGGTTAGAAAAGGGTCTGGCTAAGAGAGCAAAGAATGGAGACAAGTAGTTTCTAGTTTTTCAAGTTCAACATAGAATAAGAAAACAAATCGGATTGGATCCGTGTGCATTGGGTGTGGGAAAGTCTTAGATAACCCAGCTGATGTTGCTGATGAATTGAATTGCATTGGTATTTACTGATGAATGACCCTTTATGCTGAGGAGAGGCTATGTGAGACTGGGCCATTTCAAATTAGTGATTTTGAAATTACAGATGACATGTTTATTAGAAAAATGTTCACGCCTAAAGGCAAGTAAGGATCCTGGAGTTGATGACATATACCCAGTAATTTTGAGGGATCCAGCCAGAGAGTGTATTGAACTATTGAGGTTAATTATGCTTTGGACTCAAGAGAGATCCTTTTGGATTGGAGAAGTGCTGACATGCACCAATATGTAAATGAGGTTCTAAGAGCATTTGGTAGTTGCAGATCGGTTAATCTGACTACATTGGTAAGGAAAATCTGAGAGGCAATGATTAAGAGTGCAATCCAAAGACATTTAAACAGAAATGGCATTCTGAAGACCAAACAACATGGTTTTATTAAGGGAAAAATCCTGTTTAACCTGGTAAGTTATTTTGACACAGTTACTCATGGGCTAGATGTAGAGAATAATTTCGACATAGTTTATTTGGATTTTAGCAAGGCTAAAATCCAAATAAACTATGCTCACAGGAGGTTACTGTATAAGTTGGAACATTTTGGGATTATTGGAAAGATTCTAAGATGGGTTGCAGGGCAGAAGACAGAGGTTGTGATTAATGGATATTTTTCAGATTGGTGTAAGAAGTGAGGTAATCGAATGATCAGTTCTTGGACCACTGTTGTTTCTGATTTTCATAAACGACATTGATGAAGGGATAAAGGGGATAATGTTAAAATTTGCAGATGATGTAAAGATTGGGAGAGTTTTTGATGATTAGTGCAAAGCAGCATTCCTTCAGGATGACTTGAACAGGCTTCAAGAAGATCAGAAAAGTGGCAGCTATGTTTTAATGAAGCAAAGTGCAAGGTAGCAATCCCAAAATAACTTATACACTTGGTGGAGCCAATTAAAAATAGTAGAGAAAGAATCTGGAAGTTACAATATGAGCAGATATGAAGTTTTCTGAGCAATGTAAACAGGTGGCCAGGAAACCTATGGTGTCCTATTGATGATTTCTCAAACAATATCCTATAGAGAGATATGGAGGTCATTGGGCCCATATAAGGCAAATGTAAGACTACATTTGGAATACTGTGTCCAAGTATGGAGACTTCATCTGAAAAAGGACATTGAGTTTTTTGAAATGGTCCAAGGAAGAGCAACTTGCTTGTTGAGATCAGCAAAAGGGCAACCATATGGGGAAGGACTTCGATTATGTGGGCTACCGAGCTTGGCAACTGTGTACCTTAGATGGGATCTGATTGGTCTGTGAGGGGCAGGGTTAGTAAAATAAATGAAGACCAAATTTTCACCATTATAAAGAATTCCAAAACTAAGGGCTTGTTTGTTTGTTATTTGGAGCATTAGCAGCTAAGGCCATATTGCTCTGGGATATGCGGTGGTCATTCGCTCACCTTTCCGCATTCTCCGTATTTGGTGGTGATGGGCTCGAACCCCGGTCTAATCAAGAAGCGTGTGCTATGCACTGCTGCTCCTTCCCACCTGGCTATGGAGGCGCCTCCAAAAATAAGGGCCATAAAATCAAATTATAGGGGAAGAGGTTTAGACTAGATTGTAGAAAGTTATAGCCAGTGAGTTGTTAATTACTGGAACAAGTTGTCTTTGCAGGTAGTTGAGACTGATAGAAGAAATTCAAAAGTCAACTAAATAGTTACCTACATGAGGAAGGAAGTGCATAATTTGCATTTTTTTTTTTTTTTTTTTTTCTTGCTGGTGCAACAAAAGTCTGTGGCTTTCTTGCAGGCACTATATGGTTAATGCTAATATACTATTATGGCGCTTGTGTGATCCTCTGACCAGTTTGATGTCACTCTAGAATACTCGAGGGTGAATGAAGACTGGAAATGCCCTGTGTGAGTAGAGCTGGAAAAATGTATGCTTTTTTAAATCTATAGTTAATCTCTTCCATAAATGGTGAATTACTCACATGTACAAACAAGAGATATAATTCCACATCAAGGTTTTTATTACCATTATAACTTGTCATACAGGTGAACCACATGACAAGTTATAATGGTGGCAAAAACAAAACTTAGTAACCTTTGTTATTATGTGTGAAGAAATTAATTGAATTTCTCCACAGTACATTGTTAAAATTAGCATTAGCATTAGTAGAGGCATTTGATGCAAGAAAGCAAGCTTATGCAGCATCAGCCAAAAAAAAAAAAAAAAAAACCCACTTCCACTTCACCCCTCTGTTCGTTCAAAAAATCTGTCCAGCTGAGCCTTAAACTTATTTAGGCTATCAACCTCCACCACAAGGGATGGAAGTCTGTTCCACCAACCAACCACCCGCTGGCTAAAGGCAAATTTCCGCACGTCTATCCTACATCTGTCTTTCCTCAATTTGAATTTATGCCCTCTCAGGTGATTTTTCTGAGCTAGAGGAAGAATCCCATCAGCATTGAGCATGCTTAAATAATTCAAGGCTTTATACACCTCTATCAGATCACCTCGCTGGTGCCTAGTCTCCAGACACTGTAATTTGCAAAACTTAAGCCTTTCTTCGTAAGAGCACCCCTTTCTTCGTAAGAGCACCCCTTTGTTCCATTCACTAATCTTGTTGCCCTTCTCTGTACTCGTTCCAGCAGCTCTACATCCTTCTTGAAATGAGGCCTCCAGACCTGTATACAGTACTCTAGGTGTGGCCTGACCTTTGCCTTATACAATGGAATAATCACCTCCTTATCCCTGCTGGAAAAATTCCTGTATATCATTGACAATACTCCATGAGCTACTCTTGCAGCCCGTCTGCACTGCTCAGAGAACTTCATATCTGCCTGCACAACCACCCACAAGTCCCTTTCATTCTCTACCACTGTCAGTGTAGTACCACAGAGTTGATACGTTGCTCTGGGGTTGCTGTTTCCCATGTGTAGTACTTTACATTTGTCAATGTTAAACTTCATTTGCCACCTCTCAGCCCATCTGCTCAACCTTTCCAGATCCTGTTGCAGCAGCATAGTGTCAGTAGTGTCCTTGACAACCCTGCCAACCTTTGTATCGTCTGCAAACTTGCACATTAAGCTTGATATACCATCATCAATATCATTTATAAATACAGAAAACAATAATGGACCCAACACTGAGCCCTGAGGGACTCCACTAATAACATTAGTCCACGATGAGCAGTGTCCATTGATTACCACTCTCTGTCTTCTCCCCCTCAACCACCCCTTTATCCATAGCAGCAATTTGCCTCCAATGTCACACTGCTCCAATTTGTGTAGCAGTCTTCCATGTGCAACAGTATCAAAAGCCTTTCTAAGATCCAAGTATATAATATCAAAGTTATTCCCTGCATCCAGTTCTTTTGTGACTGCATCATAGTATCCAATCAAGTTGGTCAGGCAAGACTTCCCCTTAACAAAACCATGCTGTGTCTGAGCTATAACTGAAGTCTTGTCTAAATGATCCTGCAGTGCTTCTTTAACCAGTGCCTCCATTAATTTTCCTGGAACAGAAGTTAAGCTCACAGGTCTATAATTACTTGTGTCAGCCTTTGATCCTCCTTTGTGAATTGGGGTCACATTTGCACATTTCCAGTCTATGGGTACCTCCCCTGAGTCCAAGGAAGCTCTCATAATTATGGCTAAGGGTTTGCTTACTTCCTTTGCTGCCTCCTTTAATATAACTGGATAGATCCCATCCACCCCGGGTGCCTTTCTTGTGTTTATCTTCAACAGTTTCTCCTCCACTTTAATCCCAGTTATTTCAAGATTTTGTAGCTTACTGCTAGAGTTGAATACACCTCTGGCATTCCCCTTGCTGAATAACTCCTCATGTGTGAATGTCGATGCAAAATATTCATTTAGTTTGTTAGCTACCTGAGCAGGATCATCAACAGTTGACCCATCAATATCAAGTGGACCAATCTGATTAATCCCCTTCCTTCTAGAGTTTACATAAGTAAAGAACTCTTTGCTGTTTTTCTTTGCATCCCTTGCCAAGGATTTCTCGTAATCAGCCTTCGCCTGCCTAACCTCCTTTGTAACTTGGTTGCATATCAACTTGTATCTATCATAGGCTTCTGTGTCATGTGTTAATTTGTAAGTATCCCATGCATATTTCTTCTCTGCCATATGCCTCATTAGTTCATCTGACATCCATTTTGGCCTAAACCTTGAACAATATTTCTTAGTTGGTATGTAAAGCCTAGTAGCTTCCAAGATAAGTTCTTTGAATGCTTCCCATTTTGAATTTGCTGTTGGTAACATCATCAGTTGGTCCCACTGTATAGAATTTAAATACTGTCTCAGTCCATCGTAGTCGCCTTTACGGAAGCAATAACCCTTCCCTTTACCCCTAATGGTAGTTACCTCTTTGAGTAAATCCCACTTCAGCACACTGTGATCACTGCCACCTAGTGGTTCATTTATCTGCAGATTCTTAATGCATGAAGAATCACTGCTGATAACCAAATCAAGAGTATTACTCCTTCTATTTGCCTCCCGAACATGCTGATGTAGAAAACAATCATCCAATAAATCCACAAAAGCCCTGCTGGTGCGTGAGTAACCAGCCCCTAAATTCCAGTCAATATCTGGGAAATTAAAATCTCCCATTATAAGACTCCCTGATTTACTGGCCCACTCTATTTCCCTGTACAGTTCCTTATTATACTCATCAGAGTCATTAGGCCTATAGCACACTCCTACTCTTAATTTTGATCTCCCAATGCTTATGTCACACCAAACTGACTCAACACTGCACTGTCCAGCAATGTCGACTGGCTTTACTTCCTTGGTTTTTATGTGTTTCTTAACTAATAGCATAACCCCCCCTTCCTATCCTGTCTATCCTTTCTGTAGACGTTGTACTCCCCAAATTGCAGTTCTGCATCCCTTATATCTGTGTGACACCACGTCTCTGATATCCCAACAATATCTGCCTTTGATGTGTTGAGCAATACCTCAAATTCATCAAATTTATTTACTAAACTCCTAGCATTGGTGTACACACAAGTATACCTGCACCTGTTTCTATTCTTAGCTACCCTAACACAACCCATGTGTTTACTTGTACCGCAAGTACAAGTTTTATTCTAAATTAAAATTCATTCTACGTATTACAATTATTCCTTAAGAAGAATAATTAATTTTTTTTAATCCTCCAGTGAGAAAGTATTTTTTCTCTGAAGTACATTCATTGATATTCTCTTATATTGGACTAACAGACATTTAAAATTGACAGTTATGGTAATCATAACTGTCAATTTTGTTATGATCAAAAATGTTATTTACATTTTTAACCACTAACAATAGTTATTATAAATGTTTAACTTTTATTTATATCTTAAACATTTATAACCTTTTAGTTGTTATGAAAGTTTAAGATATTAATAAGTTCAGTTATTATTGCTTAACGTGCATTGAAATATGCTTCTCCAAAACTGCTTAAGCAGTAGGTATAACTTCTGGAATCTCTGGATTTGAATTAGTGACAAAAATCACTGATTCCAATGATCTATAGTTTACAGTGAAGAACTGTTTTGTATAATGTATGAAATGGTTAAGAGAACGAAAATATATTTCTTTGATTCTAGATTGCATGCTCATCCTCGGTTGTATAGAATAGGATACTACGATGTGGTCACTACGGAACTGGATGCAAAAAATAATTGATGATGAACATTTTTTAAGTTGGTTTTTGCCTTGTCCCTGATTCTTTAGGATATTGCCATTAACAGTTGAAAATAAAATTTGAATATTCATAATGTGCATGACAAAGAGTATAACAATGCTGAAAATTTATTGGGAAGACAATGGTTGGCAAAAAAAAATTTTAACATTAATGTATCAGTTTATGTTGCTCTTTGCCCTATCACAACTAGAAGGCGTCTCCGTAGCCAGGTGGGAAGGAGCAGCAGTGCGTAGCACATGCTTCTTGATTAGACCGGGGTTCGAGCCCGTCACCACCAAATACGGAGGATGCGGAAAGGTCAGGGAATGACCACCGCATATTCCTGGAGCAATATGGCCTTAGTTGCTAATGCTCCTAAAAACCAAATAACAACAACAATCACAACTAGATCGTAAATAATACTTCAAAAATCATTTTTGACATTGTAAATCTTTTTTATTTTAACATCATGCATGCTGTAATGTTTCTTTCTTGTTATCTACTTGAAAATGGAATATTTTTAAAAATATAATTTTCCTTTAAATTTGAAACCAGTATCATATGCAAGATGGGAAGTAGAAAATGGATGAGAAAGAGATCTTTATAAATCATCAGGCCCACTTCAAATAAATTCATTTGTTCAGCTGTAATTTTATAAGTCCTACATACAATTGGACGAAACCCATGGAAAATTCCACTTTCCAGCCAACCCATGCTCCTGTTGCAGAAGCCACTTACGTATCTATTATAAAGCAACCTCCATACCCTCCATTATATGCTCCTATCCCCAGTCAGTCTCAGAAAACATCTAAGGACGTCAATCGAACTGCAAATCCACTTCTAGAAGATGTCATTTCCTCTAGCCGGCGACAGATCTCATTGGAAGACAGCAGAATCTGTCTACCTCTAATCACACAGGCATCCTCCTCCTGTTGTGGGAACAGCCACCAACTCTACAATCAGAGCAATCCCCAGAACCAAAAGTTCGACCAAGGGTATTTTTGTCTTGAGACTCGAACCCCAACTCTGCGATAGAGAAGTAGAGCAGCACATCAGAATGCAGCTGCAGATAGAAACAAAGGCAATAAAAATGATTTCTAAACACGAGTCATACAGCTCTTTCTACATTCAATGCCAGCAAACAGACTTTGACGAATTACTGAAGGAACACTGTTGGCCTGTGGGAACTATCATTCGGCCTTTCTACGGACGACCCCCTGTACCTGGCCCTAGGTTACCAGCTAGTGACTTAGCTATCGAAACAAGTGAGCATGAATGACAATCCGTGTGTTTTTCAGATATCCAGGAATCTCTACAGGAAATAATGTCTACAAATGATTCATCTGTCTTTTCAGCCTACCAGGATTTCAATGACACTAACTCTTGTGAAAACATCTTTCTACCCTGTCACTTGCCAACAATTAAGCCAAACAACTTATGCCTTACTGCAGCATCAAAAGATGCAATTACTGTATTCTATATGAATGCACGCAGTCTTGTAAAACATAATGATTAAATCCTCACTCAACTGACATCATGGAATCTGCATCCAGAACTGATGGCTTTTATTGAAACCTGGTTCTCTCCTGAGGTTTCAATCCAAATTCCAGACTACTTTTTCAAAGTTTCAGAGGTGATTCAAAAAGTGGTGGAGTTGCTATTTATGTTCATAGTCATCTGCGATGCTTTGCCTTTCCTATCTCAAATCTGCCTGATCAAGCTTGTGAACTCACTTTTATCCGCATTGCCTCTTTGGTGATCAGGTGTCTATACCGACCTCCCTCAGCTTCAGTTAACAGCTTCCTTGTAACTCTTGACAACACTCTATCTCATTTCACAAGCAAATCCCTATGCCTTCTACTGATTGGTGACTTTAATATTAGCATTCTTCAAAGCTCATCCTCTCAGGTGCAAGACCTCTTACATGTCATTACTTCAAATGGTTTCTCTGTTCTTACTGATGGAGATATCCCGACTAGATTGGGAGAGTCCCACAATTCCCTTCTTGACTTCGCAATTGGGGAATGCTCTCTCACGTATGCAATACTTGATACAACTATTTCGGATCATTGTCCCATCTTAATGGTAATCGAAAATGAAATTAATGCAGAGATCATGCATACTTTCAAATCTATCACTCCAGACTCTCTCAATCAGCTTTGTCACGACCTGAAGCAGTCAACATGGGATGGAGTGCTTGCTACAAGTGATCCTGAAATTGCAACTAACTGCTTTTTTTAGCATATCCTAAATAGCTATGAAAAATACGTGTCATATATCAGGAGCCCAGGGAATAAAAAGGCTACCAGGCCAAGAGGGAAAATATGCCCGTTCATTTCAAACAAGATTTGTAATATGTTAAAGAAAAGAGACAACTTTGCAAGAATTGCTAGAGCAACTAGAATCAAGGCAGATAAAATTAAATACACAATGTGCAGAAACAAAGTCACTGACTGCATTCGGTCAGAGAAAAGAAAATACTATTAGTTCTTAACTTACAGGTATCATAACAAGCAAGAAAAAATGGACAGTTTTGAACAAACTATTACCGGGAAGGAAATTGAAATCACGAAGCTATGTTGGAGATGTAGTTGAAAACGAGGTACTCGTTTCAGATGACGAGCTAAAAGCTACTGCCTTCTGTAACCATTTTAATTCAAGTGTAAATAACCTCTTTCAAGACGAACTTGACTTCAGAGACAATGAAATGAGAGAATCTGCCAAGTACTCAGTTAGAAACTCTTTTTTTCTCGTTCCTCTCTCTCCGATCAAGAGATTTTATAAGCAGGGAATCAATTGAAAGAAAAGGGAGCCCCTGGCTTTGATGAAATATCTCCATCTCTCCTGAAAAAGGTCCTTAGCTCAATTCTTATGCTACTGAAGTATATATTAAATCTCTCCTTTCAATCTGGTAAATTCCCTTCTCAATTCAAAAAAGCAATAATCATTTCTGTTCCAAAGGGAAACCATTGTAACTCCATCAACAACTTTCGACCAATAGCTCTACTCTCAGTTTCTGCAAAATTACTCGAAAAAATTCTTCATAGCAGACTCATGGGTTTTCTTAAAGAAAATCAGCTCATCCATCAACAACAATATGCTTATCGCTCTAAAAGATCCACTGATCTTGCAATTGTTGACTTCTGCACAAGGATCATTGATAGTCTTGAAAAGGGTCACTATGCTATAGCACTGTTTCTTGACTTATTTAAAGCTTTTGATTGCATAAACCATACTATTCTACTTAACAAACTCAATAACCTTGGCTTGAGAGGGAAAATTAACCTTCTCCTTGAAAGCTACCTTACCAATCGGCCGTTTGTCGTAAAAACAAATCAATCATACTCTGACATCTGTTATTTCTCCAGGGGAGTACCTCAAGGCTCACTTCTTGGCCCCATCCTATTTGTTCTTTACATCAATGAATTTCTCTCTCTTCTTCCATCTTCTCACCTAGTAGCGTATGCCGATGATATTTCCATCCTAATCACAGATAAAGACCCTAATGAGCTCCAACTCAAAATCTCTGCCTTGTTTTCTATGATGCATAATTGGCTTCAAAAGAATCAGCTTATACTGAATCCAGAAAAATCAAAATATATGGTGTTTAGAACGAAAAACAAACCACTAAATATTGATTTAGACGTAACGTACAAAGAAAAACAACTTGAAAGGGTGAATGAAACCAAGTTTCTCGGAATCTGGCTAGATGATAAGCTAAGTTGGGCAAAACAGATGATAACCCTACGAAAGAAAACTTCGTCACTAGCGGGAATACTCGCCAGGGCCTCTGCCTGGGTGTCTTCTTCTCTTCTCAGACAAGTATTCCTTTCTTTAATTCAGCTGCACCTCACCTATGGAATCATCTCATGGAGTACCACCAGCCAAGAAAACCTCGCGAGAATCAACTCCATTCTCAATCGATGCGTTCGTTCAATTTTGGGCCTTCCCTGGAACGCATCGGTTAGTTCGAGATACCAGGAAGTGAGACTCCTAAGCATCTACTAGCTATTGCAGAAAGCCGAGGTGATCCTTGTTTACAATGCTATGAAGACAGCAGACTTTCCCCCTCTCTTCAGATCCTTTTTCATAACCACAGATGAAGAAGAAATATCATACAATCTAAGAAATGAAGCCAACCTGAAGATTCCGCTTTTCAGAAAAGCCATAGGTCAGAAAAGCATAAAATACAGAGGTGCTAAAACCTGGAACAAACTTCCTGCAAAAATCAAAAATGTCACTTCACTAAATCAATTCAAGAAACTACTAATTGAACACATCACCAGGGATGTCTGATTCAAATTACCTTCCACTCAACTCCTGGATTTTAAAAACACCAACATGGAAATAATGTACAAATGTTAAAGGAGGCAGTTGGCAAATAGTTTGTAAATTTCTGTGCATGTATCTCATCATTTTTCTTTTCTCTCCTCATTTAATTTAAAAATGTTCACAATGAAGTTACAAGTAGTGATGCTTTTTGAAGTATTCTGTAAAGAAATGTACAAAAAAACTCCAATTTATTTATGTCTTTCCTGTTGAACATTACCTGTACAATTTCAGAACTGTACATTTTTCAATTGTATATTTGTATATTCATAATTTTTTAAGGGAACACCCCCTAAAAAGCCATTGGCTTATGTGTTCTCTCTCCCTTTTTGCTGTTATCTCCCAAAAAAGTGTAACATAAAATAGGGATAAATAAATTATTATTATTATTATTATTATTATATGCAAGATGGGAAGCAGAAAATGGATGAGAAAGAGATCTTTATAAATCATCAGGCCCACTTCAAATAAATTCATTTGTTCAGCTGTAATTTTGTATGATATTTTACTTAAAGTAAATACAGTTTCCACATTTGTTACAACACATAATTTAAAATAAAGTGGCAATATTTTTTAAAAAGCTTTAAAATTGATTTGCCAAGAATTTCTTGTATTTGTAATTACCAAGAATGTTGCAGAGGAAAAAAAATCATTATCCAAGTTACCAATTGGGTAGCTTTATTCAAGCTACTCAACTTCAACAATCAATTACTCTCCAGCTGAAAGCAAATTTTGCACATCTATCCTGCAGCCATTTCTTTTTCAACTTATGTCTGCTTGTGTGTATTATCTGAGAGAGAGTTAGAGTACCATCACCATTAAGTTTATTCATTCCTTTTGTCCCTGTTGGAAAAATTCCTGTCTATCATTGGCAGAACCAATCCTATGAGCTGTTCTTTTTTTTTTTTTTTTTTTTTTTGTAGTTGTTGGCGTATCGGCTTCTGTGGCCATAATACACCTCCCAAGGTTTTTTTTGCAGTACTTTGATCCAAGCCCGAGGCGGGATTCGAACCCGCGACCTTTGGGTTGCCAGGCAGGTACTTTACCCACCTGGCTAGCCCGGTCAGCATGAGCTGTTCTAGCAGCCTTTCTGCACTCAGAGAACTTTGTATTGGACTGGCAGTTATCCCTATGTCTCTTTCATTCCCAAAATAGTACAGTTGCCACCTTGAATGTGGTACCATGTAATTGGAGTTATTCTGCAATTACTACTGCCCATATGCAGTACTTTTCATTTACTAATGTTAAAATTTGATTTCCACTTCTCAGCCCATCTTCCTAATTTATCTATGTCTTGCTTGTTTTTATTAATACTTAGAGTGAACTCTGCGGGACTTCACTAATAACATTTGTCCAAGAAGAGCAGTAAGCTTTCATGTATGTGGAACAGTATCAAAAGCATTACTGAAATCAAAATTATTGTTTGAAACTAATTGCTTTGTTACTGTGTCATAGTAGATAATTAGAACCAATTATCTACTATGACACAGACCAATGCACATAGGAGGTTAGGCAAGTGAAAGCAGATTATGAGAAATATTTGGCAAAGGATGCAAACAGGAACAACAAAGACTTCGTAGTTATGTAAACTCTAGAAGGAAGGGGGATGAATCAGATTGATCCACTTAATATCGATTGTTTGACTGTTGAAGATCCTGCTCAAGTAGCTGACAAACTGAATTGAGTACAGTAAACCCCCGCTATTCGTGGTCGCTGATTTAATATAAAATGAAACCTAAAAAATGTGAATTTTAAAGCACAGTGAACATTTTCTGCCATAAAAAACATGGACGTGGCTAAAATTATCTTTCCCAGTCAAAACAGCGCTTAGTGGGTGGGGGGGGAGAGGGGTGGCAAAATCGCGAGCATGGATGTTTCTCGCTAATCCTTGTTCAGTATGTGCTATGCGCTTGTCATGGAAGGTTTCGTCGTTTGCTCTTAATTTATATGCTTATAAATTGAATAAATTTATCAATTTATAAATTGATATAAATTGATATCAATTTATAAATTGATATGCTTACAAAAGTGATAAATCTACCGTTTTGCAGTGTAAAACAGACTTTTTCGAGTGTGTTAACGGAAGAAAGTGACTTTAAATTGTCGACAAGTTCTTTCTAACCCATACAAAAATATGGCTACGAATAACAAGAGAAATGTGAAAATATGAAAGGTGATGACATCAGCGAATAAAATCGAGTTATTAGACAAAATTTCTAATGATGAAAGTGTCTCCTCAGTGGCAAAACATTATAAAATCAATGAGGAAGTCAACGGTATGATCAATCAAAAAATCGGGGAAAAAAATCCGCCGTGGTGTCCGTGAAAACGTGCTAATTGCTTCAAAAATTTGCTCTGTAACTTGTGATGTTAAATTATAAAAAATGGAAAAAGCTTTAAATCTGTGGATAGAAGACTGAACTCAAAATAAAATTCCGTTAAGTTCACTCATCATTTGTGAGAAGGCAAAACTCCTTTATCAACACTTTAGCGAAACTGATGATAGCACTGGTGGGATAAGTTTTTTTGCTAGCAAAGGCACTGGTTTGAAAGATTTGTTTAAAATTTCTAATAAATATTACATTTAATATTAAATTGTTTCTTATTTTCATTTCGATGCCTTATGCTTGCATTTCACTATGTACTGTCTATGTACATAGTCATATTATGAAGGTACATATAATACATACATAGACAAAATTTTAGACTAGTTTTTCTTATATATTTCATATTTTGGAACGGAACCCCTTTATTACTATGGGAGCAATAACTCAGTATTCGCGTTTTCTGTATTCGCGGCATTTCTCAGGAATGTAACCCCCTCGAATAGCAGGGGTTTACTGTATTTTGCATCTACATTCACATATGAGGAGCTATTTAGGCAGGGATATGCCAGAAGTTTATCAAAATATAACAGAGAACTAAAGGATTTTGTAATAACCAAGAGCAGAGTGGAGGAGAAATTGTTGAAGTTAAACATAAGAAAGGCACCTGGGGCGGATGGAATCTATCCAATTATATTAAAGGAGGCAGCAAAGGAAGTAAGCAAACCCTTAGCCATTGTTATAAGAGAATCTCTGGAGTCAAGGGAGGTCCCCGTAGACTGGAGATGTGCAAATGTATCCCCATTTCGCAGAGGAGGATCAAAGGGTGATGCAAGTAATTATAGACCTATTAGTTTAACTTCTTTTCCTGGGAAAATAATGGAGTCATTATTTTCCCAGGAAATAATGGAGTCAATGGTTAAAGAAGCATTGCAAGATCATCTAGGCAGGACTGCAATTATAGTTCAGGCACAGCATGGGTTTCTTAAGGGGAAGTCTCGTCTGATCAAATGATTGGATACTATGATGTGGTCACTGAGGAACTGGATGCAAAAAATAATTTTGATATCATATACAGCTGCTACCCGACTTATGTAAGGGTTGCATTCCATGGAACTCTATGTAAGTTGGAATTTTCCTAAATGTTTATGCAGCACTCGCAGATTTGATTGAAGCAAAAAAGAAATGTTCGATGAACATGTAAATAGAATTATTTATTCAATTTTTTTTATCTCATGTGCAGGAAAAATTACAAAAGTGTACAAAATTACAAAAATTTGAAAATTATAAAATTACAAAAAGAGAGAGGAAACAGGCATAACATCAGCAAGTTTTACCTTTCTAGCATTGTTGCCAGAATTAACTCTCTAGCTGATAAGCACGCTTCTGCAGAAGTTGGGGCTGTGGAGATTTAGAAGGGGTTTTTTCCAACACATCACAAAATTTCTCTGCAGCTGCAGAATCGGCACTGGCAACTTCACCATATACTTTAATGTTTTGGAAACCAGCATGATGCTTGAACCATTAAACCACCCGTTGCTTGGAACAAACTTGGCTTGGGATTCGCAATATTTATACTTAATATACTCGTATATATTTCTTGCTTTTGCTTAAATGGTTATTGGGCTCAGGGGCACTCGCTTCTGAATGTGATTTTCCATCGATATTATTAATAGCTTTTCCATCTTGGATATAGCAGTTGAACACTGTTTTGTGATTACTGTTGGTCCTTTAACATTTTCTTTTATATGTGCACTGTCCTTTAAAATAGTATTTACTGTTGAAGCAGCGAGACCTAATTCCGTGCAATAGATGACAAACTTTGTCCTGTTTCGTATTTCTTAATTAATCATCTTCATTTCTAAATCAGTTTTGTTTTGTTTCCTAGCACTGCCAGCACTTGCACTTTCCATTGGTCCCTTTCCCTTCACTATTGTAATAATTCAGAGAAGATTCTGAAAATTTATGTTTTTTATATGATTGAAGATTTCAGTGAAGATTAACTCATTTCACCATAATACAGTAACGTAAAAACCCACAGAATTCCAGTTATCGGCATTATTGCAAATGCAATAAGATCGAGTTTACTACCCATTAGATTGCACTAATAGAAATAATAGATTGCACTAATAGAAAAGCCCAATAAACCAGAAAGTGCAAATTGTTTTATGGTAGTGACCTCCAGAAATGTGTTTTAGAATGTGTTCAAAATTGATTCTTATAATGGAATATAATTATGATAACGATGAACGTGTAGTGCAATTTCCATTATAAAAATGACCGTTTAGAGAGATAAATAGCTTAGTTATATAGCGAATATTTCAACTTGCAAGGTCTTGGAACAAATGACCAAAAAAAAAAAACAATGTTTTATTGGATTCAGTTCACATTACTCTATTTTCATGATACCTCCATTTATTCCTACAGGATGCAAAATATGTTTCCATGATTTTTTTTAAGTTTATACCGGCCGGCAAAAACTTAGGTAAAGTTGAATTTCGTAAGTCGAGTATTACATAAGCCAGGGAGTCTGTACTTGGATTTCAGGAAAGCTTTTGATATTGTTGCACATAAGATTGCTGTTCAAATTGTTGCTGTATAGCATTAAGTTGAAGTTGCTGCTGTAGATAAAGGGATGGCTGAGTGGGAGAAGACAGAGAGTGGTAATCAATGCACACTGCCCTCCATGTATTAATGTTATTATTGGCATCTCCCAGGGTTCGGTGTTGGGCCCATTGTTGTTTTCTATATTTATCAATGATATTGATGAAGGTATATCAAGCTTAATGTCCAAGTTTGCAAATGGTACAAAGGTTGCCGGGGTTGTAAATGACAGTGATAACAGTATGCTACTCCAACAGGATCTAGAAAAGTTGGACAGATGGGCTCAGAGATGGCAACTGAAGTTTAACATTGACAAATGCAAAGTACCGCATGTGGACAGCAATATTTAACCACGGGGCCTCACATTTATTAAGTATGGGCTTGGCACACCCAGAATCCTGAGCTGGATATCATCTTTCTTGGTGATTCCCTTCTACTTTTGACTCTCTCTCTCTCTCTCTCTCTCTCTCTCTCTCTCAGGGTAACTTGAGAATTTTTTTTTTGGCTGGTGCAGCATACACCCTATAGCTAATAATAATAATAACCCCAGAGTAATGTACCAACTGTGTGGTGCTACACTCAGAGTAGTGGAGAATGAAAAAGACCTGGGATTTATTGTACAGCCAGATATGAAGTTTATTGAGCAGAGCAGTGCAGGCAGGCTGCTAGAACAGCCCATGGGATCTAATCAATGATATACAGGAATTTTGCCAGCAGCGATAAGGAGGGGATTATCTCTTTCTATAAGGCAATGGTCAGGCCACTGCATACAGGTCTGGAGGCCTCATTTTAGGAAGATTGTAGAGCTACTGGAATGAGTACAGAGAAGGGAAACAAGATTAGTGAGAGGAACAAGCTTTTAACCAAAAAGAAAAAAAAGAAGGCTTACGTTCTGCAAATTGTAACCTTATACACCTAAATCAGATCGCCTGTGAGGAGATCTGATTTAGGTGTATAAGGCCTTGAATGGTTTGAGCAAGCACAATGCTGATGGGATTCTTCCTCTTGTTCAGCATATGCACCTGGGGGGGGGGAACATAAATTCAAATTGAGGAAAGAGTTGCAGAATGTGTGTGCTGAAATATGCCTTTAGCCAGTGGGTGGTTGATTACTGGAACAAACTTCAATCTGTTGTTGTGGAAGTTGATAGCTTAAATAAATTCAAGGAAGAAGTAGACAAACTTTTGAAGCGAATGGATGGGTGAAATGGGATTTTTTTTTTTTTGCCGATGCTTTAAAGTGTACTTTTTTTGCATCATATGCCTCTACTAATGTTAATGCTAATTCTGTGATTTCTGTATAATCCCACTCCTGTTAAGATGATACTACAATACTTCTTTAACCACTGACTTCATTCCCCAGAACAGAAGTGAAGCTTACAGGTTTATAACTACTTATATTACCCTTTGTAAATAGGAGACTCTTTTGCATGCTTCCAATCAGTAGGAATCTCCCCTGAATCTAAGTTGCTCTTGTAATTATGGCCAAATTTTGTTTACTTCTTTTGCTACTTTTGTTAATGTAATTGGATAGATCCCATCAGCCCAAGGTGCTTGTTTACTTTTAGCTTCAGGAGTTTCTCTTCCACATTGTTTTCAGGTATAACAAAATCATTTAACTTCCAGTTATAACTTGGTAAACTTCTGGTTTTCCCATCCCTAAGAAACGTTTTCATGTATGAATGTAGATGCAAAATGTTTATTTAGTTTGTCAGAAATCAGAACAGTATTAACATAAGCAAAGAAATCTTTCCCACTTTTCTTTGCATTTTTAGCCAAGGACTTCTCACAGTCTGCCTTAGCATGTATAACTAACTCCCTTAGTGACCTGATTGCAGACTAGTTTGTACATTGATATAGGATTCCATGTCCCCTGCTAATTTATAATCATCCAACACATTTTTATTCTCTGCCACTAGTCTGCCAGTTCATCTGACACACCTTTAGGTCTGTATCTTGAAATACATTGAACTATAATGGTTCATATTAAAAACAAACAACCAGCATTACATTTTGTATTTTGCAGATGAGATCATAGAGTATTACCATAAGTGCAGAAACATTAGCATTAGTAAAGGCACATGATGCAAGAAATCAAGCTTATATAGCATCAGCCAAAAAAAAAACAAACAAAAAAAAAAACATCAAAATTTTCTAATTTAACCATCCACTTTTTTTTTTCTTTTTTTTTTTTTTATGACAACCCCAAACACAAGAGGTATTAGAACCTATAGTACTTAGTACTGTGCTTGGGTTGGAGGTCAAGAAGATGAAAGAAGATATCTGTTGACATTAGACTTAAACTTCTGTAGACTGTAATTTTCAGGAAATATGTATGAAGGAAAGTTGTTCCAGAAAATGGCAGTTGAATGAATAAACGAGGAAGATGAAAAGTTGGTTCTGTGAGTTTGAAGTTGGACAGTAAATGGATGTTGGCCGGTGGCGGCATGTGTTTGGACTGTTTTGAAAGAGAGAGCGGGAATTATAGAAACCAAATCAGAAGAACAGTGCCCATGGAAGTATCTGTAGAAAAGGCATGCAGCAGAAACAGTACGTTTATGAGACAGCGAGTGGAGAGACTGTTAGAGAGGAGTCATTAATTAACCTAACTGCCCTCTTCTGAATGGAATCTAGAAGCCTGAGAGAGGTTTTGGGGGCATCACCGCAGATGTGGGAACAATATTCCATGGTAGGGCAGATTTGCTATTTGTACAGCTGTTTGGATGAAAAGTAACGCTGAGAGTGAAAGAGAAAACCAAGTTTTTTAGATGCAGAAGAAGCATTATTTGTAATGCACTTGTGCCAAGAGAGATTAGAAGTCAGGGTAATCCCCAAAAGAGATATATCATTTTGTCTAGAAATCAGAGTGTCACCAAAGATAAGCATAGGAGCAGAAGAATCCTTTTTACGAGATAAGACAAGACTGAGTGATTGAAATCAACTAAGTTGTCTTTGCCCCACTGGAGAATTATCTGGAGATCAGCATTTAAGGAATTGGTAGCAGATATTCGAGAAGTTGAAGCTGATTGAGCTGGGCAAGTTTTCACAAAATGGAAAGTGTAACGCAATGTGCTATCATCGACAAAACTATGGATAGGATTTCGAGTCAATGGAAGAAGGTCATTAATATAGAAGAAAGAGGAAAAGAGTGCGGGAAAGAACTGAACCTTGGTGGACACCAGCATTAGTGGAGAAGTTAGAAGACAGAGAGCCATCTACCATCACCCTCAGTGAGCGATCAGAGAGAAAACTGGATAACCAATTACAAAAAACAGTTGGAAAACCATAAGATGGAAGCTTGTTTAGAAGACCTTTATGCCAAACACAATCAAAAGCCTTTGAGATATCAAGAGCAACTGCTTGTGTTTCACCAAACTTTTCCATTTAATTTGTCCATAAATGGGTAACATAAGCCAGAATATCACCAGTGGATCGACACTGACGGAATCCATACTTGTTATTGTTGATCAGACAGAACGTTTCTAGGTATTTTAAGAGTTGCCAGTTATTTATTGATTTTTCCATTACTTTAGAAAGAGTAGAAGTAATTGCAATAGGATGATAATTGGATGGGAGGGATTTGTCACCCTTTTTAGGAGCTGGCTGTGGATATGAGCAAATTTCCAAGCACAATTAAAAACACCTTTGGAATAAGAAAGTGAAAAAAGGCGGCAGAGAATAGAAGTAAGTTCAGGAGCACAGGTTTCGAAAACAAGTAGAGAAATACCATCAGGACCTGGAGCTTTCTTAGCATCAAGATTCATCAAAATTCTTCTGACATCCTTTTGACGGAAGACCACAGGAGGCGTTGAATGGAGCGTGTTGGGAATGGTGGGAGGTGTTTTACCAAGATCATTAATACATGAGTTGGAAGTAAAATGGGATGCTAGCAGGTCAGCTTTATCCTTGGCTGAAGTAACAACAGAACCATCTGGTTTTGACAGAGGTGGGAGCAGAGATGGGCAGAAGTTGCGGCGAATAGCTTTGGCAAGAGACCAGAATGCTCGGCTACCATTAGGGCAAGAAGCAAGTTTTCTACTCTTAGTCTGTTCAAAAACTAGTTTGGACTGATTAATAACTGCTTTACAATTGTTGCGAGCTTTGGTGTAGGCAGAAAATGAAACTGAAGAATTGGAAACAAGCCAATTACGATATGCAAAGTTCTTATCTTGAACAGCCTCAGCACATTTATTGGAAAACCAAGGTTTAGATAAAGTACAAGATTTTAAAGTGGAGTGTGGAATAAAGGATTCCATTCCTACAAGAATAATTTCACTGACACGATCAGAGCACACGTTGACATCAGAAGTTTTGAAACAGTAGTCTGACCAAAGAAAAAAAATCTCGCAGGCCATCCCATTTTGCATTCTTGTACTGCCAAACAATACGAGGTTGGGAATACCCATGAGATAAAGGCTCCATTGGAGAAGAGATAATCACCAGGTTGTAATCTGAGGTGCCTAAAGAACGACACGCTTCGACTGTGTACTTAGAAGGGTTGTTTGTGAGAAAAAGATCAAGATCAAGTGTGTTGGCTGTATGGTTAGGATTGTCCGGTATCCTTGTAGGTAAATGAACAATCTGTGCAAGGTCATTAGTAATTGAAAAAGCCTCAGCATCTTGACCAGCTGGGTTGGTGTGACTAGAAAACGGAAGCCAGCTGCAGTTGTGAACATTAAAATCACCGAGGAAAATTACTTCACTGTTAGGAAAGTTAGACTGGAGAAAGTCAAGTTGCAAAGAGAGGAAGTCAAAGAGCTCCAAGTGATTAGTGGAACTGGGAGAACGGTAGAGACAACAGATGAATTTGACAGAATGAGGTTGAGAGATTTTAAGCCAGAGAAGATCGATAAGAGGAGATTCCAAATTACCAAGTCTCTGACAGGGAATATCGGAACAGACATATGCACAAGTACCACCTTTGAGGCAAAAGGAATCACACAGCGAATAATTTGGACAACTGAGATGAGCAGTAGATGAATCAACCGATATCTGAGATTCTTTCAGAAAAAGTACATGGGGTTTGGCAGACTGCAAGTGGAGATGGATGTCGTTGAGATTAGAATTGAGACCATGAACTAGGAAGTGTTTGGGAGGTTTAGATCTTTTTGCAGATAAGCTTGCTCTGTTAGTTTGACAATTCATGGTTATTCAATAGTAAGAAAAAGAGGGGGACATGCTGTATGAAGTAATGAAATTTTTGGATATGGTGTACACATGGTAAGAATATACCCAGATCCTTGACATAACGTGGTCTCAACAATGTCTCCCCACATACACACTACTCAGACTCCCTCCAGTCACTATCTGGCAGAGTAGAGGTAGCAAGATTATACACTATCTGATCCGGAAGCCTCCTAAAGAGTTACCAATAGGTTCGGTCCAGTGTACTAACTAGCGGTTGGCCTGCGAACACCGTTTTAGAGCTGTACCCTCGAAGTGTAAGGAAGATTGGATCTCGCCATGATGTTCATCATAACCTAAAAGGTCATCAGTCATACTGCATGATGGAAGCAGTGGGGAAGGGTTGACCGGAACTTGGCTCTGGAGACTAAACATGGGTTCCACCACTTCAAGCCTCCAATAAGCAAAATGGTGGTATTGCACCGATTGATGAGAGTCATTTACCATAGTTGGTGTTGCCTTGTAGCACAAAGGGCCGGCATTCTTCCATGTGCTGTGGGTGTCACACCTCGATCCCTGCTTACGTTGGGTTTCACCTGGGTGGTCACCCATAGTGTGCTTGAGCATGGAGGTATAACCTCCCAGGATTACTAACAGTCCGACCATCTGAAGGTTTTTTTTTTTTTTTTTTATGAAACCCCCAAACACGAAAGGTATCAAAACCTATAGTACTTAGTACCGTGCATGGGTTGAAGGAGAAGTATAGGGGGGGGGGGATGCCGGAAACTTTGCTCTAGAGACTAAACATGGGTTTCACCACTTCAAGCCTCCAATAAGCAAAGTGGTGGTAGTGAAAGCAGAGGATTTGTCTGTAACAGAATCGTCCGGACTTACCAAAATTGGGTCCAGTTGACTTGAATGTCACTCAAATATCAGTTCCATCAGTGTTTTGGACTCCCAGGTAGCAAGTATAGCTTGTCTGGCATATCTGAGAGAATGTCTGTGACAACTTCAAGGACCAATGCTCCAAATGTTTGTCTAGTTCTGCCTTGAATCTATTTAAGCTATCACCTTCTACAACAACAGATGGAAGTTTCTTCCAGCAATCAACCACATGCTGGCTAGAGGCAAACTTTCACACATCTATCCTACAACTGTCTTTCCTCAATTTGAATTTAAGCCCTCTCAGGTGATTATTCTGAGCAAGAGAAAGAATTCCATCAGCATTGAGCATGCTCAAACCATTCAAGGATTTGTACACCTCGATCAGGCCTAGCAGGTGCCTAGCCTAGTCTTCAGACACTATAATTTGCAAAACTTACTTTCTTTGTAAGAGCAACCCTTTGTTCCATTCACTAACCTTGTTGCCCTTCTCTGTACTTGTTCCAGCAGCTCTACATCCTTCCTAAAATGAGGCCTCCAGACCTGTATACAGTACTCAAGGTGTGGCCTGACTGTTGCAATAATCACCTCCTTATCCCCTGATAGAAAAATTCCTGTTTATCATTGACAAGACACCATGAGTTACTCTTGCAGACAGTCTGCACTACTCAGAAAACTTCATATCTGCCTGCACAGTTACCCCCAGGTCCTTTTCATTCTCTACCACTCTCAGTGTAGTACTACACAGTTGATACATTACTCTGGGGTTACTGCTTCCCATATGCAGTACTTTACATTTGTCAATGTTAAACTTCAGTTGCCACCTCTCAGCATCTGCTCAACTTTTTTAGATCCTGTTGCAGCAGCGTACTGTTATTAGTTTCAGTACACTGCTGCAGCGGCCTCCGTAGCTGAGTGGTCAGGAGCGGGAGTGCAGTAGCATAGCTCTTTGAGTAGACCGGGGTTCTAGCCCCCTGACTGCTAAATACGGTCGATCTGCCAACCCGCACTGGACCAGCTTGGCAGATTATGGTCCGTTTCCCTCAGCATGAATTGTTGAGGCTTCCATCCTGCAGTGGGTTGATAATGGCTGCAGGTAACTTTAAGTAACGCTGCTGCAACAGGATCTAGAAAAGTTGTTGAGCAGATGGGCTGATCTAGAAAACCGTGCCAACCTTTGTATTGTCTGCAAACTTGGACATTAAGCCCGATATACCATCATCAGTATCATTAATAAATACAGAAAAAACCTGAGGGGCTCCACTAATAACATTAGTCCACGAAGGGTAGTGTCCATTGATTACCACTCTCTGCCTTCTCCCACTCAACCATCCCTTTATCCATAGCAGCAATTTGCCTCCAATGCCACACTGCTCCAATTTGTGTAGCAGTCTTCCATGTGCAACAGTATTAAAAACCATTCTATGATTTAAATATATGATATCAAAATCATTCTTTGCATCCAGTTCCTTTGTGACCACATCATAGTATCCAATCAAATTGGTCAGACAAGACTTCCTCTTAACAAAACCATGCTGTGTCTTAGCTTTAACTGAAGTCTTGTCTAGATGATCCTGCAGTGCTTCTTTAACCAGTGCCTCCATTAATATTCCTGGAACAGAAGTTAAACTCACAGGTCTATAATTACTTGTGTCAGCTTTTGATCCTCCTTTGTGAATTGGGGTCACATTTGCACATCTCCAGTCTATGGGTACCTCTCCTGAGTCCAAGGAAGCTCTCATAATTATGGCTAAGGATTTACTTACTTCCTTTGCTTCCTCCTTTAATATAACTGGATAGATCCTATCCACCTCAGATGCCTTTCTTATGTTTATCTTCAACAATTTTACCTCCACTTTGCTCTCAGTTATTACAAATTCATCTAGCTCACTGCCAGAGTTTAATTCACCTCTGGCATTCCCCTCTCTGAATAACTCCTCATATGTGAATGTAGATGCAAAATACTCATTTAGATCTGAGCAGGATCATCAACAGTTGAACCATCGACATCCAGTAGACCAATCTGATTCATCCCCTTCCATCTAGTTTACATAAGTAAAGAATTCTTTGCTGTTTTATCTTTGTATCCTTTGCCAAAGTTTTCTCATTTAGGCTGAAACCTTGAACAATATTTCTTAGTTGGTATGAAAAGCCTAGTAGCTTCCAACAGCAAATTCAAAATGCTTCCCATTTTGAATTTGCTGTTGGTAACATCATCAGTTGGTCCCACCATATAGAATTTAAATACTGTCTCAGACCTCCATAGTCGCCTTTACAAAAGCAAAAACCCTTCCCTTTATCCCTGATGGCGGTTACCTCTTTGTGTAAATCTCACTTCAGCATACTGTGATTACTGCCACCTAGTGGTTCCTTTATCTGCAGATTCTCAATGCATAACAATCACTACTGATAATCAAATCAAGAGTATTACTCCCTTTAACTGCCTCCCGAACATGCTGCTGTAGAAAACAATCATCCTATAAATTCACAAAAGCCTTGCTAGTGTGTGAGTGACCAACCCACAAATTCCAGTCAATCTCGGGGAAATTAAAATCTCCCATTATAAGACACTGATTTACTGGCCCACTCTATATCTCTGCAGAATTACTCATTATATTCATCAGATTCATTAGGCCTATAACACACACCTACTCTCATTTTTCCTTTCCCAGTGCTTATATCACACCAAACAGCCTCAACATTGCATTGTCCACCAACACCAATTGGATGCACTTCCTTAAATTTTGTTTCTTAACTAACAGCATAACCCCCTTATCCCTTCCTATCCTGTCTATCCTTATTATACATGTTGTACTCCCGAAATTCCAGTTCTGCCTTCGTTATATCTGTGTGACACCACATCTCTGATATCCCAACAATATCTGCCTTTGATGGTTTGACCAACACCTCAAATTTATTTACCAAAATCCTAGAATCGGTGTACACGTAAGTATACATGCACCTGTTCCTATTCTTAGCTACCATAACACAGCCCATCTGTTTACTTCTACCCCAATAACTCCCAGCAGTCTCTGAAATCCCCTGCATTTTGTTTTCCAGGCTGCTGCTCATTCGAATAGAAGTAATGCAAGAATCACTTTCACCGCTGCCAGTGGCTACTGTTAATCTATTAGTCCATGTATCCTCCCCAAGTTATCGGTTTTCCACCCACCTAACACATGCCTTGATAGCATCAGCAAATATTTTTGCACCTTTTCTATTTAAGTGTATCCTATCCCTGTAGAATCAATCTCTCCTGTTAACAAGCACAGACCAGGCTGAGAAAAATCCTACCCCCCTTGAGCCTTGCACAATCTCTTCAGGACTGAATGATCAACAAGGCTCACTGAGGATATTGTCCATATTGATCGGCCTCTCAATTTGCCTGACCTTAGCTTAATCAAAAACCTGTGAGATGTTTTGGAACGGGGAATGAGGCATATGTACACACAACCGTCATCTATTCTGACACTGTAAAAAGCTTTGCAGGTAGGTGGTCATAATTCAATGTTCAATGATCACTGAGTGTATATCCCACACACACACATGCGCTTATGTAAGAAAGTTAAGTTTATTAATTTCTCATAAGGTTTACTGTCAGTACACAGGTAATTTCTTTCGAAACTTAAATCAGTTCCACTGAAACGTAAATTTCTAAAATGCTTGCGTGCATTTTTGATTGCTATAAATGGCAATAATCAAAGTGATTCTAAGCCATATGCTGTAATGTGATCTTTGCTAATTTAAAAAAAAAAATCATCAAATGAAAGTAATTTCATTTCAGTTTCAACTTTTGCAGTGTAACTGTACAACATTGTACATCTGAATAACCTGAAAGCATATGGGATTCCTTCAGAAAACTTCCTATTGATAAAGCACCTGCCATGTTAAAAACTGGAGTAGCAGGGGTATTTAAAAGAGGAGCACTTGTAATAGGCTGTCTTTGTTATCTTATTAATGTGTGCTGAAAAGGGATCTGCATACCTTTCTGTAAAAGTAGATGAATTCTTAGAATTTTAAGTAATGCATTTCACTGATAGTAAAAAATATTTTGAAGCATGTGTATGTTGGCCCTCTGTGATTGTAATTGGACTGGTAGGACAGTGGCAACCTCCGGACAAGTCTGATTAAAGAGCTGGTGAGAAAAGCAGTATCGCAGTACAGCAGACTCTCAATTTTCCAGGATAAATGGTAAAAAAAAATTCCCGGATAACTGATTTCCCAGTTAATCCAAAAAATACAGTAAGCCCTGACATGCGTAAGAGATATGTTCCAGGACTTCTTACGTAAGTCGAGATTTACGAACTCGGGAATGACTAACAAAATATTGCTACTATATCCCTGATTTGCCAAAATTACAAAAACCGCATATTATTATTATTATTATTATTATTGGCCATATGGTGCAAGGAAGCCCTGAGGCTTGTGCTGCACCAGCAAAAAAAATTTCTGAGTTACCCTGAGAGAGAGAGAGAGAGAGAGTGAGTGAGTGAGAGAGACGGAGAAGTAGAAAGGAATCACCAAGAAAGAGAAGAATGATGATATCCACTTCAGGACCCTGGGTGTGCCAAGCCCATACTCACCAGATGTGAGCCCCTGGGAAGAATGAAAACTAGTTATATATTTTTAATTAGTTCAATTAAAAACTTTATCTGGGGACAGCGGTGAGGTAGCTGGAGTAGCACATAAGAAAAGAAAACATAAAAGGAACCAAAAACGAATGTTATTGTGTTGTAAAAACTGATATGTATTTCGTAGCCTTCATTATTATAGTTGACCTCGTTGCCACTGACAAATCTGAATTCTGCATGCTACTTGTTAATGTTTCGCCATTTTCATACATCCTTATTATTTTAATTTTCTGATCTAACTCGATTGCTTTCCTTTTCTTGATAGATTTACTTGTATCACTGTCACTTATTCTCTTAGTCAACACCATGATAACAGTCAAAATTAAATTTTCTGAAAAGAACTTCACAGGGTTAAGGCGAAAACTCACTATTATCACTGCATGTGAGCTCACATTTTACTAAAGCATATTTTTGGAGGTCACTGCCATAAAACAATAAAAACAATTCACACTTTCCAGGTTATTGGGCTTTTCTGTTAGTGCAATTCATTATAAATGGGTAGTAAACTCGATCTTATTAGATTTGTGATAATACTGATGGCTGGAGTTCTGGGGATTTTATAGTGAAATGTGTGTCCCCCCCTTCACTGAAATCTTCAGTCATATAAAAAAAGTATAAATAATGTTACGTAAGTTGGGGACTTACTGTATCGAAAAATGTTCAGCAACCTACGTAAAAAGTATGGAAATAGATAAAAAAAAATGAAAAAACTTACCACACACTATTTGCATGTCCAATATGATGCTTCCCTTTATGTCGATTTTAAATCTAATAGCTTCCCTATATTTTTTACAGTGTCTCGTATAGTTTGGTCACCAACATTATAATGGTTCATTAGAGATTTAATGGCTGCACCATTTTCAAACTTATGAATAATTTCAAGTTTTTGTTTAATTGAAAGCACAACTCTTGCGTTTGCCCATCATTTTTGCAATTTCTAAACAAAAAAAAATAAAAAATAGCTACTATAAAAAAAAAAAAAATTCCAACGTCCCCGACAAACAACAAAACAAAATTTGGCCTTTATTTATTTCTTTAATTGAAAGCACAACTCTTGCGTTTGCCCATCATTTTTGCAATTTCTAAACAAAAAAAAATAAAAAATAGCTACTATAAAAAAAAAAAAATTCCAACGTCCCTGACAAACAACAAAACAAAATTTGGCCTTTTGTGGCGGAATGCAACAATCGACATCGTGCAACTTACTAAAACAAACTTTTTTTTTCTTTTTTTTTGAGTGGTGGGTGTGAAGACAGCAGGGGTTTGCAAGATAATAGGTACACTAATCTCCCAGTGACGACTTATAATGCCGTTTCTTGGTGCTTATTTACGACTTGCAAAACATCTGTTTATTCTGGTTATTACTTGAATTTTTTGATTTCTGGTTGATTTTTTAAAATTTTTTTTTTTAATTTGGAGTCTTGAAGTGTCTCAGTTAATCCGATCCCGGTAAATCAAGAATCTGCTGTACTTTTTTGAGTTACCAAATTTAAATGTGCAACACGAGTCAGTGCCACTCACTAGCGAGTGGCACTGACTTGTGTTCAAATCCAGTTCGTGATCCAAAACTTTTGACAGAAGATGAATGATAAACTGAAGAAAAAGAACTTCTGATAAAAGCAATCTTAAATTGACTAAGCGAGCTGATAATTCTAGGCATGTTATCCTCACCTGTGCAGAAAGTCTGTTCATGTTTCGCTTTTCTGGTCCGAATAAAGCAATTTGTTTGTTTAAATGTTACGTCACACATTTGAAAATCCAAACATAGCTCTTCAATCCAACATACCTCGCATCTATGTACTGAGATCATTACTCCAAGATATGTCGAAGAATGTTATGGGCAAATTTATTTTATCAACAGTTTTCACAATTTTTCACTTCCAATTTGCAAATTAATTAATATAGCAGAATAAATCAGAAGGATGATGCTTACTTAGACATATAGGCATTTATACTGCCAAGGCTGTGGAAAGTCTGAAACAAGAAGAGATAACATTCTTTTACTCAGTGAAGGGGTACTGTATAATTGCATTATTTTTGTATTCGAAATTTTTTGTGGACATGTTTCTAGTACATTTTGGTGTTGTTAAAGATGTAGATGTTTTGCAGCATCAGTTCTGTCAGTTTCAGTGTGAGAACCCACCAAACACTATTATGAAAGAAGAAAGAATTGATGACAGTGATCCTTGATTGGGAAAACTGACAGGTATAGAAGGATGTTTGAAATGTTCCATATTTTCTCAAATCTAAAACCTTTTAATTATCAAATTTAAAGAAATCTTGTGCTTTTGTCAGAATGTCATTACTTTTGATAGTGCCCAACATTGGTGCTAATACCATAAATTTTCATGAATAGTCAGATAATTTAATACTCTATTATTGCAAGCTGTGCAATATCATTCATATTGGTGCTTTCATCAACATTGAAACTGACAATATAACTCGTAAACAAATCGGTTCTTATTTGCTCATTAACATTCTTGGACATATCGTTGATACAACATTGAACAGTGCTAGCAGATAAAGGCATTCTTTTTATTCTACTAAAAATTTCATTTTTATTTTGAAAGTCTGAAAATAACCCTTCAGAATAGTCTAGGAAATTGTTTTTAATAACTCTCTGTCAGTAAAAGATTTAGCATGTTTGGCAATGCTAAGCAATGCAACAAAACAGCAAAGAGTTCTTTGCTGATTTGCTGCTTTGCAAAGAAAAACAGCAAAGTGTTCTTTACTTATGTAAACTCTAGAAGGAAGGGGATGAATCAGATTGGTCCACTTGATATCGATGGTTCAACTGTTGATGATCCTGCTCAGGTAGCTAACAAAACTAAATGAATATTTTGCATCAACATTCACACATGAGGAGTTATTCAGAGAGGGGAATGCCAGAGGTGTATTCAACTCTGGCAGTAAGCTACATAATCTTTTAATAACTGAGAGTAAAGTGGAGGAGAAATTGTTGAAGATAAACACAAGAAAGGCACCTGGGGTGGATGGGATCTATCCAGTTATATTAAAGGAGGCAGAAAGGAAGTAAGCACATCCTTAGCCATAATTATGAGAGTTTCCTTGGACTCAGGGGAGGTAACCATAGACTGGAGATTTGCAAATGTGACCCCAATTCACAAAGGAGGATCAAAGGCTGACACAAGTAATTATAGACCTGTGAATTTAACTTCTTTTCCAGGAAAATTAATGGAGGCACTGATTAAAGAAGCACTGCAGGATCATCTAGACAAGACTTCAGTTATAGCTCGGACACAGCATGGTTTTGTTAAGGGGAAGTCTTGCCTGACCAATTTGATTGGATACTATGATGCAGTCACAAAAGAACTGGATGCAGGGAATAACTTTGATATTATATACTTGGACCTTAGAAAGGCTTTTTATACTGTTGCACATGGAAGACTGCTGCACAAATTAGAGCAGTGTGGCACTGGAGGCAAATTGCTGCTATGGATAAAGGGGTGGTTGAGGGGGAGAAGACAGAGAGTGGTAATCAATGGACACTGCTCATCGTGGACTAATGTTATTAGTGGAGTCCCTCAGGGTTCAGTGTTGGGTCCATAATTGTTTTCTGTATTTATAAATAATATTGATGATGGTATATCAAGCTTGTTAAGGACACTACTGATGCTATGCTGCTGCAACAGGATCTGGAAAGATTGAGCAGATGGGCTGAGAGGTGGCAAATGAAGTTTAACATTGACAAATGTAAAGTACTACATATGGGAAACAGCAACCCCAGAGCAACGTATCAACTCTGGTACTATACTGGCAGTGGTAGAGAATGAAAAGAACCTGGGGGTGATTTTGCAGGCAGATGTGAAGTTCTTGAGCAGTGCAGACGGGCTGCAAAAGTAGCTCATGGTGTCTTGTCAATGATATACAGGAATTTTTCTAGCAGGGATAAGGAGGTGATTATTTCCTTGTATAAGGCAATGGTCAGGCCACACCTTGAATACTTTATACAAGTCTGGAGGTCTCATTTCAAAAAGGATGTAGAACTGCTGGAATGAGTACAGAGAAGGGCAACAAGATTAGTGAATGGAACAAAGGGTTGCTCTTACGAAGAAAGGCTTAAGATTTGCAAATTACAGTTTCTGGAGACTAGGCACTGGCGAGGTGATCTGATAGAGGTGTGTCAAGCCTTGAATGGTTTGAGCATGCTCAGTGCTGATGGGATTCCTCTTCTTGCTCAGAATAATCACCTGAGAGGGCATAAATTCAAATTGAGGAAAGACAGATTTAGGATAGATGTGCAGAAATTTGCCTTTAGCCAGCAGGTAGTTGGTTGGTGGAACAGACTTCCATCCCTTGTTGTGGAAGTTGATAGCCTAAACAAATTTAAGGCTCAGCTGAACAGGTATTTTGAACGAACGGGAGGGGTGAAGTGGAAGGGTTTTTTTTTTTTTTTTTGTCTAATACTGCATAAGCTTGCTTTCTTGCATAATATGCCTCTACTAATGCTAAAACTAGCTTGTGTTAAATTTTTGTCTAGACCTACAAAATTAAAAATGGTTCCTGTTTGAATTGTGTAATTTTATACAGTTTTTAATATATTTGATTTTTAATTCCAATCCCATATTAGAAAGAGATGCATTATGTTTTAAACAATAATGGCACTCAATGTTGTATGTGCAAGAGGTTATATTTTCTCCACAGAGGATGCTTTGAACACTGTCACTGAGTTTAACATGTCTTTAAAATTTTCTTCCCAGGCAGATTGAAATGGTCTTATCTTCTTTTCTTTTGGTATGCAGATGGGCTAGGATAGAAAAAAAAATTTATATTTAATTTCTAAAAGTTAGATAGCCAAGCTACTTGTAAATAAAAAATTATTCATTAGAAAATAAAAAATAATTGGCAAAGGGTTTATTTTGTCAATAGGAAATTAAGTTATTGCATTCTTGACTTACCGGCAATTCTTGTTTATGAATAATAATGCAAATACAAAGGGTACTAGGAAAGTTTTGCAATATGACGCAACAATGAATCACAGGAAGCTGCTTGTTGCTGCATGTTGAGACATGTTCATACGTGCATAGTAGCCGCCGCGCCAAGTCGATGGGCTCAGTTATTCATTAGTAGTGAGAGCGTAAAGTGCTTGCGATGGCATCGTCGTCACGAAATAAGATAAGGACAGTTTTGCAGTATAATTTCGTACGTGGTTTAACCATAGACCAGTGCTTAGAAGAAGGGGATTCTGAGAGGCCGGGAAGGCCACGAATGTCAGTTACGGAGGAAAACGTTACTGCTGTGAGGAAAATGCTTGACGAAAACAGGCGAGTGACCTACCAACAGATAGAGGATACTTTGGGCCTAAATGCACCAGCAATTCGTTCGATTCTGCAAGATCATTTGCACGTGAAGAAACTTTGTTCTCTCTGGGTGCCGCATCAACTGACTGAAGAGCAGATGACACGACGTGTGACTTGGTGCCGGGAGATGTTAAAAAAGTTTGATAAGGGACAATCTCGGTATGTGAACAACATCGTGACAGGTGACGAGACTTGGCTGTACTATTACGATCTGCAGACCAAGGCTCAAAACAAAGTTTGGGTCTTTGATGATGACGACACACCCGTAATTGTCAGAAAATCCCGATCTGTAAAGAAGAAAATGATAGCTGTATTTTTCAAATCAAGTGGAATTGTGGAACGTGTCATTTTGGACACGCAGAAGACAGTCACAGCTAAGTGGTATACTGAACAATGCCTGCCTAAAGTCATTGGATCTATGAAGAACCTGCGGCCAAAGTCAAGAATGGACACCTGGTACCTCCATCACGATAATGCTCCAGCTGACCGCACCAAAGCCTGCACCGAATATTTGACCACGACAGGACTGAAACTTCTCGAGCACCCTCCCTACAGTCCAGACCTTGCTCCATGCGACCTTGCACTGTTCCCGCATGTGAAAATGAAGCTAAAAGGGAGGCAGTTTTCCAGTGATGAGGACCTTCTACGGGCTTGGGACAACGAGTGTGCTTTACTCCCTAGTGAAACTTGGCAGAACTGGTTTAAAGATTGGTTTCGGAGGATGGAGAGGTGTATTGAATGTAGAGGAAATTACTTAGAAAAAATTAAATAAACAAAGCTGTATTGCAAAACTTTCCTAGTACCCTTTGTATAATGTCATATTTCCAAATAATATACTGATCAGACTCTTTAATTAATATAAATAAATTATTTGAAGAACAGTAATAATTTACTGCAATGAAACATACTTTTTCTGGTTTAGGACTGCTTGTCATTATACCCCAGCACTTCAAATCAACACAAAAAAGTGAACCAAAAATATTGAAGAGACTCAGAATAGTACTGTATAATTGCTTATCATAAAAAATCTACAACAAATAATTTTTGCACTCATCCCCTAATTATAAAAAGAGTAAAGAAAGCCATGAAAATTCCTCTCAGATGCATTCATATGGCCATTTCTAAATGTATTAAAGCCATCTCCTCATCAATGAAAATATTTAAATCTTTGCTAATTAATAAGCATCTAATACTTAATAATTGATACAATTGCCCATATCTTCAAAAAATATGATTTTTCTTAGAGACCACGATTGCTAAAAATTTTTACATTTGGATGTATTGATGCCTGGTAGGTGCTAAATAGTCAAGGCAGCCCTAACCATAGCGATGAGGTAGTTCAGCAGAAATAAAATTTTATTATATGAGATCTACCTTTTTGCTGGTTCATAAACATTTAATTTTGTGTAGATATTCAACTTTAATTCAGTTTATAATAAATGTTTTTCTCATTTTTATATGGTTTAGTACCCGATAAAATTTAGACAAAAGTATCATTTAATGCATACAAATTTGCAAACTATAGTAACAATGTAATGTTACATGATTTGATTTTAGAAGGAAACCATAATTTTTCAAGTGGTCAACAAAAGGTTCTTGTGGTTGGAGACTACTGATCTAGATGAACTAAGCAGTGGTGGCATATGAAGTTTAACATTAATAAATGCAAAGTATGACATTTGAGTAAAATTGGTTGTACAGTAACATGCCATTTGGGTAGAACTAACCTCACAACTGTGAGTTTGCCGCCACTCAGATGCATGATGTGGAAAATAACCTTGCAGTAATTGTGCAATCCAACATGAAATTGTCTGAGCATTGCAAACAGACTACTAGAACAGCCTGTGAGAATTCTTATACTTATATACAGTTACTTTACCAGTGGGGATAAAGAGGTAATTATCCCATCATACTCGTATAAGGCAGTGGTTAGGCAACATCTCTAATACAGTAAAGATTTAGAAATTTCATTTTAGGAAGGACATGGATCTGTTGGAAAGGGTGTAGAGAAGAGCAACAAGATTAGTTGGGACCACAAAAGGATATTCTTACCAAGAAAGGGTGGGGTTCTGTACATTGCAGTCTCTGGAAACTGGGCATCTGTTTGATTTGGTGGCATAATTAAAGTGTATAAGGCTTTAAATGGTTTAAGTTATCTAAATGCTGATGGTATCTCTACTTTTTTCCCCCAATTATATACACAATTTGACATAACTGTTTTTTGGAATACAGTAAACCCTCGATTTAACTGACTAATGGGGGGGAAGTGATGTCCGTTAATGCCGAAAGTCCGTTAAATCGAATGTAACCTGGGGGTGGGGGCATTTTTTATTGTTCTTAATGTAAAAAAAAAAAAGCTTTAATACAATATACAGTACTGTACAATATTAAATTATGATAAAGAATAGGCAATATAATAATGTTTTTATCTTGCGCAATATCTGTAGAACCACATTTAGAGCTATCAACACTGTATTTTAAAGAAAAACGTTGCAATTGGCCTTTGATTTACGGATATCAGAAACAGTTTGTTTTTTTACACCGTAAATTTCACAGATATGTGCTACTGAGACGCCTTGTTCTAATTTCTCAATTAACTCTAATTTCTTTGCATGTGAACTTTCTTTTAACAAGAGTTAAAAGAAAGTTCACACGCTTTCTTTTAACTCTTCTATCACTTGATGGCATTTTAAATTGTAAGGATTGCAAAATTATTTAATAAATAAGGTCACAATTTAGAAATCACAGAAACACTGTATACAACCTGACCGCATGATAGCTTGAGGCAGACTGAGACTGAAACAAAGCGAGGCGATAGACCTGCAGTTTAGTGTCCCGAGTCACATTCAGCTTGCAAGTTGCCGCCTGCTCTTATCTGTTATCTGGGAAAACAGCTATTTGAACACGTTTTCAGAAAGAATTTGATTATAAAAATAAAAGTAGGTAATTATCAAAACAATAATGGAAATAGGTAATTATTATTAATTTTTAATTAATAATAACACTGAAGTTTTGTATAACATAAAAAGAAATATGGTCCAGATTAATATGTATATTACTGTATTATTATTTGTCCAGTCTGTTAAATCCAAAATCCGTTATATCGGGGTCCATTAAATCGAGGGTTTACTGTACTTCCAACTAGTGTTATGGAAGTGAGTAGTTTCAATAAACTTAAAGAAGATATGGACACATTATTGTTAAGAATGGGAAAATTAAGGTTTTTTTTTTTTTTTTTTTGTTTGGTAGGCTATATAAGCTTTACTTCTGTGTGTCATATTCCAAACACTAATTTAGCAGTGATATCCACTGAATACTGTATGTGAACAAAAGGAGAATTCTATTCATACAGCTTTTTCTCCATAAACATAAATACTAATTATTAATGTTTTGTATTAGTATTAGAGGTAAATCTAAATTGGGCGCCTCCATAGCCAGGTGGGCAGGAGCAGCAGTGTGTAGCATATGCTTCTTGATTAGACCGGGGTTCGAGCCCGTGACCACCAAATACGGAGGATGCGGAAAGGTCAGGGAATGACCACCGCATATCCCCGGAGCAATATGGCCTTAGTTGCTAATGCTCCTAAAAACCAAATAACAACAACAACGACAACAGCAAATCTAAATTGTACATGGCAAATGTGCATCTGTCAAAAAAAAAATTCATCTGCAATGACAATCTAATACTGCTTTTAACGTTACTAAACTCTTTGTCTCATCTTCCTTGCCAGATAATTTATTATAGTGATAGATAACATAATGCCTGGGCTTCATGAGATAGTGTTCCGCTACTTCCTAAGATTTTAATTTGTGCCTTCTTGTTCTGTCAGTGAGAATACAAATTCCTCATTCATTTTAGTGATCCACTTTTAGGGCTTTATTCACCTAAATTAGGTTAACCCCCATC
This sequence comes from Mastigoproctus giganteus, assembly GCF_048544385.1. Taxonomy (NCBI): domain Eukaryota; kingdom Metazoa; phylum Arthropoda; class Arachnida; order Uropygi; family Thelyphonidae; genus Mastigoproctus; species Mastigoproctus giganteus. Next base: position 192,978,913 of record NC_143583.1, read on the forward strand.
ACCATGCTATCTCATATTTGGATGTTAATAGGTTATTTATTTATTTTTTTTATTTATTTATTTTTTTTACTGGTAGTTGTTGGCACATTGGCTTCTGTGGCCATAATGCACCTCCCAAGATTTTTGCAGTACTTTGATCCAAGCCAGAGGCGGGATTCGAACCTGCGACCTTTGGGTTACCAGGCAGGCACATTACCCACCCGGCTAGCCCAGTTGGCTAAATAGGTTATAATACCTGTAATGAATAAGGGCCTTTCTTGATTGGTATCCATTCTTCCATGTTTATTCATTTATGTTTCTATATTAGGATTTTTGTTGTTATTTTCAGTCTTTTATAGGATAGTAACACAAAATAAGCAAGAACTTTGAAGGAGATTTTTTTTTTTTTTTGTGTGTGAAATTTACACAGTTGTCATTAGTGGCATCCATTAATAGAATCATTTCAGGCTTGCAGTGTCAAATTTAATAACATAGCAAATTAGTTTATTCATAAGACTGATTAACAGACAGTTCACTAGGTGATAAAATCACTTGAGAAAGTGACAAGTAATTGATGCTTTTAGGCCACTGATCACAGTTTCAGCAAAAGTTTCCCTTGGGTGCATACTGATGACTGCCAAGCTAAGTTAGCTTTGAGCAGTGGCATAACTAGGATGAGACAGGTGGGGCATGTGCCCTGGGTACAAAATTTGGGGTCACTGTTTTTATGGTTTTTTTTTTTAAGAACAGAATTTTAAATACAGTTTTCAAAAGGCAGCATTTTTTTTTTATTTGCCCTGGGTGCCACAACCCTAGTTACGCCTCTGTATTTGAGTGAACATCAGCTCCATGATTAGTAATGTAAAATCAAAGTGCAAAACCATAAGAAGTAGTAGTAGCTACCTACAATCTGCAAAACATCATTTCAAGAACTTAACTTCAAAGAAGCAAATCAGTTAACAGCAATGCCATAAACCATACACTTGTAGGACAAAATCCACTTGCTGTTCTGAATCCTCTATACTGCCTTAGTTTAATTGTAGACATCATGTGTTAATGCAAGTGTTATACATTTCAAAAAAAAAGATTAGAACTGAATTTGGCTTTAAATAAAGGCTTGGAATGGGTCAGATTTCAGTGGAGCACCATTCCAGTTTGTCATGTACATCAGTACATACCTGGTCACTAAAATATATTTTATTTGTCAGTTTTCTTTCATAAAATGCTCCATTTTGACCCTACTATCAGTCATTAAGATTGTTGGGTGAATTGTGGCTTAGTAGAGAAAATAAAATGTTTTCTTTTCTTTCCTCTAGGATTTATTAAAGATGATCCAGATACTGAATCTGCATGGTCTGTGGCATCTACAGAAGTAACAAGCCCTTTAGTGAATGCTAGTGAACTGAATCGATCACGCTCTTCTTGGCCATTTTTTATGTTTTTGAGTGTTGTATTTGGTGCCCCATGGCTTATTTGGAAATTGCTATCTTCACTTACTGCAGGAAAGCATTCAGGTTTGTAATTATAACTTTGTTAAACAAGTGACACTATTAAACATATTTGAAAATGTGAATAAGAGTTGAGCCATGTATTTGACTCAATTATGTGGAGTAGTGGGAGGAAACAGTTGTGAATAATGCAAGGCCTGTGTTCACAACATAGGACTTGATAAAACTTAAATATACTAGTGATGAGTATGACTTAAATATACTACTGTACTAGTGATGAGCTAATAAAATAGTTTCCATAATCAAATGAATAGTAATTGAGATTTCAGTAATCAAATGATTAGTTGTTACTAATTACTTACTAGTTACTAATTTGAGGAAGTGCAATACCATGGTATTGCACTTCCTCAAATAAGTAACACTTCACCTATGGAGAAGACTTATTTATTCTCGGCAGAGACCATGGCTCATCAAATGATATAATTGAAGGAAATAATCGAATAATTTATTTTGATTATATCATTCAGATGATTTTCCATAATAAACAATATCGATTATGACCTCTCAGTTATGTCCATCACTGATAAATAGTATATACTGATGAGCCAAAACATGACCAGCAAGTCGTTATGCAAATCGAAGCAACTGCAGGCCAACTATGGCACATGCGCAGATCGGCACATGGTATAAAAAACACCTGATACTGAGTTCCATTAATGTTACTCTTGTTCTTCAGATGGGAAAGGCAGCGGACTTAAGCAAGTTTGACAAAGGCCAAATTGTAATGGCCAGACGACTGGATCAGAGCATATCCGAAATGGCATGGCTGGTGGGGTGCTCATGGTCAGCCGTGGTTAGTACCCACCGAAAGTGATCCGAGGAGGGGGAACCCACAAATCACCAGCGAAGTGTTGGAAGACCACGGTTCATCAATGGTCGAGGTGAGCAAAGGCTCTCTCGGATGGTACATGTTGCCCTTCTGTTTGCAACTGTGGCGCAACTTGCTGGTAATTGGAATGCTGATGATGGAAATAATGTGTCACAATGCACAGTGCATCGAACCCTGCTGAAAATGGGGCTGCGTAGCTGCAGGCCACTCCAAGTGCTCATGCTAACCTCGGTTCACTGGCGAGAATGCCTACAATGAGCACACGAGCATCGATACTGGACCTTGAGTGATTAGGAGAAGGTTGTCTGGTCCTCGTCTAAACATCATTGCTGACCAGGTACACCCTTTCATGGAAAGGTCTTCCCCTCTGGTGGTGCAGTCTTTCAGCAGGATAATGCACCATGCGACACCACCCGGACTGTTCAAGACTGGTTTGCAGAACACGAAGAAGACTTCCAGGTATTGCGCTGGCCTCCAAATACCCCAGACATCACTCCCACCAGGCATCTGTGGTTTGTGTTGGAACAGCAACTCCGATCTGCTGCGTCTCAACCACGGACCTTAGAATTAAAGGATCTGCTGGTTACGTGTTGGTACCAGATGCCACAAGACACATTTAAAAATCTTGTAGCGTCCATGCCTCGCCTGGTACAAGCTGTTTTGGCTGCACGTGGTGGACCAACATCATATTAGGTAAGTGGTCATAATGTTTTGGCTCATTGGTGTAATTCTCCTGTGGAGTGGTACTTTTTGTTTGAACTGTAGGTGCAGTTCCAGTGCATCATGAGTTGACATGCAATATATGAGATTGATGCATTTTATAGCAAAATTAGTTTTTTCATAACTACATATAAAACTGAGACTATTTCCATACATACATGATAGTGTAAGGAATGGCAGTTGATGGATTTCTGAATTACTTTGGGAAGAGTTGAGATAAGTGCAGTAGGATAATAATCGGAAATGATTTGTCACATTTTTTTTTTTTTTAGGAACTGGCTGGATATGAGCAAATTCCATCATGTAAAAATACCATCAAAATAAGAGTATAAAAAGATGACACAGAATGCTAGGGAATGCTGGAATACAGTTTATTAAGAACAAGATTTAGAGACTGCATGATATTGTTAAGAGCTCACCTAATGCTTTCTGTCAGAAAAACAATGCAGGCATTGAATATGATATGCTCATTAAAATAGGAGAAGATTTATTAAGATCACTCAGTGCAATATTTAATGGAAAAGTAAGATGATAATATCAGCATCATCTTTACATGAAGGTACAATAGACAGAATTTAATAGAAGTGGAAGTATGGATGGCCAATAGTTGTATCCACTGGCTTTGGCAAAATAAAAGCCTTTTGTCCAAATGATAGTTGGATGGTAGTAAATCCAATTATAATTTTAACTATAGACTAGTTCCTGTTTTTGGACTTTCAGAATTGCATTTGGTTTTATTAATAATTGTATTGCAAGTATTGTAAGTAGAAAATGGAGTTGGAAATTTGAATGCAAGCCAAATGATGTTCTTTATTCTTATACTGAACAACGTTTCCATATTTGTTGGAGAACAATGATTTAGATCAGAGGTGCTCAAAGGACTGCCCGTGGGTAGTGTCCAGTCCTGAGCAAGATTTTACTCAGCTCTGACAGAATTTTGAAAATTATGATTGGTCAAATTAGACATACTAGGGACAAAAATATGGAACTATAGCTTTGCATTACATCAGTCAACTTTAAATCTGTTCAGTTATAAGCAGACACCCCAATATTTTTATATGCACATGACACAGCTAAGTGTCTTGAGATCATTTCTAGAAGTTTAAATAGTAAAGGTTCTTTTTTCTTTTATTAATATTCATAATTATATATAAGTTTTAAAAATATATTTTCTGATTAAGTTTAAATGCTACAGTTTGATTATTTTTGAGTAAAACACTGTACATCTTCATTAGGTGTTGTTGGTGAGAAAAACTTGTCTAACAATCCTGTGTGGCTAGGATTGTTAGGCATTCTAATAGGTAAATTAAAAATTATATCCTTGGCATTTCTACAACAAAATCTATACACATACTGCATGGCTACTTTATTAGGACCATGGATAAATAACACATTGGACAGCCATTGTACAGAATCACTGCTCTGACATGTTCTCTGTATCTTCCCCAAGTGTTGCAGTGTGACATAAGGAACATTGGACTATTTATGTAACAAAACTGTTTTCATTTTCTGAAGTGACATAGGCAGAGAATTTTTCTGGCTAATACACCTTTCTAATTCATTCAGCAGATATACAGTGGAATTGGGCTGACCAGGGTGAAACATTCCTTATGTGTGAGACTACTCTTTCACACATTTGCTGTGGTGGGTGGTTGCATTATCATTATGAAAGTGTTCCTGTCAATAGGGATAAACATACATTATTGCTGGGTGTACGCAGTAATGTTCAGATATGCTCTGGAATTCTGCAGTGGGATCAGGGAGCTAAGAGTATGTTTCTGGAGAAGGTGTCTCATTTTTTCCTCCATATGCGCACTCATTCCATCAATACTGAAATGAATAAATAGGGACTCATTGGACCAATGAATTATCTCTAGCCCTCTTTGTGTTACTAACACAAACATATTCACATCATATTTTCAGGTTTTCCTATTCCCACAGCGTATTCTTTGTAGGATTTGTGCATAGTGCGGGAACTGATGTGTTGTGGTGGTCCCATGTTAAATCATAATTTAATTGAAGGAGTTTACTTATGCATGGGTAATTCACAGACATCATTTCTAATACCAAGGTAGTTTTAATGCATCGTTTTAATTATATCACATATTGTGAATACTTTCACAATGAGTTACCATGGTATTGCACTTCCTCAAATAAGTAACACTTCACCTATGGAGAAGACTTATTTATTCTCGGCAGATACCACCACCACCCCAGATGGGACCATTTCAAAGCTTTTTGTCTCCCTCTTCGGTGGGTGGGTGGGTAGGTAGGTACCCTGTTGTTGCAACAGTGATAACCAAGTTACGAAGTATAACTCCACAATATGAAAGATGCCTAATGTTGTGTATAGTTTAATCTAAAAGATATTTCTTGGCTAAATGCTTAAGAGTATGAAGTAGTTTACTTATGCATGGGTAATACTCATATTGTGGAGTTATATTTCATAGCTGGGTTGTGACTATTGCAACAACAGGGTACCTACCCACCCACCAAAGAGAGGCCAAAAAGCCTTGAAATTGTGCCGTCTGGGTGGTGGTATCCACTGAGAATAAGTAACAATAGTCTTCTCCATAGGTGAAGCATTACTTATTTGAGATAGTGCAACACCATGACAACTCGTTGTGAAGGTATTTACAATATGAGATATAATTAAAATGATGCATAAACTACCTTGGTATTGGAAATGATGTGTGTGCATTGCCCATGCATAAGTGAAATACTTAGGCAGCGGTCTCCAAACATTTTGGTCGTGCACCCTTATTTTACTTAAAAGGACTAGCGTGTACCCCGGAAATAAAAAATTAAGTATATAAGGTTTTTTTTTTTTTTTTTATTTATAAATCATTTACATGGAAGGCATTATATCTAAAATCACATATAATTTTAAAAGATCACAAATAAAAAAATACAAAACAAAATTAAATTGAAATTCAAATACAAAATGCATGTACTTTAATGTGGCATGATCAAACAAAGCTGCATGTTGTGAAGTATTAAAAAAACATTTATTTATAATTTTTATTTTCAATTGTTTTGCAAAGCTCAAGTTTTCATAATTAATAAATATTGATTTGTTGCAGATTATTTTGTGCGCCCCACTTTGGAGACCACTGCTCTAAGGCATTTAGCCAAGAAATATCTTTCAGAATTTAATTGTTGTGTATTCTGGCTATGGTTCATTCCCTTTGATGATCTGCTCCAAATGTAAAGCGCCTTACTATGTCACCCTGCATTGTTAGGTATAGTTGCTCTGTTCATGGGTGTTCTCACAATTTGTTTTCCATTTCTTAAAGACTCAAATGACTCGTTTTACACACAAGGAGTGTACTTGTCCCCTGCTGGCACCTACTAAATGCACACCAACAAAATACCTCTTTGGAAGTTCATGAGATTCTGTCCAATCTCTAATGATAGCAAACTGATTTGGGCATATCATATGACACAGCTTTATAGCAGTTTCTCTCACTTGGCACACACCATGTGACCTCTTTGATTTACATATTTTTGCATAGATTGTTGCATATAGCCAAAACGTTTATAGCCCTAATAAAGTGACCAGGCAGTGTAGGTGGAAAATGGAAACCACTTGAAGTTGTGAACATTAACTCTAGAGTAGTCTCACTCTACTGTAAAACATGAATGATCACACAGGTGTTACAAAAGGAACATTAAAGGAACAGTTTTTTCTTAGCATTATGTTTTTTACTGTTATACTCAGATGGTCATATAAGTGTAGCAGTAAAAAACATAATGCTAAGAAAAAAACTGTTCCTTTAATGATTTTTACAAAATATGAATACTTCTGACTTAAAAAGGGGCAGTATTATCCATGCTAGTGCCAAGTAATTTTCACAAACATATCAGTATACAGACACCATTACTGTATTTTCTATGCATAGAAAAGGAAGCACTTTTTACAAAGACATTGAGGTTTTCAAAATGGTTTTCATAGCTTATTATAATTGATTATTTTGAAATTCATATAAATACGAAAATGTGAATAACATTCAAAATATATTAAGAATTATTAATATGTATAATTAATCACTGTTATACCATGTGGAGTTATTAATATATATTTTATTTAAGCATAGCCTAAACTAACATATACAATTGAGTAACGTTTCAGGTATCTTGCCGATACCCACCATCAGACCGTGCTGCTGACCAGTCTGATGATGGGTATCGGCAAGATACCTGAAACGTTACCCAATTGTATATACTGTATTAGTTTAGGCTATGCTTAAATAAAATATATATTAATAACTCCACGTGGTATAAGAGTGGTTAATTATACATATTAATAATTCTTAATGGATAACAACCATGTAACGTCCTTCCCTAACTATATTCAAAAAATACTTTCACAAATATTAACATGAATGGTCACGCTGTGTCTGACACAGCATGGAGAAAAAATGAAATAATGATAAGCAGACATGGTGAATGCAGTGTCTCTGCCCAGTACAATTAGACCCCTGCTTTATGATTCATTCACTTTACAATGGACTTTCTCTAATAAAATACTGTTCACTATACAATATGTGGTACGTTCCGGTAATTTTGATCACATTTGCAAATTGAATTTTAATTCTATTAAATGGTGATTCTAATTAGTGAAAATAGGAGGAATATTATCTACAGGTAAAAGTAAAGATATAAAGCAGAAATTTATACTTTATTACCTTACCAATTAACAAAATTAAATGATACATGAAAATCGGAAGAATATTTACCACAGGCTAGCAAGATAAAAATAAATTTACACTTATGTACATCACTTAATTAATAGTGCACTATGTACTATTAATTAATTCGCTATGTAAGTCAGAATTTTCCCCATGCTTGTGTAGCACTTGCAACTGTGCTCGCTGAATTGATTGAATCAAAAAAGAAATGTTTGACGAACATGTAAATAGAATTATTTATTGTATTTATTCAATTTTTTATCTCATGCACAGAAAAAAAGAGTAGACAGGCATAATGTCAGTAAGTTTTACATCTCGAGCATTGTTGCCAGAATCAATGTCTTCAGCTGATAAGTACGCCGCTGTGGAGGTTGAGGGTTGTGGAGATTTAGAAGGGGTCAGCCGCTCAACTTTACGAAAGAACGTATTATTGGGTGACTGGACAGTGGCTTTTTTCTTTTCATCGTAGATTTCTTTCTAGTAAGCAAGCATATCATTCACCCCTCTGTTAACTTTTAAGAATCGTTCGCTGTCACGATTCATCTTCTGAAACCTTGCCATTACCGATGCAATTTCACAAAATGCCATTGCCATCTCTCTGGTGATGAAGCGTCTAGGCTCCTTATTTAGGTCATCTTGAGCTTCATCAGCATTTTCTTCTTTCACTATCGCTGCCTGCAAGTCAGTAAGTTCTTTGTTAGATAATTCCTTCTCTATTAACTCCTCCTCCACGTCTTTGGCAAAACCTCCAGCTGAAGTAGCTCTGCAGTCTTTACAATCTTATCTGTAATCTCTTCATATGATTCGTCTTTTTCAAATCCTTCAAAGCCTTTTACGTGCCATGGGCATATTTTCTTCCAATGCACCATTTAAACAACTTTTAGTAATTTCTGCCTAGGCCTTATTAACTTTTAAGATGGCATGGTAAATATTGTAAGATTTCCAAAGTCTCTTAATGTAAAATTTTTCTCAATCGTCCATAGTGCAGACAATGCCTAAGCAAATTTTGTGCATAAATAGTACGCTTTTAAATACAAAATAACACCCTGATCCATAGGTTGGATGAGTGAAGTCATGTTTGGTGATAGAAATATGACTCTCACGTTCAAATTGAAATCATCTAGATGCGTAGGATGTCCAGGAGCATTATCTAATTGAAGAAAAATCTTGAAAGGAATGTCGTTGTCTTTACAATATTTTTCAGCCTCTGGATTGAAGCAGCATTTAAACCAATCCTCAAAGAGAGAGATTGTTATCCATTCTCTCTGGTTCGATCAGAAATGCATGGGCAGGATGGCTTTATGATGCCCTTAAATGCATGAGGATTTCCAGAATGGTACATAAGCAGTGGTTTTAATCTGTAATTTCCCGCTGCATTAGCCCCAAGCAAGAGCATGGCCCTATCTTTTGACGCCTTGAAACCTGGCATTGTATTTCCTCTTTGGCAATGTATGTTTTACCTGGCATTTTTTTTCCAATGCAGAGCAATCTCGTCAACGTTAAAAATTTGCTGCATTGATTAGCTGCCTTCATCAATAATTTTTTCCAGCACATCACAAAATTTCTCTGCAGCTGCAGAATTGGCACTGGCGACTTCACAGCATACTTTAACATTGTGGAAACCAGCGTGGTGCTTGACCCTATTAAACCAAACATTGCTTGCCACGAACTTGGGTTGTGATTCGCCGTACTTATCCTTAATATCTTTATCAATACTTGTTGCTTTTGCTTGAATGGTCATTAGCTCAGGGGCACTCGCTTCTGAATCTGATTTTCCATCCATATTATTAACAGCTGTTCCATCTTTGAAATAGCACCTGAACACTGTTGATCTTAAATGCATTGATCCTTTGACAGTGCCTGTATAGCGCACTGTCCTTTAAAATAGTATTCACTTCCAATTCTCTCCTGGCACTACCACCACTTGCACTTTTCATTGGTTTCTTCCCCTTCATCATTGTAATATGTAAACAGGAATGAAGAGACATTTCTGTTAATGTCTTGGTTTGTGGTTGTGATCTCAATAAAGCCACCCTGAAAATTTGTTTTTTATATGATTGAAGATTTCAGGAACGGTGAACACATTTCACCATAATAACGTAAAAACCCACACAAGTGTGTGGGTTTTTACTCCAGTTATCGGTATTATCGCAAATGCAGTAAGATCGAATTTACTACCCATTTATAATTAGATGCACTAACAGAAAAGCTCAATAAACTGGAAAAGTGCAAATATCACAAAGGTGTTTTTTTTGGTCGTGACCTCCAGAAATGTGCTTTAGAAAATTGATTCTTATAATGGGAACATATGATAACAATGAAAGGGTAGGTGCAATTTCCATTATAAATATGACCTTTTAGAGAGATAAATAGCTTAGTAATATAGCAAAATTTTCAACTTACAAGGACTTGGAACAAATTAGAAAAAAAAAAAAAAAAAAATACAGTGTGTTATTGGGTTCATATTACATTGTTTTCACAATACCTCCATTTATTCCTACGGGGTGCAAAATACGGTTCCACGATTTTAAGTTTGCACCGGCAAGCAGAAATGTACGTAAAGTCAAATTTACGTAAGTCGAATATTACATAAATCGGGTAGTTCCTGTACTAACTAATTGATATTTCTGTTCATTGATTTTTTTTTTTTTGTTGTTGTAAAATTTAAAACAGTAAAAAAGATAAGCAATCAATAATAAAGAACATAGCACACAAATTGCAGCTAACACGATAGTGCAAGTGAGATAAGGAGTAATAAGTTTATGAAGCTTAAAAAATAGGAATGAAGAGAAGATTCTGAAAATTTATTTAAGATTTTTTTATGATTGAAGATTTCATGGAAGGGGAAATACATTTCACCATAATAATGTAAAAATCCACAGATTTCTAGCTATCGGTATCATCACAAATGCAATAATATTGAGTTTGCTACCTGTTTATAATAGATTGCACTAACAGAAAAGCCCAATAAACCGGAAACTGCAAATTGTTTTTATTGTTTTATCGTTGCGACCTCCAGAAATGTGCTTTAGAAAAATATCACAAAGGTGTTCAAAATTTATTCTTATAATCAAACAGATGATAACAATGAAAGTGTGGTGCATTTTAATGATTTCAATTGTTTTTTTTTTTTTTATATTTGTTTCTATAAAGCAGCTGATTCTACTAACCAGTGATTGTATTAACTGGTGACTACTTATTTCGCTTTACAATGGGCTTATGATTGTTTCTAACTGAACCACATGGCCTGTGTTGGGCATGTGTTTTGTTTTTGCATCCTTTAATCAAAGTGATTTTTTGTTACATTTTCAGGGGAGGCCATATTCAGGGACAGGAAGAGGGGCATATGCTCCCCCTTAACCACGAGTATAAGTGTATGCATATAAGTGTTCCTAGGTCTATCTAAAAAAACACTCAAAACCATGGTCATGTCCCCCCTCATTATGATGATACCTGGATACGATAGTGTGTGCTTTAATAAATTTTTTTAAATCAATATGTACAAATTCCATTATAAAAATCACCTTAGAAAGATAAATTGCTTAGTTATATAGCAAGGTCTTGGGAACGAATTATCAAAAAACAATGTGTTACGATATTTTCACAATATGATGGTGTCTCTGGAATGGATTAATATCGTAAAGTGGGGGTCTACTGTATTTAGTGTGCAGAAAGCATGGAAAAAGGTGAAGAATGGGAACTTTGGCATAAGCTCTCTGAGAGATAAATGGATAAACTTTTTTCTTTTGGGTTGCATAGATACAGCCTGAATGCTTTTGGGAAATCACCAAGGCAAATTACCTTATATTCTGGTGTGTAAGTTGATCTTTGAAGCACTAAAAATTATCTAATATTTAAGTACAGTCTTAGTGTTAGAGAGACGATTAAAAATGATTGGTTCGATATTATCCATGTACAGATCAAAGAATTTTGAGCTGCTGCTAACGGATAAGTTATTGAAAAATTTTGCCCATTTTATTGACCAATTATAGTGCTAGGCATAGTCATTAGTTTATTTTTAAATTTAACTAGAGATTTTGTAAGTTACTCCTTAATATGTAATAGAACCTTTGTATCATTGATATGGCACGAATATTATATATCTCATAACTTTGTATTATAGTGCATGGTAGGGGAATTCTAGTGTCTAATTGTGGTAAATAGGTATCTTGAAAGTTCGAATCAAGTTGGTTCGCTTTAATAGATAATTTTATTATCTATTATAATTCACTTATAACTTTACAAGCATAATGATATAGTGTAAATTCTATATTGTAAACAGTATAGTCTAAAGCATGGTCCATATTTGTAGATAGAAGGAATCTGTTTTCTAGAGATGGTATTCATTTGAACAAACATGGTGCAAGGATTTTTGCCAGTATCATTGAGGATACCCTAAAGGTTCAGTGAAACTGCTGGTTAGGAGGGGAAATGGGTAATTTAGATCCATGCTTATCTGATGATATGGGTCAAAGTAATGCTTGCATTCACCTCAAGAATTTTTGTTTGTTGCCACAACAAGTGTCGATGTTGATAAGATGTTCTGAGGGTATCAACATTTCAAATGAGAGGAAAGATAAAGCTTGGGATACAAACCTAAATAACTTCAAGGGGTGTGTGTCATAGTAGTAAATGATAGAAGATTACTTAGTCTTAATTGTGTCTACAGTAATACCAGGAGTGTTGTCAATAAAATGGTTGAATTTGAACTCCCAGAGTTGATGGCATATACCCGGTAGTTCTGAGAGAAACCACCAGGGAGTGTATTGAACTATTGAGGCTAATTATGAGGGCATCTCTGGACTCGAAAATAGTGCCACACGGAAATTGTGGATGACAAGTTCTACTATGGTATGTGTAATGCTTCTTATCAAAAGCAGCCCAAGTGTGAAAAAGAACTTTTTCTGAGTCTGAAATTATGTCTGCTAGGATAGAATCTGTGTGGTGCAAGTTAGTTGGAAGCAAAGGTATAATGAGAGTGGGAGTAATCTCAGACCGGAAGATTGTGAAGAATATGATGAGAGTCTTGACATGCAGATGGAATGGGCATGCAAGTGTGAATGTTTTATTATAGGTGACTTTAATCTGCCCCAGATTGACTGGAATAAGTGGGAGAGAAATCTGCCATGGAGAAAAATTTTTTAAATAAACTAAATTTAAAAATATTTCCCTGGCTAAATGCCTAAGAGTATGAAAGAGTTGTTTATGCATGGATGCTACTTTACATCATTTCTACTACCCAGGTAGTATGAATGCATTGTTTAATTATATCTCATATTGTGAATACCTTCACGAGTGGCCAAGGTTTTGCACTGCTTTGAATAAATAATACTTCACCAGTGGAGAAGACTAATGTTACTTATTCTCGGCAGATACCATCACTGGGTATCCGCCGAGAATAAATAACATTAGTCTTTTCCACTGGTGAAGCGTTACTTATTCAAAGCAGTGGCCACTCGTGAAGGTATTCACGATATGAGATATAATTAAATGACGCATTCATACTAACTGGGTAGTATAAATGATGTAAGTATTAGTACCCATGCATAAAAACAACTCTCAAACTAGATAATTATTATTTGTACCAACATGTTAGAGGAAGTACTGGGGTGAGAATATTTGTGACCTCATCATTACTAATGAATCAGATGACAACACAGGGCTTAAAGTACAGGAACCATTGTCAGGAAGTGATCATGCAATCATTGGTTGGAAGATGCAGTAGTTAAAAGCCATGGCTGGGTATGAGAAAGCATTGGCCAAGAAAGCAAAGAATGGGGATAAGGAATTTTTCATGTATGAATAAAACAAAGAAGAAAGCTAATCAGGTCGGACCCTTGTCCACTGGGCTTCCGTCTTTATCGACAAAAGACCCTTCATGTTGAGAAGAGGTTGAGCCATATGAAATTAGTGATTTCGTAATTACAGAAGATTGTTTATTAGAAAAACTTATGAACATAAAGGCAAGTAAGGCTCCCAGAGTTGATTGCATATACCTAGTAGTTCTGAGAGAAACCACCAGGGAATGTATTGAACTATTGAGGCTAATTATGAGGTAATCTTTGGACTCAGGAGAGATTCCTCTAAATTGGAGAAGTGACATCGTATACATAAAGGCAGTTCTAAGAGTGAAATTGGTAAGTACAGACTTCAGTTGTAGGAAAATCTTAGAGGCAATGATTAAGAGTGCAATCCAGGACATTTAGATAGATGTGGCATTCTGAAGGACACACAACATGACTTTGTTAAGGGAAAATCATGTTAAATTAACTCAGTAGGCTATTTTGACACAGTTACTCATGAACTGAATGTAGGCAACAATTTCAACATAGTTTATTTGGATTTTAGCATTTGACTTTGTTCCTCATGAGTGGTTACTGTATAAGCTTGAACGGGTTGGGATTACTGGTAAGAGTTAAGATGGGTTGCAGGGCAGAAGGCAGAGGATTGTGATTGAAGGATATTCTTCAGATTGGTGTAATATCAGGAGTGGGATCCCTCAAGGATCAGTTTAAGGATCACTGTTGTTTCTCATTTTCATAAATGACATTGACAAAAGGATAGACGGTGTGATGTCAAAATTTGAACGATTAGTGCAAGCAGCACTCCTTCAGGATGTGAACAAACTTCAAAGATGGTCAGAGAAGTGGCAGCTATTTTTAAATGCAGCTAAATGCAAGATCTTACACTAGGGGAATAGCAAACCCCCAAATAAATTATACACTTGGTGGAGTTGAATTAAAAACAATGTAGGAGGAAAGGGATCTGGGAGTTACAATATGGACAGATATGAAGGCAGTCAGGAAAGCCCATGGTGTCCTATCAAGGATTTATTGAACGTTATCCTGTAGAGATAGGGAGGGATTAGTAAAATGAATGGAATTTTCACTATTAAAAAGAATTCCATAATTAAGGGTCATAAATTCAAATTAAGGGGGTTGATATTTAGATTGGATTGTAAGAAGTTTTTTTTAACCAGCAAGCCATTGATTGCTGAAACAAGTTGCCCTCACAGGTAGTTGAGACTGACACTGAATAAATTCAAAGGTCAGTTTTCTGGTTTTGGTTTTAAAATACAAAAATAGTTTGGCTTTGCAACAAACAAAATTTTAATGTAGAATTTTTTAGTGTACTGCTTAAAAAGGACAGTATGTGCAAAACAAATCTTATATTTTGCAATGGTAAGTGAAGTAATGTTTTAGCTAGTATCTTATGTGTTTATGTTGGATGTTTTAATATCAATTTTTTTTTATGTAAGTTATAGTAATTATCATTTTGGCTTTATACTATGTAGATAATATATTTACAGGGACTCTCTGTCTCTCTCTCTCTCTCTCTCTCTCTCTCCAAATAACTTTAAAATAAGACAGTTCGTTGCATTTCATAATATTGAATACTTTTTCTGTTGCATCATATGATTACCCATGAATTTTGTGTTTAGTATTAATTTGGAAGATGGATCTGTATGAAAAGTTTTCCAGATTCTGATTTCTAAAAGTTTGCAACTATGGCTAAGTACATAGACAATGGACTTGTGAATACCATAAGAAGACTGTTTAGAGTGCACTTTATAACTAAAAGAGAGCACTGCTTCTTATGAGCATTAAGTTGATCAAGTTTCTCCAAACTTGTACAAAGGCAAGTGACATATTCCAAGAGATGTTTTGTGAATTGGTACTGACATAAGGGCAGTAGTTAATAACTGGATACATGAGATGTGTTTCTTTTCCTAGAAATTGGCTGGGTGTTGTCTAATTTTAATGCAACATGGAAAGTTTTGGGAAGTTATGGAAAACAAGTATTAGGATGGGGGAAAATACTTCAGCATTTGTTTCAAATCTCAGAACAAGGGGAGGAACCATAACTAAAGTAAATATGATAAGGGAGAAGTTAAAACAGAAGAGAAAGATAGTGTTAGAATAGCTAAATGATGTAAGGAAGCATACTCTTTTTCCAACTGCCAAAATAAATAAATAATTCCTAATCACTTGTACTTTTCCTATCACCAAAAGGTGGCATTCCATTTCCACTTTGAATCCCACCAGACTTCTCTCTCATGGCTACCATTCAGGCATAAACTGCTTGAAGGTAAATTTCATGAGATTGAGCGTTTGTTACGGCTTGGTCTTGTCTCCCCTGCCAGTGAGAATAAATCTCCTTTATAGCCAACCTTCAAGCAGACATCTTTTCCCAAGATGTCTAGTTGCCAAGTTTTGAAGTCCACTCCTTCTAAACTACTCTTCAGTATGGTTATTAATAAGGCCCCCCCATAAGTCTGATTGCCCTTCTTTGAGCCCTCTGTTGAAACTGGTGGTTTTTTTTTTTTTTTTTTTTTGTGCAGTCTCCAGACCTGAATACAAATCTTAAATGTAGTGAGTGTCATCACTATTTTATGTAGAGGGACAATTTCATCCTTCTCCCTACTAGCAAACATCATATAAATGATAGAAAGGACTTGACATGCTTTTCTAGTAGTTTCTTTATATTCAGGTAGCTATATAAAGAATAGGTACTATAAAATTTCATATCTAATTGTCATAACCACTTAGTCACTTTTGTCCTGAACTGCTTTCAACTCTCCTTCTCCAGTTATAAGTAACTTGTAGAGTTTAATTTGGCAGCTATAGTTTAATCAGAAATGGGTAAGTTACTTTTTAAAACCAAGTAGATTATTTTGCTGATGAAATTGTTACAAAATGGTGCTCTGAGATAAAAAAAAAAAAAAAAAAAGAAAAAAAAAGAAGAAAAAAAAAAGTGAGTTAGGTTATTTCAAGAAAAGCAATTAAGTTACTTTCAATTTTTCCCCCCTTTAAATCTTATGCCACTTTACATTGTAAAAGTTTCTAAAATGCCAAAATGAAAACTGGTAGAGAAACATGTGAAATAAAAAAAAAAAGTTTATCCTACTGTTTTTGTAATATATAAAATTATGTAATATCCCAATTATATAAAATATTTATTAAATTTCAATAAAAGCTGCATTTTGAAGTTTGTATCAAATAATATTCCTCATCTGTCATGAAATAATGTTCCAATACATCATGGATGAATTAGAATTTTCCCCATTGGTTTTTAACTTATGCGGTTTCGAGATATATGTTACACTCGTTGCACGAATTAATCACATATATCGAGGTTTACCTGTGTATGATATCAAAATTATTTTTTGCATTCAATTTCATTTGTTGCTGTATCATACTATCCAATCAGATTGTTCAGACAAGATGGCCCTTTAACAAATCCATGTTGTGACTGCAGTATAATTGCATTCTCTGTGGTCCTGTTCCTCTCACTAGATACTGTATTGTTTTCCTTGAAACAAATATAAACCTAACCAAATTTCAATTATTTGCGGCATTTAACATTGGTAATATGTGCTATCAGATGTGTCAAGTGCCTATATAGATACCTGATATTTACAGGTATCTTTATAACTGGTGCTTACTGTATATATATATACAGTGAAACTTCCCTTTAACGGACAGCCATGGGGAACGAAAATGTGTCCGTTAGAGAGAAGTGTCCGCTAACAAGAAGTCTGAGGGAGAAAAAAAAAAAAGAAAGAAAGAAAAATCGTTAAACGTTTAATATAAAATTAAATTAAAATATATACAGATTTTGCACAATATTTTTGTAAATAATATACATACAATTGTGCTATGCATATTATGACTTTATCTTATGAAAAATACATACAGTAATCACTTATTTTCTTCTGCACCTTCTTCCGGCTGATAATTTTGTTTTCAACATTTGTTTGGAGTGAAGAAACCATCGAAAGTCCTTCAGTAAGATACTTCAGCGGCGAAAAACATTTTTAAACGATTGATTTGTATGAGCGCTTCTTCTATTTTCATCGGTGGTTCATCGTTAATATGTTCTTCGACAGAATGACCTCTTTCCATTTCTTCATCCTCATGAAGAACTTCTTAAAAAAATATCGATGATAATGTCGTTGATATCTATAGCACCATCTTCTGTAGTGAGGTTCGAGTCTATATCTTTGTAGCCAGGGTCACTTGTAGCTGAAGTATCGTACATTATCAATAGATGTTGAAGTTCTTGTTCTTCCTGGTGCTCCACATTGCTGTTCACAACTTCAATTTTTGCGTTTGAGAAGCCAGACTTTACAAAACAGTTCACGACAGTTTGTTTTCTAATTGCGTTTACTGAAGAGGAAATCCATTGAATCGCATCTAGGATGCTGATTTTCTTTGCAAGGTCACTCGCACATGTTACATCGTTCATGTTTGCAATGAGATGTCTTAAAACACGTTTTCTGTAGTGAAGTTTAAAATTTTTTATTATCACTTGATCCAAAGGGCTGACACTCTGCAGATGTGTTTGGTGGCAGAAAAACGATTTGAATATTGGACAATTCAATGTGCGGGTGAGATGCAGCATTATCCATGAAAAGAATAATTTTTCTGTTTTGACGAATCATGTTTTGGTTAAAGTGACTTATCCATTCGCTCATGATATCTCGTGTCATCCACGCTTTTTTATTAGACTTCCAGTCAACATTCAAAAGATTCAACTTTATGCCCTTGAAACAACGAGGATTTTGTGGTTTTCCTATAACAAGAGGTTGTTCAAAGTCTCCCAGCATATTTGTACACAATAGTACAGTCAAGTAAAGGACATCTTATCAAAACTAAAGAACTAAAATGGTCTTGTGCAGGACAAATAGCTCGAAGACATGATGACAGATGGACTAAGAAAATAACAGAATGGTATCCAAGAGGAGCTAGAAGAAAACCTGGAAGACAAAGGCGGAGATGGATAGATGAAATTCATGAGTTTGTGGGTAGTAAATGGATGGCCAGTGCTCAAAACAGAAGGAACTGGAAAGTTGCTGGAGAGGCCTTCATCCTGCAGTGGATTGAAAATGGCTGATGATGATGAGTACAGTCAAGCGTTCCTTAGAAATTTTTCCGCCCTGGCACTTTTCGTTTTTTAGACTCATTGTTTTTTCAGGAAGAGCTTTAAAAAACAACCCCTGTTTCGTCACAGTTGTAAATATCCTTAGCTTCAAAAGCATGACATAAACCTTCCAATTTAACGGTCCACTCTGTTACAACCCCAGTATCAACAGATCCACCTTCACCACTTACGGTTTTCCAAGAAATTTTATGCTGAGTTTTGAACTTGTCTAGCCATCCCACATAAGCTTTGAACTCATTTACTCCCATAGATTTCGCAACCTCCAAAGCCTTTTCCCTAATAATAGGCCCATTAATGAGAATTTTTTTAGCACGTTCGCGACAAAACCACTCATACGTAACATTGTCAATTTGAAGTTCAACAGTTTTCGGGAATGATTTTTGAAACTGATCATTTCCGTGTTGCCAAAATTGTTTGAGCAGTTCATTTTTTTTCTTTAGGATGTCGCTTACTCGCGTCTTCCCGATTTTGAATTTTGCAGCGAGAGTGCGAACACAATTTTTTTGCCGATCATACGCATTAATGAGTTCGACTTTATCTTTTAAAGTTAAATGTTTATGAGAAGATATTGTGCACTTCACACGACACTGAACAAAACTGAAACTGAAAAGACGAAAGGCCGACCATATTCCCCCCCCCCCACACACACACCGAATTCATCAGAAGTTTTACACGTGCCTTAAAATTCTTGAAAAAGGGTTTAGAACCGTGACGTAAACCTTGATAAAATTCAGAGAATCGGAAATAGAAAATAAACACACAATTGAGGCAATACGTGGAAGAAAAGTTCCTAGAAAAAGGGCCGTGAGCTCGCCCGCTGTCCGTTATGGAGAGATCAAATTAAGTGCTAATCTAAACGAAACAGTGCAGATTGCCTGTCCGCGTCCGTTACAGAGAATGTCCGCTAGACAGAAGCTGCAAACACGTTAAAACCAATGGAGGTGAGTTGGGGAATTTGAAAATGTCCGTTGTAGAGAGATGTCCATTAACGAGAGGTGTCCGTTAGAAGTTTCACTGTATATATATATATGTATGTATATTTTATTTATTTATTTTTTTCATTTATACATGTTTCCACCATTTTAAAATGTAGAAAGGTTTCAAATAATCATTTTAATGCTTTAGAAACAAAATTGTGGGCTAGTAAAATGGAAGGGCATTATGTTGGAGAAGCACAGTATGATTTTCGTAGTGAAAGCCCTCGAGAATTATCATTTCACGCAGGACAAGAAATAATTCTGGCACCAAGAAGTAAGTATCTTCCAAATTTAATCATTCTCTAAGGTTGTATTTCTGTGAACAAAAAAAATTTCTTAGGATGATGTGTGAATTATGTAAGCTAACTTTCTTGATTGAACTAGCTTTTTTCAGTAATTTTTAGTTTTTCTTTAAATTTCAAGAAAAATGAGTGATCGGGATTCAAGCCTGTGACTACTAAATATGGTGCTGTTTCTTTTATTCTCTGTATCTTGTGCACTCCTCTGACTGTGTGGTCATCCTGGAGTGTAAACAGAAAATTTATTTATTTTATTTTAAATATAATTACTCTCGGCAGTCTGTTAAAAATATTGCCACAAGCTTTGGAAATGATTGTTATAATGCAGGTAAGATTTTCATGTTGTAGGTTGATTGATTGTGAGTTTGATTATTCAGGGGTTTTTTTTTTTACTCTTTACTCCTCAGTTTCAACATTTGAGGCCAAGTTTTGATGATTTGTGAGATTTGTTAGCCAAATTATTTGTTATTCACTATATCATTTCATGAGTATGAGTAATAAACATTTAAAATCAAATTTTAGTACAGCTATTAGTGGTGTACATATTAAAAAAAAAAAATTCATTAATTGTGGTTTTGATTATTTGCATTCCATCCACCCCCCCTCCCTCCTTTTTTTTTTTGCTCCTAAGTTTCACCATTTGAGAACCAGAGTTGTGCTGATTTGTGTGAAATGCTGTCAGTTTATTTTCCATTTGGTATTAAATGAATATTATCATTTAATGCTTTGATTACTGTAATACTTTTTTTTTTTACATGGGATTACTCATTGGAGTGGCATAAGTTTTTTTTTTTTTTTTTTAACCATCTGCCTACATTATGCCAACCTTCCACATGCGAGACTAGCATTGGCAAGTTTGAAAGGAGTAGTGAATTAGCATTAATTGAAGAGGAGAGGAATAGAAATAGCATGTTTCACAAGAGACTAAATGGAAGAGTGAAATCAAGAGGGGGGGGTATACTATAGTATACTGGCTGTGTTTAATTCAAGAATTGGAGTGAGTATCATAACACTTCAACACCTGGTTACATTGATTACAACTCGGTGGTCATCTCCAGTATACTAGGTGCATTGTTTCAGATCTTGCATATGAGTTGAGGGATTATATGCAGGGTTATAACAGCATCACTGTCATGAAGGTGCAAGTAGAGGAGTTGGTTGTCACAAAATGACTGGACTATACCAAAATTTGATCTGCTTGACTTCCAAATGGGATCTGAATATGAGTTGCATTGGCATTTTAGACTCGGAAGTTGCAAGCCTCGGTTGAAAGGTTGAAAGAATTTCTGTGACAAGCTTCAAGAGCTTAAAAATTAAATAGTAACACATACCTCTGATTATAATATGCAACAAACATTTTTATAATTGACTTTACTTATTTCCTTCTGGATCTTAACAAAATAAATAAAACACACATTTCAGCTTGATTACCATATTTCCCCATGTATAAGACACACCTTAATTTTGGGGCCCGAAATTTGAAAAAAAATGTATTATGTAAAGTTATTGAACTCCAGTTTTATTCATCATAAAATTCATACAGCTCATCACTGTCAAAACTCCCATCCATTAGCGTGTCCTCATCTGTGTCTGATGACGAATCACTGTCTTCATATATTGCCTCATCCTCAGTTCCATCTATGGCATTTGAAATGCCATACTTTAAATGAGTTGACAACGATCTCAATCTTGATATTATCCCAGGAAAGAACCCAGGTACAAACTTCTCCTATAGTTGGTTTCTTCACTCTTCCTGCTGGTGTCAAATTGTGCCCAGAAGACTTCATCCATTGGTTCCATTCATGGCAGCTTTGAAAGGTTTGTTAATGCTGACATCAAGTGGTTGGAGCTGGGATGTCAAGCCTCCAGGTATGACGGCAAGTTTTGTTTTTTGCTCTGCAGCAATCTTCTTTATATTTTTTGTGCCTGAACTGATCAAGCACCAATAGGGCAGGTTTGCGTAAGAGCCCACCTGGTCTCCTGCTCCAAACTTTCTCAAACCAGATCTTCATCCCATCCTGATCCATCCAACCCTTGTCATGAACGTGGACAATCACTCCTTGAGGAATGTCTTCTTTTGGCATTGTTTTGCGTTTGAAAATCAGAATAGGAGGCAGCTTGGTTCCGTCAGCACAACAAGCTAGAACAACTGTATAATGGCTCTTTTCATGTCCACTTGTCTTCACAGTTACAGTTTTCACCCCCTTCTTATCAACAGTTCTGTTACTTGGGACATCAAATTGAAGGGGGACTTTGTCCATATTTGTAATCTGTCCCAACTCAAACTGATGTGTCTTCCGACATTGAATGACAAAACAATGAAATTCAAGGACCTTCTGCTCATAGCTTTCCGGCATCTTTTGGGCAAGTCTGGTGTGTGTACGCATGCTTAGTCCATTCCGTTTCATGAACCTGAAGCACCGATTGTGTCCTCCTTTGAAATCAGTAACTTATTTTTCATCAGCAATTCTTCTTGCCTCATGCTGAACCATTTGTGGACACAGGAATTCCAATTGCCCTTTGCTCCTCAATCCATATCTTAAATTCCCTCTCTAAATCAGGCCATTTTGCTGACTTGCCTCTAATGGCCTTCTTCTGCCGTGGCGTTTTCAGTAGGGTTTCTTCTTCCCGTAGCCATCTCAGATTGTTTTCTCGGTTGGAGGAGGACCAAACTTACATTCAACAGCACGATTTCCATTCACTTTTGCAAACTAGATCACTTTTAACTTGAATTCAGCACTGTACGAAAATCTTTTCTGAGCCATTTCTGGGCAGAATGTGGCAAAACATAACCTAATATACCGGTAACGAGCGGGAAATGCAAGTAGAAAAAAAATCTACAACCACTGTATAAGACGCCAGTTTTAGATCCCAAATTTTTCGAAAAAAAAGGTGCGTCTTATACACGGGGAAATACGGTAATATAATTATACTAATTTATTTAAAAATTCATTATTTATGCATTTAATAAATTGCTAACTAAAAAAATGAACTCTTCAGAAACAAGACTTTCATGTGCCCAATGATGTAAATGACAACATTTCTGTTCTCTGCATCTGTCATACTGAGTCTTTCAACTGCAATATACATACAGTAGACTGGTGAAACAATGGCACCCCAAATAACGGAACATTCGAGCTAATGGCACATTGAGATCGGATATTTACATACAGCGAAGATATCTTGCAGTGCTGAAAAAAGAAAACAGCAAGTGATGTGATTACTCTATTTGTTTATCTTTGCCCTTTTGAAAGTGAATTCTGTACTGGTATCACAGATTACACCGCTGTTTTACATTTATTTTAAATTAAAATACCCTCACTATGGCTTCTAAAGTTCATATAAAGAAGAACAACATTAAAGACAAACTTGATATAATAAAGAAAATAAAACTGGGTGTAAGTAGGAGTGTATTAATGGCAGAATATAATGGATCGTAAACATGTTTTGTTTGTTTTTTTGTGCAGTTAATAAAATTTACATTCTTAATCTATTTTTTTTTTTTTTTTTTTAGCCTCATTATTTCTGCGTTAAATATATTAAAAATGAAACTATCGAAATAACACCACCTTGAATCCCCGAAGGTGCCGTTATTCTGAAGGTCTACTGTAGTATGTGGATAAGCTGTGTGATATGTATGGAAAAAGGAAATAATAATTTCCAGATTTCTCTGTTTCATTTTAATGAAATTTGTGATGGCTCAATAAATCCATTGTAAAAGTCAATGGTCAGGCCACATCTTGAGTACGGCATGCAGGTCTGGAGGCCTCCTCTTAGGAAGGATGTAAGGCTGCTGGAACAAGTACAGAGAAGGGCAATGAGATTGGTGAGGGGAACAAAGGAGTGTTCTTACCAAGAAAGGTTTCAGTTCTGCAAATTGCAGTATCTGGAGACTAGGCACCTGCAAGGTGATCTGACTGAGGTGTTTAAGGCTTTGAATGGATTGAGCAAGCTCAATGCTGATGATATTCTTTCTCTTTCTCAAACTACACACTTAGGAGGGCATAAATTCAAACTGAGAAAGGATGGTTGCAGATGTGCAGAAGTTTGCCTTTAGCCAGTGTGTGGTTGATTGCTGGAACAAACTTCCATCTGTTGTGGAGGTTGATAGCTTAAATAAATTCAAGGAAGAACTAGACAAGCTAAAAGATATTTCTTGGCTAAATGCCTAAGAGTATGAAGGCGTTTACTTATGCATTACCTATGCATAAGTTATCTTGCCTGTCTTCACTGATGGCCCGAAGTCGGTGTTGTCTTTTTGGATCTACTGCTGTCTTTCCAGGTCGTACTCTATCTGGGAAGATTCCCCAAGAATGCAGCATATATACAGCTGAGTTGTATGCTATAGAGTTAGCCTTGGACCACATTAAAATCCACAGTTATCAAAGCTGTATGGTGTACGTACACTGACTCTCTAAGTACACTGCTGGCTTTATCCGGGATAAGGTATAATCCTCATCCATTTGTGACCCAGATTCAGCAGTTGCTGCATTCTCTGTCTGAGTTTTCATTCAACATTCATTTCTGCTGGATTCCAAGCCACATTTGGATCAGGGGAAATGAACTGGCAGATGCTGCAGCCAGATCACCAGAACCCCACAACACTTATTGCCTGTTAGTCCCCTATACAGACTACACGCAGCTAATACACGCTAAATTACTCTCCCAATGGCAACAATCTTGGCATGAGCAAGTCACAAACAAGCTATCAGATAAAGCCTGTAATCTGACACTGGCGATCTAGTCTGCACAGGAACTGCAGAGAGGAAGTTATTCTAGCATCGCCTCTGCATAGGATGCAGTCATCTTATGCATGCATTTCTGCTGGGGGCAGATGTCTTTCCTATGTGTGAGAATTGTGGCACCATTTTAACTATTCATCACATTTAAACCGAGTGTCCACATTTTAAACATGAACGTGATATATAATTTACTGCTTTGTCATCTGGCTGAGCCTTATAACTCAGTCAGATTTTATCTGCCAATGACCACGGGTCTTCTAATTGTAGCTATTTAAAATCAGTAAACCTTTTTACGCGTATTTAATATTTTCCTTTCTTTTAAATATTGATATATCTTTTTATACCTATGTCATTATATATCTTAACATGGTGATCTAATTTATTAGGTCACCGAAAGCTTACATTTTTTTTTGTGACCTGGTTTTGGTGTATTATAGACGCAGTTGCTAATGTGCCAATAAAATCCAAACCAAACCAAACTGATGCATAAGTTAACTCTTTCAACTAGACAAGCTGGTAAACGGAGGAATGGATAGTCACCTATCCATTCCCTTCAATGGGAAGGGATTTTTTTTTTTTTTTTTTTTAGCTAATGCTGTATAAGCTTGCTTTCTTGCATCATTTGCCATACTAATGCTAAATCTTTCTAAAAGAGCCAAATATAAAATTTTGTGAAAATCTGCCCACTGGAAGTTCAGTTGTTTTTCATAGATGATAGGCAGGCATTGGTGACAAGTGCTTTATATATAAATGAATGTGCTTAATAAGCCCTTGATTTGTAGGAGAGCTGCTTTTAAAGGCCTCCCTCCCTCCCTCCCCCAAGCCAAGAAATCCTCATTGTTTCTTAGATATTCTTTTGTACTCTGGGGAGTACAAAAGAATATCTAAGAATAAACATTTACTCAAATTCACACCTCAGAAAAATATAATAATTGCATATTATGAACTGTATTTATTTCTTTCTCCCTCCGATGGTATTCTTCACCTTGTCGCCGTGGGGGGGGGGCTTGCGTGTCCCAATGACCCCGAGAGCTAAGTCGGTGGTAGCTTAGCTAGTGGTAGGGCCTCCCAAGCTGTCTGGACAGGTCAAAGGGTAGGGGCCAGACTAAGAGAGATACCCCAGCCCTCGAGGTTGGGGGTTGCTGCAATGGGCTAGCTCCTCGTTCAGTGTAAAAAATACACAAATGCTAAACGACCTAAAAGTGAAAATAGACTGCACTTTTGGAAACGACTCGGCAAACGGAAAAGGACTATGATTTTGGGATGCTGGAATATTCAAGGTCTTTCAGCTTTCTTCCGGATGAACTACAAAAATTCAAGTTAGACAGTCGTGTTATCAGAGACAAAGAAAAAGGGATGTGGAGAGGAAATAATGGGAGAATACTACCATTTTTGGAGTGGAGTCGATAAGAGAAAGTGAAAATAGACTGCACTTTTGGAAACGACTCGGCAAACGGAAAAGGACTATGATTTTGGGATGCTGGAATATTCAAGGCCTTTCAGCTTTCTTCCGGATGAACTACAAAAATTCAAGTTAGACAGTCGTGTTATCAGAGACAAAGAAAAAGGGATGTGGAGAGGAAATAATGGGAGAATACTACCATTTTTGGAGTGGAGTCGATAAGAGTGAAAGAGCAAGAGCAGGAGTTTCTATTGCTGTTAAAAAGAAATTGAGACACAACATCAAAAACTGGAAATTTATTAATGAGAGAATGATCTCATTGGACCTGACAATGTATGGGAGAGAGATATGTATTTCGGGAATATATGCCCCGACTAATGACACCGCCGATACCTTGAAGGATGAATTTTGGGAGGATCTGAGAGAACTAATAGAAAAAATCCCTAAGAACAAAGAGATATTTCTAATGGGAGATTTCAATGCAAGAGTAGTAACTGAACAAAATAGCAAAGTTATTGGAAGATCTGGAGAGAAAGAGAGGAATGACAATGGAGATAGACTATGCAATCTTTGTGAACAGTTCAACTTGAGAATAAACAACACATTTTTCCAACACAAGGATATCCATAAATATACTTGGTCACAGGAGACGACAAATTAGATCAGTTATAGATTACATTATTTCAAAACATTCAGGGACATATGTATTGAAAGATGTCAGAGTTTATAGAGGAGCCGAATGTGGATCTGACCATTTTCTTGTTAAAACAACACTGAGGTGGAACTGGATTAAGAAAATGTGTGGACAACCAACAAAGCAGGGAAGGAGAAATGCTACAAGTGGATCGATTTAATGTTAACCTACTCCAGGACGACAGCATTAGAAACAACTTCACCCAGAGACTGGATGCTGCAATTAACATAGAGATAAAAGGTAATACTGAAGAAATTTACTAATATTTAAAAAATACTGTTAAAAAAATAGCTCATGAAATCCTAGGCAAAAAAGAAGAGCCAAGGACCAAAAAAGACCTGGATTACAGAGAAAGTAAGAGCTGTTGTAGAGGAAAAGAAACTTGTATATCAGAAATGGCTGGGTGATAGGAAATGCATATAGGAACATTTATGTTGAAAAGAAGAAAATAGCCAATCGGTTGGTAGTAGAAGTGAAAAATGAAGAATGGGAAAGGAAATGCACAACTATTAATAGCAAATTGGGCTTCAAGCAATTAGCGGAATTGTGGAAGGTCCTTAAAGACTTGAGAAAACAATAAACACAACGCTGGTTTGCAATTAATACCTTTGAAAGACTGGACGGAGTACTATAAAGGACTTTTAAAAGAGGACCGGGAAGAGTTCAAGACGATGGAGGATTTTGGTGTAGAAGACTCAGGCTTAAAAGTTGCTGTTAGGGAAGTGGAACTCCTACTAAAGGAAGGAAGAAAGGAAGGAATGGCAAATCACCTGGACCTGGAGGAGTTTACATGGAACTTCTGAAATATGGAGGAAGAGGAGCAGCTGTTCTGATACGAACACTGTTAAATAGTATACTGAGAGGAGAAGAAATACCAAAAGAAATGATAACAGGATATATTACATCAATTTTTAAGAAGGGCGATCGGAAAAGCTGTTCAAATTATATAGGAATATCCGTCCTGAACCCACTGTTAAAGATCCTTGGAAAATGGATCAGGAACCATTTAGAAGCCCAAATTGAAATATCAGCACAACAAAGTGATTTTTCAGCCGGGAGGTCATGTATAGACCATATCTCAACAGTATGACAGATCCTTGAAAAATGCCAATCAAAAGGGAAAAAAATCTTTATGATTTTCATTGACCTTGAAAAGACATTGTTCCAAGAAACAGTGTTCCACGAAAACTCTTATGGGAAGCACTGAAAGAGGCAAATATTGATGGACAACTGATTAACATTATTAAGGCAATTTACAGGAATAATAGGTGCAGAATTAAAGTGGGATCAGCTCTGTCACCTGAATTCCACACTTCAAAAGGCTTATTACAAGGTTGTTGCATGTCACCAACACTTTTCAAAATTTATATTGACATCTGCCTAAGATCCTGGTCAAAAAAATGCAATAAAATGGGATTGCTGATTAATAAAAACATCTATATTCACAATTTACTTTTTTGCAGACGATCAGGTGGTGATAGCACAAGGCTTAGAAGATGCAAAGTATGCATGTTGTCAGTTGTTTGAGGAATATAAACAATGGGGTCTAAAAATCAATTTTAGCAAGACTGAAATGTTCAGGAACAGGATGCATTCTAAATATTGCAGGTTTTAAAATCAAACAAGTCAATAAATTCAAATATTTGGGATCAATAAGAGAATTGCAGATGGCAGGAAGGCTATTGGCATGTTAAACTCTGTTCTGTGGAGCAAAAATATCCTAAATAAAACAAAGAAACATATTTCAAACGATTGTACAAAGTCTTCTATTGTACGGAGCAGAAACCAGGACATTGAATAGGTGAGTGGAAAACAAATTGCTCTCCACAGAAATGGATTTTTGGAGATGCTCAGCAGGAACTTCTAGAAGAGACATAAAACGGAATGAAGACATAAGGGAAAAAATGGAAGTGAAAAAGACTATTATTGACACCATCAAAGAAAAACATCTAACATGTATGGACATGTAAAATGGATGCAAGAAAACAGATATCCAAAGGCTATCCTGGAATGGATACCTCCTGGAAGAAAGAGAAGAGGAAGACCTAGGAGGACATGGATGGATGGAGTACAGGAGTGCATGACAGCCCGAGGCTTAACCGACCAAGACCAGAACTGCACTTTATGGTGGGAAAAAATTCCTAACAAGAAAACTTGTAGGCTGAGGAAACCCATTGTAAATGGAAACACTCCTCTTGAAGAAGATTTATTTATTTATTTAAAATACATATTGTAGATACATTTTTTTAGTTTGTCCTCTTAAAAATCTGGTATCCAGCAGTTACTAAAAACACTTGGAAAAAACCTTAGGAACATATTCTTTATAATGTTGTCTAGCTAAAATAAATACATTTGTTCATTTTATACATGGCCATGTTAAATGAGAAAAAAATATATCATGATTCAAAATCCTACAGATATGACACAGTTGCATTGTAAGTTAATGTGAAGTGGTGTCCTGTCTAATCCAGAATCCATATAATATTGGTGAATCATTCACATACAATGGGGTATTACAATTTTGAATTCAAAAAATCTTATCTTATGAGGCAATCCTCTCAAGTTGCCATGCTACTTCAATATAAGATAATATAATTGCCTTACACCCAATTTTTTAAAAATATTAATATCATTATAATTCTTTACCAGTAGTAGATTTGATTACTGAGTTATGAACTTTAAATGTTATTTACTTTTAACAGCAAATTTTTCTATTGCTTGTTTAGTTGTCAGTGTGATCCTTCAGTCACTATACCACAGATGAAATAAATGCATTCTCTGATTCTAAATGTGAAATATTTTATAAAACTGGCAGTTATTTTTATGCTGGGATTAGTTAATTAATGATCCTGTGTATACTGTGACATCATTTGAATAAAGAGTAGATTGCCTGAAGACAGTTTAGAATCAAGGAAATGCATAACTTGGCATGTCAAAATGCTGAGATTTAATAATTGGTGTTACGAGTGAAATAAATTTTTATATTTTTCATATAATTATAATTGATGCTAGGCAGAATTAAAAACTACCTAACAAACTTTTATTTTGTGTCATATGCTTACTTTCACATATTTTAACATAAACATCACACAAAGCTATTAGAATGAATAGTTTATCTTTTGTATAGTATTATTTTTCATCTGTTCATAAAAAAAAAGCATTTACTTTAACTTGTTGATCTGCTTGAGAAGAGATAATATAATTGTCTTAAACTATACTACCTTAGGCCTCCAGCCAAGAGTAAAAGGGTGGCTTTTAGCTAGTGTTGATGGAAAGAAAACTGGCCTTGTGCCGGCAAACTATATCAAGATTTTGGGTTTTAAGGTCGGCCAGAAACAACAGCAGCAGGAATCGTCAGTCACATCTCATGAAGAACTCTCTCAATGTTTGGCTGATGATAATGTAACAGACTTTGATAAAGAATACTCTTCCTCCCATGTTTTAAATCATTCACATATGACTAGCACTTCTGAACAAGTTATACAGGAACAAGGAAGAACAACGTAGTGCAGTATTTCCCCTTATTAGCGTTTAATATTGGAATTATTTCTCTGATTGTTGGAGAACATATTGTGGTATGGTGTATTTTTTTTTATTATAAATATATTTCTGGAATTGTATAGAAAAAACTTTTCATTGTCTCACTAAACTATAGATTTCTGTGAATGATGTTTTAATACTTGTCTAGAACTATGTTATGTACATAGTTTAATAAATGTTTTGATAGTTGCATTTAAATTGTTAATAGTGATGTATAATACACACAGATGTTTATAAATATATGCATATAAATTGTTAATTTTCAGTCATCTATTTTTTGTGAGTAATTGCTGACTTACTGATATTCTTGTTGTTACGTTTTATTTTATTTATTATTGTTTTAGAATTGGCCAGAAAACACATTTTTCTTCAAAATAACAACTAAAGTCATTAATTTTGTTGAGAAATATGTTTCCTGTCCAAAAAATACCAGAAATAAGGAGTTTGACAATTACAGTAACTCTTTGCTTGGGTGGATCTCAGTTTAATGGACTTTGGAAATAATAAACAGCATTTGAACCAGGTTTTTTTGTCCATATGGATTCAGTAATGTTAGCTGCCTCTGTCTGATGTTATTTACCATCAGTAAAATATTCTCACTACCTTTCATCAACCTTTTGATTATGTCAATAAGAGTTATCTGAATCTCCAGAGAGGGTACTCAAGACATTTCAGATTCTGAATAAGCTTTAGTTAATCTGAATTTCCACTATGTTACGCAGCATTTTAATCCTCTCTAATGCACATTGATAAGTGCAGAAAATACAGCATTTCAACATTGACAGTGTTTTATTTCAACAAACAATCAAATTTAGCAGACAGGCCATCTTACCCTCATATGTATATATATATATGTGTGTGTTTTATAGGAAGCAGCAGTTTAAGACATTATTAATAGTAATAATAATATGATTATGTATCTGGGACACTGCTATATGCAGAAAGTACCCAACAACCATAATTTCTACATAAGTTAGTGGTGGTGAAGGGCAGTGTGCTAATGTTACGTTACTAGTAACGCAATGTAACATTAGCACACTGCCCTTTACCACTACTAACTTATGTAGAAATTATGGTCGTTGGGTACTTTCTGCATATGGAGGACAAAGGGTGAACGGAACTGAAATCGCTATCACGGTAAACAAAGGTGGGAGCTAAGATAAAGGAGAAATAATAAGAATAACTTAGTGCTGTTCATCCTGTGATTTCAGTGCCTTTTTCAAGGGCCAGCCGCCGAAATCAGAGGAGGAAAAGGCAATAAGTGGGTATAGTGTCTTTTTCTGACATGAAATACATGCCCCACATGGTACAGGTGAAAAGTAAGTAAAGTTTGTTTAAGGTAGGTAAAGTCAGTTAAAATAATTTGTTTAAATTTACTATTAATTTTGATAATGCAGTACGTATATTTCATGGCTGACCCTATATTTCATGGCCATGAAATATACGCGCCGCATTATCAAAATTCTAATTACAATAGCATTAAAGCTAAGTCTTCTATTTTTATTATGATGTGACTTGGATTAAAGATTTTTTTTTTTAATTAAGTGAA
The DNA here is from genome assembly GCF_048544385.1 of Mastigoproctus giganteus. Lineage (NCBI taxonomy): Eukaryota > Metazoa > Arthropoda > Arachnida > Uropygi > Thelyphonidae > Mastigoproctus > Mastigoproctus giganteus. The sequence continues at coordinate 193,010,787 of NC_143583.1, forward strand.
AGTGGAGACTAGTTTCAATTATAAAACAACTACTTTTTTCATCATATGAACCAGCTTTTTTGGGAAATGAACTACTTTAAAAAAGATAATATTGGAGAGGGGCAGATCAATCTTAAACTACAGGGTCCACATATTGTGCATTTTGAATAATAGTAGGTTGCAAAATAAAGAACAAGCTGAGCAGAGTAAAGTTAGCTCAAGATTTAATCAAAATGGCAGTGGTTATTGCAGCCATACAGTGAGAAAATGGCGTTGCTGTCCTTTGCAATTGGGGCTACCTTTCATTTAAGTGGGAAAATTAAAGCACTGCATGAACTTGACATGCATTTTGGTGATATGAAGAAGACTAACATAAGCTGAATAGCATGAGTATAATCAAGGGTGTTGTTACACCCTTGACAATACCAAAATTTTGTGTTCTGTGCAGTAAATAACATAGACCTGTTTTCTTCATAGAGTGAATAACAGCTTTAAAAAATTGTCTAAAATTTACATATACAGACATAAAATCATAAGCTTAAAATAGAGGCATGTACTTAGTATTAGAAAAACACAAAATGAGAGCATTGGTGATAGCGCTGCAAATGTGAGTCACGACTTGTTTAATTGCTTGTATGATAAATTTCTTTAGTGGAGTGCGCATTGGAATGAAAACTGTGTACCTATGGAATTAGCAGCACATGGAAATTAGCATTAGCATTAGTAGAGGCATTTGATGCAAGAAAGCAAGCTTATGCAGCATCAGCCAAAAAAAAAAAACCCACTTCCACTTCACCCCTCTGTTCGTTCAAAATACCTGTCCAGCTGAGCCTTAAACTTATTTAGGCTATCAACCTCCACCACAAGGGATGGAAGTCTGTTCCACCAACCAACCACCCGCTGGCTAAAGGCAAATTTCCGCACGTCTATCCTACATCTGTCTTTCCTCAATTTGAATTTATGCCCTCTCAGGTGATTTTTCTGAGCTAGAGGAAGAATCCCATCAGCATTGAGCATGCTTAAACCATTCAAGGCTTTATACACTTCTATCAGATCACCTCGCCGGTGCCTAGTCTCCAGACACTGTAATTTGCAAAACTTAAGCCTTTCTTCGTAAGAGCACCCCTTTGTTCCATTCACTAATCTTGTTGCCCTTCTCTGTACTCGTTCCAGCAGCTCTACATCCTTCTTGAAACGAGGCCTCCAGACCTGTATACAGTACTCTAGGTGTGGCCTGACCATTGCCTTATACAATGGAATAATCACCTCCTTATCCCTGCTGGAAAAATTCCTGTATATCATTGACAATACTCCATGAGCTACTCTTGCAGCCTGTCTGCACTGTTCAGAGAACTTCATATCTGCCTGCACAACCACCCCCAAGTCCCTTTCATTCTCTACCACTGTCAGTGTAGTACCACAGAGTTGATACGTTGCTCTGGGGTTGCTGTTTCCCATGTGTAGTACTTTACATTTGTCAATGTTAAACTTCATTTGCCACCTCTCAGCCCATCTGCTCAACCTTTCCAGATCCTGTTGCAGCAGCATAGTGTCAGTAATGTCCTTGACAACCCTGTCAACCTTTGTATCGTCTGCAAACTTGGACATTAAGCTTGATATACCATTATCAATATCATTTATAAATACAGAAAACAATAATGGACCCAACACTGAGCCCTGAGGGACTCCACTAATAACATTAGTCCACGATGAGCAGTGTCTATTGATTACCACTCTCTGTCTTCTCCCCCTCAACCACCCCTTTATCCATAGCAGCAATTTGCCATTCAAATTGCTGCTATGGAATTCAAAATTTTTCCTTTGAATTCTGTATCTCCTTACTGCTCTTCCCTTGACTTAAGGTTATGGCCTCAGCTGCCAATGCACCATTAAACAACAAATCAGTCGACTTGACTTAAGGTCAAAAACTCTGCCTCAGTCTTCAGTGGGAGTAAAAAGATTCACATAACTGAAATAAACTCAGTAAAGCATAAGAATTTTATTTGATTTCAATTTGCACTGAAGTATCATACTTCAATTCCTATAATATAAAAGGCAGTCCTTGACTTTGAACACTTAATATTCAGACACCCCTTCACTCTTTCCTGCATTATATTGGGAACAGTCTTTTTTTTTTTTTTTTTTTTTTTTTTTCAGGCATTGGCATATCAATGAATGAATAAGTCATGTAGCCTGCCCACCTACAATTTTGGTTGCCATCTTGGTCTGTACAGCAGCGTTTAGCTGTGTAATTATTTAACAGTTTTAGCAAATTTTATCTTTATTTTTTAAAAACTGAGTAGACAGATAAAAGGGCTGATAAAGGTTATGATTTTCATAAATTTAATACAATGAAATAAACAGGTGTGTCAAAGGTGACCTCGGGTGGATGCTCCTTACACTTAAGCCATTTGGTTGTGTATTCAATTATGAAAGAAAAGGATAAAATTAGAGACCATGTATGGAATTCTGGAAATATGTAGTCAAACAATTATTGCAGAAAGGTAAAGTGACAGAAGAAACCAGAATATCTTTAAAATTATGGATTTAGGACCAACATCAAAAAAACATTTTGGTAGGTCTTTCAATCATTCATGGTAAGACTATGAGTGTGTGGTGATTGTAAGAAATGTTTGGGCAAGAATAATGGGTTAATAGGTTCAAGAATAAGGCTAAGTTGTGCAATACTAGACTGGAAATTGCAAGTGCCAATGCACTACGATTTGGTAAAAGACTGCTCAAGTTGTGGGGTAATCTGCTAATCAGATTTAATGTTGATGGGAGGATTATTTTGGAAAAGATACCTGCATGAACCCATTTCGCAAAGGAGAGAAAGTTTCATCTGGTTCCCATAGTAACTAAGTACAGGTTCACACCGTTGCTGTTTGGTAGAAAGTGACTATAAAATGCAAGCTTATGCTAGTCTGCCATTCATAGAATCTAAAGCTTTGAAGGTGAAGGCGTGTTACCGATCATTTGTAAATCAAATCCAAATGCCTGAGTTACTTAGAACAATTTTTCAGGTTTGGTTTAGCCTTCATTTTGTTTCGGCAGTTAGATAGTATTGCAAATATGGATCAGGATATATTTGAGTGCTTGTAAACTTCTGTAGTGGAATGTGAATTGAGTCACCGAGAGAAGTTATGGAATACATGTAATCAATCACCCTACACTCAATAAAAACAGTAAGAATGATTTAGCATTCAAGCTATGGTTCATTTTCGACAATGCTCCTAAATATCCACATTGAGAAATTAGTTGTTTACAGCCTCCAGATACATCCTGCAAAATTCGTCTAGGAATCACAGTCATAGCTGCCTTCAAGGTACATTAAGCGAACAATCAACTAGACCAGCAGTTTTCAAACTTTCTGAGCCCACGCCTCCCTTGACCTGTAAAATTTTCCTAGCACCTCCCTTGACTATCAGTATACTCACCATATGTAAAATTTGAGATTGTATGTGATTCGAAATACATGTACACTTAGACCAAATGGCTGATTGTACTCTGAATATGTGGTTACTACGAGCAGATTTCTGGCATTATTATTATTAGCCATATGGTGCAAGGAAGCCTGAGGCTTTTGCTACATCAGACCAAAAAAAAATTTTGAGTTCACGTTGTTCAGACTCGTGCAAGGTTAAATAACATGCGAAAATACCCAAACCAATTGCTTGTAGTAACCTGATCCTGAGAATACGGTCGGAGAACATGACACGTTCTCTTTGTCAAAAATACCCCAAATATTTTCTATAATTATTTACATGTAAAAATAATAATACGGATAAAATAGTAGTAGATATCTAATAGTAAAAAAAAAAGTATTCTTAATATACATTTTTAATATTTGCCATGGAAATCTTACATAAACTATTACATCGTCTACAACCCCCCCTGGTAAACTATGGTGTCTCCCCAGGTGTTGCAACGCACGGTTTGAGAACCACTGAACTAGGCTAGCAATGCAACTGACAAGGAAGTTGGACTTCCCTTGAAGGAATTTTCAAAAGGTTATAACATCAGGAATTTGTTCAATGACAGTGGGCACTTGTACCTAAGCTAGCTACAAATTTTCAAGATTTTGAGGTGACCCCTGCAACTGCTACAAAGGAAATCATCATATGAATCAACTGGAATTTGGAGGTCAACACTGAAGATATGGATGAATTTATTGCATCTCAATAAATTCATCCATAACCCTGGGTATCATCATTCTTCTTTTTCTTGGTGATTCCCTTTCTCTCTCTCTCGGGGTAATTCAGAATTTTTTTTTTTTGGCTGGTGCAGCATAAGCCCCAGGCTTCCTTGCACTGTATGGCTTATAATAATAAAATTATTAAATCTTCCACTAGTGAAGGGGTTAATGTGTGGGCTTCCTATAATCAGTTTCCAATAAGGATTGTCTCTATGGAGTGAGTTCTTCCTGAAATTTTGTTTTGTAAAAACAAACTTTCTACATAAATGCTTTTAAATATTACTTTCTTCTTTGAGTTGATTGCCCAGCATTGTAGTAAAACTTCCAAAAATCAAACTAGAATTTTTATTTATTATTTTTTTAAAGAAATTTATGTATCGTTTAATTTGATTACATCAACTTCTGGATTTGAATTCCAGAGAATTTCTACATTTTTGGCTTTTGTAACCCAAAGTGGACAATAATAACTAATAGGTGGTATTAGTGAAAAAAGCTCTAGACTTTTGTGCACCAGCAAAAAAATAACAATAATATATAAACTAGCTATTGATTCCCTCCTCGTGTAGCTATACATATGAATTTGTCCAATTTACCAGCTTCATCCTCCCACAGAGGCAACTTATTCAGTAATTGACAACTTGCTGGCTAAAATAAAACCTGCAATTCAGTGTAAACCACTTCCATCCCATAATTTGAATATAAAGACCTTAGTTCTAGAATCATAACAATGAAAATTTTGCCCTCATCCATTTTATTATTAAACCTCATAGCCTTATTGACATCAAACAGGTCTTCCTAAGGTACCTAGTTATTATGCTCTGTAACCCACATTCACAATCTTTTCTCATATGGACTCCCTTTTGCTGATCTCACCAAGCATTTTGCCCAGCTTTGGACACAGTCTTCCAGATGCAGCCTTACAATTTACTTATGGCAAGATTATGAACCCTCTAGCTCTACAAGCAAACATTCAACGAGTCATCAATAAGACACCAAAGTCCTCTTTGCCATCTCTCTACACTGCACAGAGAACTTCATAATTGACACTATTTTAACCCCTCCTGTAAATCCCTTTCATGTACTTTTTTTTTAATTCATTCACACCAAAGTTATTTTGGGGTTATTATTTCTTCTCAAATGTAAGATCTTTCATTTTTCTGCATTAAAATATAGTTGCAACTTCTCTGACCATTCGTGAAGCTTAAGTTATTCTGAAGAAGTGCTACTTGGTGCTGATCATTAACCCCTCTCCTGATTTTGATATCACACCCCCTGTATTCCTTCATCAATGTTGTCATTTAAGAAAATCAGAAAACAGTGGTCCCAGTACCAACTCTTGGGGACCCACTTCTTATGTTAGACTGATCTGAATAGTAATCATTAATCACAAATTATTACTATTCATCTACAGTAGAGCGTCGATAATCCAAACTAATTGGGACCAGGGGTAGTTCGGACTTTCAGTTTGTGTGGGTTTTCGAACTTATCAAAAATACTGTCCTGGAGACTAAAAAAAAAAGTTTAGTAAGTTTAGAAATAAAGACACTAGCTTTAGAATCTGAACTGAGGGACTGCTTAATTTTTGTTCAAATCCAGTGCATTTACACACAACAAAGGTCCAGATATGCGTTCTTTTAAACTTCATTTCTGTATGAACCACAAAGATTTTTAACAATCTTTGATTCAATTGTTAAAAATTTCTGCTTTCTTTTAAAGTGTTATGTTTAATTAGTGTTTAGTCAGATTACAAAGTGTTATGTTTAGTTAGTAATATATTGTATATTAATTAAGCTATGTACCGTAAGTGTAAATTTATTTTAATTTTGCTAACCTGTGGATAATATTCTGCTGATTTTCACGTCATTAATTTTTTTAATTGGCTAGGGGGGAAAAAGTTGCAAATTTGTTTTATCTTCATTTTTATAGCCTGTGAATAATAATCCTCTGATTTTCACTTATTAGAATTGCCATTTAATAGAATCAAAATTCAATTTGCAAATGCAATCACAATAACCAGCACTTACTGTAATTATTTTATGGCACCTGCATAAAAAAAATAAATGCTGGCTCATTCGGATTATTTACGTTCAGATTTTCAACGCTCTACTGTACTTCCTGCCATGCACCAACATTCTTAAAAATGAGTTATTCATTTTAAAATACTTTAATCAATATTTTCACTTAAGAAAGCCACTAGTCATTTCCCATTATGTCAGTATCCCAGTGATCTTGGTACTGCTTTTCCATTGTGGATAAATCTTGATGAAAGCATTCCCTTTATCCATTCTTGTATCTCCCAAATTTTGAGGAAAACAACTGAGATGGGAAAGGGAAAAAAATGAATTTTCAAAGACTTTTGGCAGCTAATATCTTTATAACATTGCAATAAAGTTGACAGCAAAGATTCATAATTATCTTCTTTCCTTCTTCCAAGAAATCCATGCATAATTGCTTTAGCACATTCACTGCCACCTCAATTTGAGAGAATCCGTTCAATGCGTTGTAATTTTTGGAATGTTTAAAAAAAAAAAAAAATCAACATTCTGACATCTCCCCACATTGTGAAAATTCATAAACACTGGTTGAAAACTAAAAGTTTGGAATTCATTATTAAAAACAAACACTTACTTTTGTGCTGAGCTTTAATTTAAAATTTTATAAAAAAGTTTGTGTATATAAACTAACATCAACACAAGCAAAGTACAAATAAAACTTTACCAAGTCTGTAAACAAAAGTTAAGCATTGCTGTAATGCATTCAATCAGTGTGTCAATACTGAGTAGTTGTTTATTTCATATGCTTTTATGTTTACACCACTCGTTGGTTGACCACTTAACAATATGTGTTACGACACAGTCACAGTACTTGGGTGCCTTTCAAACTAAGATATGCATTGTGGCACATCACTAGAAGTCATGTGCTGTAATAACAAGCTACTCTGTATAAAGAAAGATCTCCAACTACAGCAATCCAACACAAGAACAGACATGAAGTTGCACTAGCCCATTCCTTCCAACACAAATGTTAATGACGATACAATTGCTGGAAGTTGATCTGCACCGGTTTGCCTGTGATAAGCAGTACAGGAAAAGAATTCTAACAAAAGCGCAAATCTGAAATGTAAAAATCTATCTATAAAATGTGAAAAAACTCGATCTGTGCCATTGTATTTTGTGAACCACAAATCCTGTAATCTAGATGTATGGAGAACTGGTTCACCGGACTTCTATTCATAGATTTCATTTTATTTCTATGGATAGGCCACACAACACATCTTTATCTGCTTGCAGCCAATAATCCACCACAGTGTGCAAACTGCAACACCACCCAGTTTACTCTCCAGCATGTACTTGTTGTTGATTGCTCCATATATGACAGTGACCAACAAATTATGTTTGCCTTATTTGTCACAACGAACACCTCTCTCGATATTGCTTACCTCCTAGGGATATGCCACATGTGGCCAAAATTTTTATTTTCCTCAAATGGATACAACTCTATAATGTAGTCCAAATTTCAACCACAATCTTATCAATAAAACTATGCATTTACCTTACCATAGTTATGCACATAATGGCCTTGTTGCTCTTGTACTGTAAAGCCTATAAACAAACTGGTTTGTCACACACATCAGTAATGTCATGTGCATACTTGATTATGAGAAACAGAATATTTCATTACTATGTTGCTATTCCCAAGTAATCTATTGTTCATAAAATTTTTCACTTTGAATCCTGGCTTCAGATATAAACTACCCATCAAATATGATAAGTCATCCATGATAAATGTCATGGTAATTTACTGCCAGAATCACATAGCAGAAAAATCAAGTTCAATAAGAAAATCAAGCTCTTAAGACCCCTTAGCCATTTGTGCTAGTCATTTAATGAGAAAAGCAGCTTGCCATGGAAAATATAATTATTATTAAACCTCTATACTCGACATAAATTTTTTTCTGGGTTTGCAACTCTTTTCAGCAGGACTTGAACTTGTAAGTTCCTGCCGAAAAGAGGTATAAACCAATTTATAAGTTCTGATTCAAACTTATAAATTCAAACTTTAATTTTAATTCTCTAAATAAATACACAGTTTATTGGGAAGATGAAACATGTTAAAAGGCAGCACCCCCCCTCCCCTAACATAACTATTTTCTGGGCAAGGCCAGAAGTGTTTATAAATATAGGTAACATAAAGCAAATTGCAAAATTGACATTTAACATTAATTAATGGTTGTAAAATCAAATTAACAAAATCAGTAATAACTTATATGCATGATACTTTACACACACACACACACACACATCACCCATAAAAAAAAAAAAAAAAAAAAACAGCTGAGGGAAAACTGATAAGGTTAACATTGTTGTTGGCTAAAGGGAAAGAATAAGGTGAATCACTTCTTTTGAGTTCTTCCAATTTGGTGTACCTTGTACTTCAATCCCAAAAATTTATTATCTGTGGAAAACGTTTTTACATAACATTAATTTTAACATTTAACAGATAATAACATTTATTATCTGTGGAAAATGTCCATTAAAGAGACAGATGGCTTTGCTGGCATTTTATAGTATGAAGTGCAATCCAGAAATAACCTCTGTTTATTTCTCGTAGAGTTATGTAGGATAAGGCTTTGCTAATGCATACTACTTTTAAGCTTGCAGAATTTACTGCAAGCATAAAAGGCTTTTCATGCACTGCAAAGCCTTCTTTGGTTGTGTGTTGTGCTCATTGCTATTCCCATTATGTTTCTGGATTGATACTCAGTTCCATGCAGTACTTCTTTCAGTCTGATGAAACAAGCAGAAGTGCGATCTGACAGAACTGGATATGGAATTGTTTCAATCCCCTTGTCACCTAGAATTTTTCCATGATATGCGGTGTGGCCCTGGTGAAATGAAATAGTGATGAGTCTGCTCAACTGCAGGCAAAACTTAGTTCTTCAAGAGATCTTTGTAATACTGTTGGATTATTATAACACGCTTTGGAGCATATTGCAGAATTAACCCTTTCTTATCCCATGCCAGCTGATGCCACCTGAAATATTTTGGTGATGGAGACTGTCTCCATCACCAAAATTCTTTTTTGTGGATTGTGCAAAATGACTCATCCATGGTAATTATCCTGCTCAAAAAATTACCTGTTTCTGTTGCACATGTCACCATGGCTTGACATGCATCCAATTCAGCTTCCATTTTTTCAGCATCCAACTTCCACAGAACTCACATTAATCTTTGACATCTTCAAATATAATGCAGAAATTTTTCTGTGGGAAAGGTCAATCTTTCACAAATGTTCTTAATTGCCTGTACTCCATGATACTGGTGTCTCTAAACAGCATTTGTGATGAGCAAAATCTAGATCTGCCCTGCTCCAAATGGCAGCAAGCTTCTTGCATTTTGTGAACAGAAATGTAATGACCTTTGGGAGAACTTTGCTATAAGCAAGACACATGCAGCAGAATGTTGCTGCTTGCACAGAACATGCCAATACTTCAAGGTGGTGATTGACAGCAAGTATATCTTATACAGGGGAACCAGTCACCAAAAAAAAAATATATTTCTGTACTGCATTTTAATTATTATTTGTAATGGATAATTTTAAAATACTTTTCTTATAATAGTCTGCTATTGACCTGTGTAAGCTCCCACAACTATCTGTGTTGCTCACAAATAAATTCTGCCAACTGAAAATTAAAAATAGGAAACTCAAAATAAACTGATAAACAGCCCACCACTACAAACTTTGGCTTTGGGAAAACAGTTTTATTTTTATGTAGGGATATTTTTCACTAATATCGCAGATCTATTAAATGGAGAAAAAATAAATGAATCAGGTAGCCTATAAACTTAAAACAAATAAAAATTGAAAAAATTTAGAGCATATTAAAGATAGATTTGTCTTTTTTGTGTGGTTCATGCAATCATTGAAAATTTCAGAGCAGCCTGCAGGCAAAATGGGTTAATCACTGGTACTATTCATCACTAATTTAGTGATACCAGCAACATGATGCAAGCAAGCAAAACTTATTCAGCAGTAACAGAAAAAAAAAAAAAAAAAAACTTTAGTTTGTTCATTCCTTTTAATGATTTGGCCAAATCTTAATAAAATTTATAGTGAAATCCATTGATTATCAGGTGTGTTTATTCCAACAATCACTAATAATAGAATAGCAATTGCTTAAATATTGCTCTTTTAAATTGCTCTATTTTAATATAATCTATTTTAAGCTCCTATACTTTGAACCAACTGTGCAGCACTGAGGATAATTAGAAATAGTCTAATTTAAATGAAAATAATGTAAACTCTCAGATTCATAAAATGCCAAAAAAGATGGCCATTAAAATGTATATCTGGGAAAGCATTTTTGCTTCTTAAATTCTTCAACATGTAGTAATATAGAGTAAGAACAATATGTTGTAATTATTTCATCTTTAACATGATTGAGATTTTGATTTTCCACATATATTTTGCAAAATATATAACTGTGTGCCTCTATGTGTAAACATACACACAGTAATTTCTTGATTTATGCAACAGCTGCATTCCTGAAAAATGCCACAAATTCAGATCTAATATGTCCCCCCACTTAAGAAATAATCGGGGAGGGCCTTGTGAAAAAGACAAGTTGATATACAGGTGTGAACTCCCAAATAAGTCATACTTATTCAAGTGAAATGTATGTCATACCAAAAATTATTTTTACCTAGTTAATTTTAAATGTGTATTATTCATGTAGTGAAGTTACAGTTCTTAACATTGGTGGCCAACATGTTATATTTTTTCATGTTTTTATCTTTAATTATTGGATTTCGTGGAGATTTCTTTTGTATAATTTCATGTTTTATTTTAGACTTCTGTTTTCTAAGACACGACTGCTTAACTATTAGCTGTCAAATAAACTACAGAAGTTTTTTTGCTTTCCAACATTGATTAAACTCTATGCTATGTGATATTAGGCAGTCTGTTGATAATCAAACTCCATGATGTATTTCTCTTAAATTTTACATTATGCCTAGCAGTTTTTGAGAACATCATTTCCAGAACTTTTACAAGCATTTAGAAACAAATGAGTGCTGTATGAATGAACAATACGCATAAATTTCCAATTTAGTAAAGTGTTCTACACTTAAGAGGAAGTCTCAGTCAGTAAAGGGAAAAGCTGTTTTTTTTTTTTTTTTTTTTTTGCATATAAATGAAGAAAAAAAAAAAAGGTTTAGTGTTAGCCATCTACACACAGCTCAGTATTCACATGTTCCTAAGCAATATACTCACCTATACAACCTTTACCTATTTTTTTAGTGAAACTCAAAATCAGTGAAATATAATTCACCATATGCTTTGTTGATAAACATGTTAAAGCAAGGACTAAGGAATCTTAATTTTAAGAAGTGATATGTATTGTTTAGTTGCATTAAACTGAAAACACATAAATGAAACATGAAAATTAAACATTAAGAAATTACTGTATATTCCTTTTGCCTTTCTACTTCTTTGCTTGTGGGTTGAGGCTTTTTTTTTTTTTTTTTTTTCATAGTTGAATTGCTTCAATAAGTTTCATTATACAGGATATTTCAGAAGTATGTGCAAAAAAATTCAGCCTATTGTAGGGTCCAAATTAAGAAACGCCAGATAAACATACATGTCTGATTCTGAACAATTTCACAGCGATGGCTATTTGAATCTAAAACAAGCTAAGTAATGCTTACACTGCATTTTAATTTCAGGCATGTTCAATTTTTATTTTTTATGATCAATAGAAGTGAAAAGTAAATAATTAAACTTGTTGCAAGTTAATAACTAATAATGTATAGTGAAGTAACTGTTTTTGTAATGTAGTTTTACTTATTTCCTTCTGTATTTTAATAAAAATTTAAATGCAATTCACATTTTACCATCTATAATTTAATGAATTAAACAAATAGCAATACTTGGTATGTAGTTATTTCTTCCAGGATCTTTATAGACAGATGAATGCTATTAGTGTTGATGGCATAACTGATAGTAGTAATAATTCATGATTTATATATTTAGTAAACTGATAAAAAAAAATATGCTCCTCAAAAAGCAATGACTTTATAAGCATTCTGTACATCCACCATATTGTCCCCATTCATTTTTCTAACCAGTACGTCACAACAGACAATATCCAGCTCTTAAGGATAGTACATGTGATGTGGAGGGGAGGGGGACATACTGGTTTCCTGTCTGTTTTTAATGAAATTTGGGATGACTTGGCAAATCTTTCTATAAAAGCTAATAGAAACAAATGAGTGCTGTTTGAATGGGTAATATGCATAAATTTCTATGCTGGAATTTTACAAAATTTCATGAAAGTCCACCTATTAGCAATTCATTTGGGACAGACATGAAGGTATGCAAAATATGGCAGTTCAGCTTAAAAGGGTAAAAAAATAATAGCATTATATTGGTTATTTGTGTTAGCTACAACTGTACTTTTTTAATTTATTATTTGGCACTATTTTTTTTTTTTTTTTTTTTTAAAACATAGCTTCATGGTCACAACTGAACCAAACATGTATTTACTTTTTTAACCCTATAATAAATACCAGAAATATGTGCCACACCCTATCTATAGACATAATAAGAATACTCTTTTACCTTTTGTAAGCATTTCTTCAAAATATATATACAGTAAACTCACATTACAGTGTTTTTCAGTCTAGCCCAAAAGTGGGATCATTATAATTCTTATGTCTAATATTTAACCAAATTCATTGTTAATATATTTTCTGAAACCAAATTGTATTATTATCTTATTTTGCACAAAAAAAAAAAAAAATCCATTGCATTAAATGAAAAATTTCTAGTTTAGAAATGTGAAGACTTTCCTATAAAATATAAATACTTTATAGACAGATGAAATTTTAGTTACACTGTGTAACTAAAATATTTTGTGTGTGTGTGTTATATATATATATATATATATTGAATTAGAGGATAATGAATTACAAAGATGTACATTAAAATGTATTTTCATAAGTTTCTATTTGATATCACAAATTTCATGAAGATCTGTTGTATGTTTTTAAAAATAAATTACAGTATTATATTTGTTGAGGTGTGAGTTATTACCCCCATTTTGATGTTCACCTTAATACTGTGACACAATGAAACAAGTCATGTTAAAACACTTAAAGGCCTCCGTAGTCAAGAGCGGCAATAGCCCTTAACTGCTAAATACAGTTGATCTGCCAACCTGCACTGTACCAGTGTAGCAGATTATGGTCCATTTCCTCAACATGATTTATTGAGGAAGCCTCTCTCCATCCTACAGTAGATTGACAATGATCCCTTTTCTGTGTACCTAAAAACTTTCAAGAATAGATTAAACAGGAAGTTTAAGAAATTTTGGTTTCATAGTTTGTTCTATAATTTCAAAAAATATAGATAAAAGCATAACATAATTACTAAATGACAGTATACAGGAATTTTGGAACTATCTTAATTTACCAAACAATGAAACATTTTAATGTTTGGTAAATTTAAACTTTCCAGAAGACAAAGCACTGTAACCCGGTTTATTAAAACTTTATAGGCTATATTTTCAGGTTCTTTATGGAAACCTTTAGACCAAATAGGGGACTTGTTAAAACAGCATAGAGTTCTGGCCTGCAAAAGGACCAAGGAACTTATAAGAAAATCTGTTAAAATTTATGACAGTGGATTAAATCTCTCCGCATTTAAAATACAGGAACTCCCCGACTTACGTAAGGGTTGGGTTCCGCGAAACGCTATGCAAGTTGGAATTTCCCCCATGCTTGTGCAGCACTCACAACTGTGCTCGCTGAATTGATTGAATCAAAAAAATGCTCAACGAACATTAAATAGAATTATTTATTGTATTTATTCGATTTTTTATCTCATGCGCAGGAAAAATTACAAAAAAAGAGAGGAGACAGGCATAACATCAGTCAGTAAGTTTTACCTCTTGAGCATCGTTTCCAGAATCGATGTCTTCAGCTGATAAGTATGCCGCTGTGGAGATTTAGAAGGGGTTGGATGACTGGACAGTGGCTTTTTTCTTTTCATCATAGATTTCTTTGTAGCAAGCAAGCATTATTCACCCCTCTGTTAACTTTTAAGAATCGTTCGCTGTCAGGATTCATCTTCTCAAACCTCACCATTGCCGATGTAATTTCACGAAATGCCATTGCCATCTCTCTCTGGTGATGAAGCATCTCGGCAGCTCATTTCGTTCAGCTTGAGCTTCGTCAGAATTTTCTTTCACTATCACTGCCCTCAAGTCAACAAGTTCTTTGTTAGATAATTCCTTCTCTATTTCCATATCTTTGGCATTAACCTCCAACTGAAGTAGCTCTGCAACCTTTACAATCTCATCCATAACCTCTTCATATGATTAGTCTTTTTCAAATCCTTTGAAGCCTTTTACGTGCTGTGGGCATATTTTCTTCCATGCACCATTTAAACAACTTTTAGTAATTTCCACCTAGGCTTTATTTTTACTTTTATTTGGCTGTGTGGCCTTACCGAACTCTAAGCTTTGTCCACTAGTATCTTTTAATCTTTAATCTCTTGCTGACTTCCTCTTCTGAGAATGCCTATTTCTTTCATCCCCTTGCTTTCCTTTTCTTTCCCATCCATACCATTACCCTTACTTCTCACACTATGTTCTTTCCTTTTCATTATTTATTGGGATAACAAGAAAACTTGTTATCCCACTAAGAGTATCTGTTTGTGGTCCCTGGCACGCCTCCACGTGACATGGGATGGGAGTCAAGGGGCAGCGGACCAGGTGTTCACTGCCCTCTGGCTGCAAAGTTGCCAGATGCCGGCACTCAATATTCAACATAACACACACAAACTTTACATACCAACACTTATTCACACTTGCTGGGTTTGGCAAATTTGCTTTTCAGGCACTACGCAGTAGCGCCTGAAAGGGAAACCCTGGAAATTACCT
This sequence comes from Mastigoproctus giganteus, assembly GCF_048544385.1. Classification (NCBI taxonomy): domain Eukaryota; kingdom Metazoa; phylum Arthropoda; class Arachnida; order Uropygi; family Thelyphonidae; genus Mastigoproctus; species Mastigoproctus giganteus. Next base: position 193,025,903 of record NC_143583.1, read on the forward strand.
CAAAAAACAAGAATACCTTAAATACCTTATACCCTTTATCCATCACAGTAACTGCCACACTGCTCCAATTTATACAGCAGTCTTATGTTTAACAGTATCAAAGGATCTTTTGAAGGCTATATATGATATCAAATTTTTTTCCAAAATTCCTTTTTAATTGCAGCACAGTATCCAATCAGATGGGTCAGACACGTTCACCTCCAACAAATCCATACTGTGACTAGTATTAATTGCCTGGCTAAATGGTCCTAAAAGCTTGGATACATCTCATCTACCCCAGATACCTTTTTTATGTTCAGTTTAACAATTTTTCCATCACTTTCCTTTCAGTTATCACAAAATCATTCAGATAACTGTTAGAATTTGAGACACATCCCCATCCCTAAAAATATCTATTCAGTTTGTCAGCAACCTGAGCAGGATAACAGTAAAAACCATTGACATCTGGACCAATGAGATTCACATCCCCACTTACACCTCTGCCTAGATCTATCTACTGCTATTAGTCTGTGTACCAACCCAACAGTGCCTCAATAGCATCAGAAAATATTCTTGCACCCATATATTTAAGTATTTCCCATCCCTGTGAAAACAGTTTCTGCTGTTAACCCAGTTGTTGGGGAAATGTGAAACATATGAAGGGCATTCAACAAATTATCTACCTACCTATGAAGGAAATGAGATAGAGGCAAAAATCTTTAGTTTTTCTTCTTCTTTTTTTTTTTTTTTCCAATGTAATTCCCCTGAACAGTTAGTTGTTCAGGGGAATTTTGTAGGCAATGAGGAAATACCAGACAAATAAAATTCTTTGTCCTGTCTATCAACGAACACAGAAACAGTAGACTTCAGTTCATTATCATTAGCAAAGCAATGTCCAAGTATGTTTTTCTTAAGGTGTCAAAACAGGAAATAGTCACTGGGGTCAAATCTGGACTGTAAGGTGGATGAGTAAGTTCTATAAAGTCACAGTCTCTCAAAGCAACAGCATGTGACATGTGCATGGACCTAAAGAAGCAGCACATCTCTGGAAAGTTTTCCACAGCAGCTTTCCTTTGTGACATCCCTTAGGTTGTACAGTGGGGATGCATATGACTCCCCAGTGACTGTCTGCTTGTGTTCCAAGCAGACAGTCACTGGGGAGTCATATGCATATAGCAAACAGTGAATGTACAAAATTCCCTCAGCATCCCAAAAAAATGGTGGCCATAATCTTGCCAGCTGCAGGTTGTGTACAAAATTTTTTGGGTGGGGAGAACCCTTGTGCTTCAATTGCATTGATTCTTGCTTGGTCTCAGGATCCCATTGATGAACTACTGTTTAATCACCTGTAACAATTCCAGAGATGAAAGTTTCAGGATCCCTTCCATAAAGTTATAAATTCTCTTCACATCACCGTACGCTGAATTTATTCTGGCACATTTCTGGACTGGTCACTGTCACAGGCCTTCTCCTGAATGTGGATCATCTTCGATGGACTCTCTACCCCACTTGAATTGTTTTGACCAGTATTTCACCTGGTAAGGTGCACTGTTGCCATACACAGCCACCATCCTTTCATGAATGGCCTTTGGCCCATTTCCTTCTTTGATGAGAAACTTGATGACTGAACGATGCTCCAATTTCAGCAAATCCATAATTTGATACAGGTGTCTTCCTTCTTTCTGTTACAGCAGCACAACCTAAAAACATAGTGGAATCAAAATTAGTATGATTCAAGTTGAGATATGTAGGAATATGATAAATCATGGATCATTGAAATATAGCTGTGGGAAGTAACCTTAGGTAGATTATTTATCACACACCCCCTCATACTGTGCAAAAAGGATGAGTGGAACGGGAATTAAAAGGTATATCTGCCAGGGATTAAAATTCATTGACACCATTCAGCTTTCATCATCTTTTAAGAGCACAAAAAAAAAGTGGTATTATTGTACACATTGGTACTAATGATATTAAGAGTAGAAGATCTGAGTATTTATTTAAGAAGTACAGTGCAACACTGAGAAAAAAAGTTGCAAGTTACAAATAAATCTAGGCACAATATGGCTTTAGTAGCCCTTCTGCCATTAACAACATATCAACCAACAAATAAATCTGAGTATCTTTGCAATTCTGTCCAGACACAATTGGAGGAAGTATATGATGAGAGACTGTATAAGGCTCATAGAGTAGGATTTTTCTCACATTGGTCTGTGCTTGTTAACAAGAAAGACTCTTTTCACACAGCTGGGAAACACTTAAATAGAAGGGGTGCAAGTACTGTATATTTGTTGATGTTTTGAGGCACTGTTGAAAACTGCTAGCTTGGCACGATACACAGACTAATAGATTAACAGCCGCAGACAGAGTTGCAATCGTTGCACTACTTCTAATGAAACATGTAGTAGCCTAGAAAGCAAGGTGTCTGTGATTTCAGGGGCTACTGGGTGATCTTATGGAACAAGAAAACACATGGGGTATATTAGTGTTACCTGCATATACACTAATGCTAGAAGCATAGTAAATAAATTTGATAATTTTGAAGTGCTGGTCAAATCATCAAATGTAGATATTGTGTTGATACTGGTGACAGGGTGTCACTCAGACATAAGGGATTAACAATTTGAATACGGGGAATACAATGTGTATAGAAAGGACAGACAGGATGGGGTTCTTAGTGAAGCACAAAATGTAAAGCAGTGCATTCAGTGGATAAGTGGCCAGTGCAATACTGAGTCAGTTTGGTGTGACATAAGCACAGGAATCAGTAAACCAGAATGGCTTATATTTTTAACTTTCCAGAATTGACTGGAACTTGGGTGCTGGTCACTGTTTTTTATACCAAATTGTTAGAGAGGCAGCAAGAGAAACTCTTCATTTGATTATCAGTGGCAAATTCATGCATTAAGATTCTGCATATAAAAGAACCACTACATGTGATCAGGGTATTGACATGAGATTTACTTAAAAGATACAACCATCAAAGGCTGTATAGGTGACTACAGTGGTCTGAAACCGTTTTTAAAATCTGTTCAGTGGAACCCACTGATGATGCTACCAACAGCAAATTCTAAATGGAAGCATTCAGGAAAGTAATTGTAGAAGCTACTATGCTTTTTATACTAACTAAGAAATAATGTTCAAGCCTTAGACCTAAATAAGAAAACCTCTGCTGAAGTATTCAAGTGCAAAGGTACGAAACTGCACAAGCTTCGTGCATGGTTCAAATCATGTGACTACTAAATACGGTAAAATGTTCTTCTGTTCTCTCTATCTTGTGGACACTGATCTTATGTGGTCGTCCTGGAGCATAAGCAGAAAATTAATCTCGTTAGTCCTGATATCAATGGTTTTTGACTGTTATGATTCTGCTCATGTTCCTGACGAACTGAAATTTTGCATCTACATTAACATAGGAGGCATTTTTAGGGATGGGGATGGCAGAAGGGTGTCAAATTCTAACAGTTAGCTGAATGATTTTATAACTGAAAGGAAAGTGATGGAGAAATTATTGAAGGTAAACATAAAAAAAAAAAAAGGGTACCTGGGGTAGTGGTCCCTATGCAATGGAGATGTGCAAAGGAGGCCAACAGTCTCCTGTTGATTTATCAAACAACTAATAGAGATAGGAAGTTATAATTCCACTCTCTATACCAGTGGTATGCAAACTATGGGACATGACCCCCAGAGGGGTCTCGGAATAAATTAAAGGGGCACAACAATTTTTAAATAAAATTAGTTATTGCGTACACAGAAGCTAAAAAACCTGTTGTTAAAATTACTTTTCAATACTGTAGGTGTAGAGGCCTTACTACTCAAACAAAGTCTGAGATACGAATGAACCCTACTGCCACTATTTTTTAGGATGGTTTCAAGTGTGATGCAGGTGGCTTTCTTACTTATTGTCCTTGTCGGTAATACGCCTTAATTTGCTCACTGGCTATGGACATACAGAAAGCAGCTGACTTGTGTGACTTTTTTTTTTTTTTTTTTTAACTCAATCTGTGCTTCCTACAGCAAAAATTTCTGAAATTGCCTAAAGGCCAGAGGTGCGAATATACGGTGGCAGTAAATAGCAAGTCTGTTGCACTCATGCTTTATTCTGCTTTGTAATTCAGTGCTTTTTCGTCAACTTGGATGCATTGTAAGAAGAAAAAATATATCTTTATATATTTTACCATGGACAATTGGGTAATCAGAACAAAACGGCCGAGGAGTGACAACAATAATGTCCCTATAGATACTTCAGAAGCTGAAAGGGTAACAAATGTATCATGTGAAAATTTGGGCACTAACATTATTTCAAGTACAGTAATACCCCGACTTACGCGAACTCGGAGTTACGCGGTTCTTGATTTTTTCGTTTGGCAACGCTGCCGCCCACTATCTTCAAGGTCGTTTTTCATATGTTATCGATATACGGTGCAATGGCGGAGAATGAGAGCGAAAGATGAACAAAATTCAACTTTGCTGCTTTTATATTTTTTTTTTCAGTGAAGGGGAAACACATTTCACCATAATAACGTAAAAACCAACACAATTCCAGCTATCGGTATAATCGCAAATGCAATTAGATCGAGTTTACTACCAGTTTATAACCGATTTCACTAGCAGAAACGCAACTGGATTTTTATTGTTTTATGGTAGTAACCCCTAGAAATGTGAGGTGTTAATAGTGTATCTCTGCCTTTATGGTGTTGTTTATTCAGTTGCTACATGCGCGCAGCTTTGTTTATGCGTATCAAGCGTGCCTCCTCGTTTTGAAATTGTGCTTTATTCCCTAAAAATGAGTAAAATAATTAAAAGGTGTGAAAAGGAAGCGTCCTGGTGAAGACACTGCAGATTCAGAGAGAAAAAGAAAAGCAATTATCGATAAACAGAGGCGGACTGGGTCAAAAATTCTTACCCGGGAAAATTTATAGTGGCCTCATACTATGGTTTATGGCCAAAATCACACTGGCCCACCGAGGTTTCCCCGGTAAGGCTTATGGCCAGTCCGCCTCTGTCGATAGAGAAAAAATATGAAATTGTGAAACGCTTTGAGCGAAATGAAAGACCATGTGATATTGCACGTGCTACAGGCCTAAATGAAGCAACGGCGAAAAGCACATGACAATTGCAAACTTGAGAGGTTGAAAATTTGAAAAGGGCTCAATTGTAAAGGGCTTAAAAATTTTAGAAAACATAGACTCCAACGAAGAACGCGTTATAGCTACAAAGCAAGGAATAAAATTATTAGCTTGCTACAAAGAAATTCTGCGTGAAAAAAAAACGCGCTGTGTCGTCAGACGAATTTGTTAGATTTTATGAAGCCATCGACATCGAAATAACTTTTTAACGTAAGTCATTTGTTTTTTTAATACATATTTTGTATTAATATGTATAAAGAACTGCAATTTTATTAAATATTTTTCTTCTAAACTAGTGTTTTTGTTAGTCCTTGGTCCCAATTAAGCAAAATTTATATGTATTTATATGCAAAGTTGTACCCCGACTTACGCGAATTCGACTTACGCGATTTTCGTCGGACCCACCTATCGCGTAACTTCGGGGTATTACTGTATAGTGCAACGAATTTCTGGTAGAGAGCCATCATATTCCAAATGAAAAAGAATAGAAAATATCAAGAAGAATTTATGAAGTACGGCTTTACTTAAAGTTTTGTTCATGATGGGCAACGTCCTTGGTGCGTAATATGTTACGAAAAACTGGCTAATGAAAGCATTAAACCTATTAAATGAAAAAGACACGTCAACACCATACGAGGTCTGAAATCTTTCATGAAGAAACACGAGCTCACATTTGTTGAGTATGAGCTTGGTACACCCAGGGTGCTGAGCTGGATACCATCATCTTTCTTTATCTTGGTGTTTCCCCTTCTACTTCTCTCTCTCTCTCTCTCTCTCTCTCTCTCTCAGGGCAACTCAAATTTTTTTCTGGCTGGTGCAGCATAAGCCTCAGGCTTACTTGCACCATATGGCTAATAATAATAATAACATACGGCAGTTCCTTGTAAAGCTTTAAGAGCATCGTTGGTAGTTTCATATTTAATAGGAAAACATTTGAAATCACATACTATTGCTGAATCGCTTATTCTCCCTGCTGCTATAAATATGATTTCAATTATACATGGAGAAAAGTACAACAATGATTTGAATACCATTCCTCTATCCAGAGAGTCTCACAGTGTATTACAGTTATTGCAGACAACATAAAATTCAGTTCATTAAATTTATTGAGAGAAAGTCCAATTTTTGCAATACAGTTAGATGAATCCACAGATATTTAAAAACCTTGCTCAACTTATTGTATAAGTGAGATACTGCTACAAGGGAGATATTTTAAAGAATTTTCTATTTTGCAAAGCTTTGGAAGGAAGAATGGCAGGCAAGATTTTTGATATTATAAATATTTTCTTTCAAACAAATACTCTAACGTGGAACAATTGATTTGCGATTTGTACTGATGGTGTAGCTGCATTAACAGAATAAAGGTTTAAAAGGCAAAATAAAGGATATTCCTCTATGGGTAATCAGAACAAAATGGTCAAGGAGTGACAACAACAATATCCTCTAAATACAGTTTTGAATCATTGCATTATACAGTACATAGGGAAGCATTAGTAGCAAAAAAAGTGCAAACTGATTTGCATGAAGTTTTGAAAGATACAAAAGTGCGATCAACCTTATTAAAAAGTAGAAGCTTAAATTAGCAGACTTTTCACAATGCTTTGTAATGAAATGGGATAAAACACTTCTTTTATATACCAAAGTGAGGTGGTTGTCCAGTGGTAAAGTCTTGCGACATCTTTTTGACCTCAAAAATAAAAATATGACATTTATTGTTTTTATCAGATAAAAATCAGAACTTTGCTCAATTGTTTACAAATCAAAAATGGCTTAGAAAACTTTGTTCCTTTGCTGATATATTTGAAAAACTTAATGATTTAAATTTCAGTCTTCAAGGACAGTGAGCAAATACATATATTAATATTCAGTGATAAAATAGAAACTTTCAAAGGGAAACTTAATCTTTGGAAAATTGAATTTGAGCGTAATAATACTGAAATTTCCTGTACTTTTCTGATGTTATAATATTGACATTTTACAATTTAGGGTTATCATTGCCACACACCTAACAATGCTAATTAAGAATTTTTCCAAATGATTTAATGTATCTCCAGAAAAAAAAAAAAGTTGTATTGGATTCGTGATCCCTTTGCTTTTGATATTTCTTCATGGCCCGAAAATATCATTCAGCAAAAGGAAGATCTTACCAACCTGTCATCTGACAAAGCATTATGTGCTCTTTTCAAGACTACTTGGGGAAAATTTTGGCTCTCTTCGAGACTAGTATCCAGAATTACCAAAAATGGTGATACAAACATTGCTCCCTTTTGGGTCTACATAATTATGTGAGATTGGTTTCTCAAAATTAACAGCTATAAGAACAAAAAAAACATTCCAGACTTGATCTAGAAGATGACATGAGAGTTGTAATTTCAAACATTGCGCCAAATATAGACTAAATATTATCGGTTATCCAGGCTCATCCTTCTCAAAATTGTTTTGTTTTGTAATTGTACATTTTTTACTGTTTTGTAATCTTAATTGAAGAAAGAATTTGATTTGTTTTTGCCGTATTCAATTAAAATATTTAACAATTAATTTTAATGCATAAATTAAAAAGGAAGCTATTTTTTTATTCCTTTCTCAGTACAGTACTCAAAATTTTCTACTACATAATTTATAAAATGCCATTTTCCTTTAAAAATCTGGTCATCCTACCTCGGGGTTTACATTGAGGGATCAATCAATTTTATGTTTAATAAAGGGAGTCGCTCTCAAGGTAGTTTCACCCTTAATGACAAGGGTGAAACTACCTTGAAATACTGCATCCAAATATGGAAATCACAACTAACCAAACAAACAAAAAGTCTTTTAAAGTCCAAAGATGGGTAAGCAAACCCTTAGCCATAATTATGAGAGCTTCCGTGGACTCAGAAGAGGTCCCCCATGGACTGGAGGCATGCAAATGTATCACCAATTCACAAATGGGGTTCAAAAGGTGATAAGTAACTACAGACCTGTTAGTTTAACTTTTGTTCTGGGGAAAATAATGGAATCACTCATTAAAGAAGCACTGCAGGATCATCTAAACAAGGCTGCAGTAATAGTTAAGACACAGCATGAGTTTGTTAAAAGGAGGTCTTGTCTGACCAATTTGATTGGGTACTATGATGTGGTCACAAAGGAACTGAATGCCAAAAATAATTTTGATATCATATACAGGCATACCTCGCTTAACGTAACCTCTGATAACGAAGCTTCGATATAACGAAGTCGGCAATTTCAAGCCCCATTTAACATAAAAAAAAAATATTACAGTTTAATCACCTGAAATCTAAACAAACTGAAGAAATTACGGAAACCTTTGGGGCTTCTCGTGGTTGGTTCGAGAAATTTAAAAAACGGGCCAGGATTCATAGTGTAAAATTAACAGGAGAAGCTGCAAATAAGTTTCCAAAAAAACTAAAGGAAACAATTGAACGTGAAAATTTTCCAAATTTGGTGTTCAGTGTTGATGAAAGCGGTTTGTTCTGGAAACGGCTACCAACAAAAAGCTTCATTTCTATTGAAGAAAAATCAGCTGCTGGGTTCAAAGCAGCCAGAGACCGTTTAACGTTACTCTTTGGATCAAATTGCCTCTGGCGATTATAAATTAAAATTGTTATTAGTTTACCATTCAGAAAATCCAAGGGCATTAAAAGGTAACATAAAAATGAATTTACCTGTAATATGGAAAGCAAATAGAAAAGCGTGGGTTACCAAGGAGTTATTTACTGATTGGTTTGTTAACCACTTTTGTCCTGAAGTAAAACGGTATTATCAAAAAAACAACTTTGAAGAAAAAGCTCTTTTGTTGTTGCTCCGGGACATCCTACTGATCTTAACACGTTGGACACATGCATTCCTGTCAAAGTTGTGTTTCTTCCAGCAAACACAACTTCCCTGATTCAACCATTGGATCAGGGAGTAATAGCATCATTTAAAGCTTATTATCTGCGTCGAACATTAAGCAATTTAACTGAACTAGAGGATACAGAGGAAATGACAGTTAAAACTTTTTGGAAAAACTACACCATTAAAATCGCAATTGAAAACATTGATAGTTCTTGGAAGAAGTCACTAAGAAATGCTTAAATCTAGTTTGGCACAAAATATGGCCAGAAGTTGTACTAGAAGAAGAAAATAACATCATCCAAGAAATTAGAAATTAAGTTATCCAGATGGCTCAATCAATAGGTTTTGAAAATGTCGATGAAGAGGATGTTAGAAATTTATTGAATGCAGAAGATGATGGTTTTTCAGTGGAAGATTTAGAAAACCTTGTTAGCAACGAAGACAAAGATAATGATGACGAAGTTAAAGAAGTTCCTGCCGAAAAAGTGTTAACAACCAAAGATTTAAAAAGGTGCTTAAATGACATGTTTAAATGAAAACGTTTTAAATTTTTTTAGTGAAAATGATCCTGATTTAGGAAGAAGTTTTATTGTTAAGCGATCAGTGTTAAATGCAAGAGAAAAAGAGCATAAACAATCAACTTTAGACTCTTATTTTAAAATGTGGTTTCACTTTGTATGTAAGTTGACTGTTTATTTAATAAAACTTTTCTTTGTTTGAAAAAAAAGCTTTTCATTTTCTTTACGTAGGAACGTATCCCTATTCTGGCCATAGTATTTTTACCTCTGAAAACGAAGTTTCGCTTAACGAAGTAATTTCGTGGAACGCATCCTGTTCGTTATTCGAGGTATGCCTGTACTTGGATTTCAGGAAAGCTTTTGATACTGTTGCACATGGAAGACTGCTGTACAAATTGGAGAGGTATGGCATTAAGGATAAGTTGGTACAATGGATAACGGGATGGTTGAGTGGGAGACGATAGAGTGGTAATCAATGGACACTGTTGTTAGTGGAGTTCCCCAGGGTTCGGTGTTGGGCCCATTGTTGTTTTGTATATTTATCAATGATATTCATGAAGGTGTATCAGGTTTAATGTCCAAGTTTGCAGATAATACAAAGGTTGGCAGGGTTGTTAATGACAGTAATGACAGTGTGCTACTCCAACTGGATCTAGATAAGTTGGGAAAATGGGCTGAGAAGTGGCAACTGAAGTTTAACATTGACAAATGCAAAGTACTGCATATGAGTAGCTATAACCGAAGAGAAACGTACCAACTCTGTGGTACTACACTCAGGAAAGTGAAAAAGACCTGGGGGTAATTGTGCAGTCAAATATGAAGTTCACTGAGCAGTGCAGACGGGCTGCAAGGGCAGGTCATGGAGTCTTGTCAATGATATATAGGAATTTTGCTAGCAGGGACAGGGAGGTGATTATCCCATTATACAAGGCAATGGTCTGGTCACACCTAGAGTACTGTGTACAGGTCTGGAGGCCTCATTTTAGGAAGGATGTATAGTTGCTAGAAAGAGTACAAAGAAGGGCAACAAGACTGGTGAGGGTAACAAAGGGATGCTCTTGCTCTTACCAAGAAAGGCTTAAGTTCTGCAAATTGCAGTGCCTGGAGAGTAGGCACCTGCAAGGTGATCTGATTGAGGTGTATAAGGCCTTGAATAGGTTGAGCAAGCTGAATGCTGATGGGATTCTTCCTCTTGCTCAAACTAAGAACCTGAGGGGGCACAGTTTCAAATTGAGGAAAGATAGTTGTAGAATAGATGTGCGGAAATTTGCCTTTAGCTAGCGGGTAGTTGATTGGTGCAACAGGCTTCTATATTTTGTTGTGGTAGCTAATAGCCTAAATAAATTTAAGGCCGAGCTGGACAGATATTTGAAATGAATGGAGAGGTGAAATGGGAGAGGTTTTTTTTTTTTTTTTGGCTGATGCTGCATAAGCTTGCTTTCTTGCATCGTATGCATCTACTAATGCTAAAATGCTAATGATGCGCAATATGCCTACTAAGATTAGCAAAAGGGCCCCACACAAGGAGAGACTTTGAATATGTGGGCTTGGTGACCTAAGGAGAAAGAAATGTAGAGAATACATTTCTCTACATCAAGCTGCTAATCATTCAAACAAATTGCCTGTTAAGAGAATTACAAAGCTTGTTGGATCAGTACCTAGGAAGGGAGAAATCGATTTTTTTTTTTTTTTTTTAATAGAGAATTTCTGTCAAGAGAATTTTTGGTACAAAACTAAGTCAGCTGACTTAGTTTTGTACCAAAACAACAACTATGACTGAAGATGACAACAATTTGAGAGTTTGAATTTTGCCTGGATAAGGTAAGGAAATAACAAAAACAAATAATTAAATTCCTTGCAAGTCTATTTTTTTCAAAACTGCTTATAACACCATCTTTCCTTTTGTAGCATATCAATAGTCTGTTTCTTTTCATTGGTTTTTTTTCACTGGCTTTCATAACTGCTAACAAAGCTTGTGGCACTTTACTACTTTAAAATCACTCTGCAATTCTTTTGTTAATCTGTTATTAACTTCAATCAAAAAGTTGTTGATATACATGCCTGAATTTCAACTTTTTTCTTTGCATATAAGAACTGCAATTTTCATTCTTGTTTTCTGCCATCCCTCTGCATTTTCCACTTCAATTGAATTCATTTCCTCCAATTTGACTATTTCTTTCATAACTTGTTTTTTCTTTTTAAGTTGGTTATTATATTCTGCAAAATTTAGTAATTTTCTAGTAATAGGAATTCATTCTGGCTTGTCATATTGCTGGAGAATCTTGCATGTAAATTCGAACTTTCGTTGTTACTTTGTCATTCATCATAACTGTTAGGAACTAGAAACAAAAAGTAGTTCTATGTCTGCACTGGAAGCAAAACTAGCTTTCACAATACAATCTTGGCTTATGTTGAATTCCATTAGACTTCCAATTGAATTTATTTATTTAGCAGAACATCCAATATCGATCGATTCAAAAAGCAATTACTACTTTTGTGACCTCTCTTTCTTAAAATTCTTTTATTGGGTTGCAAACAATGAAAATATTTCATTAAAAATATATATATATATATTATACATATTTATTTATATTTTGGCTGAAGAAAAAGTCTGCCTCCTTCATCATTTGGCCTAATACTAAAATAATCAATTAAAATAAATAGTTTTTAAATATAATGGTTGTACCCTAAGGCTGCAGGTGTTTTATAAATTATGAGTATTTTGTAGGTCTCCCTTTCCCGTAAGCAAAGTATACGAGAATCTCAACTAAACCTTACAACTTAAATATAATTCAGATATATGCACCAACAAATGCGAAAAGGAGATCGAAGCATTTTATGAACAAATTGAGTCAATGTTACAACTATCCAAGAAAGAAGACATCACATTAATTATCGGTGATTATAATGCCAAAGTTGGTGCTGGCGAATGTAGAGGGATTGTGGGAAAGTTTGGACTAGGCAGGAGGAATGACCGTGGAGACAGGCTGATGGAGTTTGCATAAAGATTTGAATTAGTAATAATGAATAGCTTTATCGAGTTGACCCCACGCAGATTATATACATTGAAATCTCCAGGTGATGGAGAAAACAATATTGTGAGAAATCAAATTGATTATGTCTTGATCAACCATTGCTTCAAAAATTGCGTGAAGCACTTAAGAACATATCCAGGCGCTGAACTGAAAGTGAAGTTGAAACTTATAAAAAGAAAGGGGGTAAGCAATGGATTGGCCTCCAAAAGTTAGAGAACAAAGATATAAATGATAGATGGAGTTCAATTAAAGAGGATGTACTTAAAGTGGTAGATAATCATCTGAAATGTGAACCTCAAAGCAAATCAGAAGTGGATGAAGAGTGATATACTGGAGAGCTAATAGAAAAGAGAAGACAGAACAAAAACAACCCAGCAGAATACAAAAAAATAAGAACAGAAAATAAAAGAAGCAAAGGAAAACTGGATGAGGCCTATATGTGAAGAAATTAGAGAAACTGGAAACATGATCAATTCAACAAGCATAAAGTCTTGAAGGAGGCATTAGAACTACACTTCAAAACTGGTAATGGAATTCTAAAAAAGAAGAATGGATTGACTGCAGTTTCAGTTGAAGAAAGACGAATGCTGGCAAGGATATATCAGAGGATTGTTTAACGATAACAGAAATGAAAAGTTTGATGGAGTGGAAAATGTGGAAGGACCAAGTATCACGGAGAAAGAAGTGATCTTAGCGATTAAATATGCTAAAACCAAAAAGACAAGTGGTCCTGATAAAATTCCAACAGAACTTTTTTTTAAAATAATTAAAGTGGATGTGTTGGTTGATCTGCTCAAGAAGGTTTATGACACTGGAGAAATTACCAGAGAATGGTTGAGATCATCATTAATACCCATTCCCAAATGAGAAAATGCAAATACCGGGTGGTTATAAAACAAGTTTCCCTATTCAGGAGACCCTAGTGTCGAAACAGTTTGAGTTAGTGCTGTGAAAATCAGTGGGTATGTCATTTAGGGTATGGGGAAGCGATTTGTAGAAGAAGAAAAAAATTAGTTCAAATTTCTGCCATCAGGGGAAAAATGGTGCTGCACATATGCAAATATTCAAATGACATCCTGTTAGATAAAAGCAGAAAGGCCAATGCCACCGTCAATAACCACGTATCAGAACGTAGGTAGTGGATGAAGTGGCAGTTGCAATGGCCTCCAGGTCAGAATGCGAAACACTGCCAGAGGTGTGTCAAGAGACCTGAACCTTCCTTGGTCTACTGTACTTAAAGTGCTTTGAATAATTTTATGCTGGTTTCTGTACAAGATTCAGGTAGTGCAAGAACTAAAGTCTTGTGATCAGCAACAACGAATAGACTTTGCTCTATGATTTCTGGCTTGTATGGAACTTGACGATACATGGACTCAAATGATCTTGTGGTCTGATAAGGCACATTTCATCTTCATGGGGCTGTAAATGTACAAAACTGCCAAATATGGGGAGCTTCTTGTCCATCTTCTGTGCATGAAATACTACTACAAAGTCCATACGTTACAGTATGGTGTGGATTCACAGCAGAGTTTATAATCGGACCACTTTTCTTTGAAGAGTCTACACCTCATGGCCCCGTAAGGTGTACGGTAACTAGTGCACGGTATTGTGCTCTTCTAAGAGATCACAATATTCCTGCTCTGCAAGAAACGCAATGCTTGAAGATTGTAGTGTTCATGCAAGATGGTGCCTCTCCTCATGTTGGTCAACAAGTGAAGGAACTGCTCTGTTCAACATTTGGAAATGATCGCATCATTTCTAGAGACTTTCTGCAGTTCTGGCCAGCCCAATCAGCAGATCTCAATCCCTGTGATTTCTGAATATGGGGATACCCGAAAGACAGAGTTTACCATGGCAGTATATAGACTGCTTGTCGATTTGATAGCAAGCATTAAACAGCATGTAGCCAACATCCCCAATGAGATACTATGCGAAACTGTGTCGCACGCAGTTCTCCGTTTTCAGAATCTCATCTCAAGTGAAGGAAAGTACATAGAATAATATCTGTAGGTTTCTAAGTTCTGATATCTAATCCTAAGTTAAGTATTTCATCTCATGTTTACAGTGCCAATTTCTCCCCTGGTGGTGGAAATGTGAACAAATTTTTTTCTTCTACAAGTCGCTTCCCCATACCCTAAATGACATACCACCGATTTTCACAATGCTATCTCTAACCGTTTTTGAAACTAGGATCTCCTGAATAGGGAAACTTATTTTATAACCACCTGGTATATGTTCTCAATTTAGAACAATTAGTTTGATGAGCATGCATTGAAGATACTTCTAAGGATTATACACAACTGAATTTTCAAAAGATGTGAGTATATACTTAGTGATTCTCAATTTAGGTTCAGGCAAGGACTGGGTACTAGGGAGGCTCTGTTTGCAGTTCGAACTCTTAACAGAAAGGTGTAGAGATGTGAACCAAGAGGTATACATCTGCTTCTTGGATTATGAGAAAGTCTTTGATCATGCAGAACATGACAAAATGTTCAAAATTCTAGAGAAGACTGGAATTGATGGCAAGGGCATCAGAATACTTATGAATTTGTATTAGGGACAATCAGCAAAAGTATACGTAGAAGGAGAAAAGTCGGAAGAGGTAGAAATTAAAAGAGGAGTTCATCAAGGTTGTATTCTATCACGCGTGTATGCTGAAGAAATTTTTAAAGAATCTACAGAAGGATGTACAGAAGGGATAAAGATTAATGGCAATACTGTAGACATGATCAGATATGCAAATGACACTATTTTGCTAGCCAGTTCCTGAGATTGATTTACAATCATTAGTGGATAGAGTAAGTAGAATAAGTGAAAATTTTAGTCTGAAGCTAAACATCAAGAAAACAAAATGCATTATGATCAGTAAGAAAGAAGTACGAACAAAAATTACAATCAATAATGAAGAAATTGAAAGGGTTAAAAGTTTTTGTTACCTTGGATGTATGCTGAGCGAGGACTGGGACCATTCTATTGAGGTTTGCTCAAGAACTGAACAAGCACGTGCTGCCTTCCTTAAAATTATGAATCTTCTATGCCGCAGTGTCCTTACACTTAGTTTTAAGAAAAAGAATACTGAGATGTTATGTCTTTTCTGTCCTCCTTTATGGAACTGAGGCACAGACACTGACAAATAAGACCCAGTTAAATGCTTTTGAGATGTGGTGCTACAGATGAATGTTAAGAGTGTCATGGACTGATAAGATAAAGAATGATGAGATCATGAGACGAATGAATTAAAAAACAGAAATAACTAACACCATTAAGGAGAGGAAACAAAAATATTTAGGACATATGATGAGGAATGACAAATATAAGACGTTGAAAATGATAATACAGGGCAAGATCAATGGGAAAAGAAGTTGAGAGAAAAAAAGGAAACCTTGGTTGGTAAACCTCAGAGTGGTTTCATCAGAGTAACGAGGGCTTTTTTAGGGCTTCTACCTCAACGAACGTCCATTGTGAAGATGACAGCCAACCTCTGCAAAGAGACAGTGGCACATCGAAG
Organism: Mastigoproctus giganteus; assembly: GCF_048544385.1. Lineage (NCBI taxonomy): Eukaryota > Metazoa > Arthropoda > Arachnida > Uropygi > Thelyphonidae > Mastigoproctus > Mastigoproctus giganteus. The sequence continues at coordinate 193,041,906 of NC_143583.1, forward strand.
AAAAAATATAAGGTTATAACATAAGCCTGCAGATGTTTTATAAATGATAAGTATTTTGTAGGTTCCCCCCCCCCCCCCCTCATGCAACTGTCTGGCAGCAAAGTATATGAGAATCTTCATGTAATCATTGCCTAGTCTTATCTTGCTTGACCACACTGAAGCAAATTTTCCCTCATAAATATGCCAGCAATTTATTATGGGGATTAAATCTTGGTGATTTCCTAGCCACAACAAGCATAAGCCATGGGGTTTCCCATAAAATTCTTTGCCTAACTGTTTAACATTGAATTCTCATCTCCTACAATGTGGGAGGCAGAATTATGCTGTAATTGCAGTTTTTTGTCCCCCCCCCCCCGAAAGCTGTCCCTGATAACAGTGCAGAAGTCCCCCCCGTAAAATTTTTTGTAGTATTGTAGTTACAATTAACAGGACAAGGTGTTATACATTTACAAACCACTGGTTCAATAAAAATCACTGCTGATTCAATGCAATCTGAGAAATAACTTTGGATCCATGTGAAATTGATCCACATTACAAATTCCCCACTACTCGACTATACAATGTTTCCAGCATTCCCCTTGTGGTTGCACACTGCCAGGTGTGCAACCACAAGGGGAAGAAGAGTTGGAGGTATTAAGTTAGTTTTGTTACGGCTGTTAAAGCAAACAAAGGGGGAAGGGACCCATAATTTGTAGTTCTGCAACTGACCAGTATGTTGCTCCCACATGGATTTTATACTTTGCAACAGCAACGTAATGTTGTCCTATGGGGAAAAGTGAAATGAGGTAGTGACAGTGTCACTACCTCATTTCACAAAAAGTCCTAATAATATCATATATTACCATTGCCTTATTTACATGGACTGTGTTAGATAACACAGTCCATGTAAATTCTACATCTGCTGAAGCAAATTAGAAGAAACAATAGCAATTAAGGTGATTTGATGAGATTATAATTTATATAAAGAAAAGAAATTAAAAGCTTTTCATTTAATGTGAATAAAATTATCAGAGTGTAATAAGCTTTTGCTTTTCAAAAATATGTTGCAGTGAATGGATTAAGTTATCGCATCAAACCAAACAAGCAATTGTTAATGTGAACTCCAAAGCTGAAAATGTTAGAGCTAAATATATAGTTGCAAGCTATATGAAAACATTAATTGGAGTTTCAATTAGAAATGTACAGAGTGGCGAAATAGCAACCACCAGAATCTTAATTTTTCCTCGCTAAAAGCTACTAACAAGAACTGATAAGCATAGCCAATTTCAAAGGGAAATGGCTTTATTTTTTTTCAACCATTCATTAGAAACTGCATAATTACTACCACAGAAACAAATTTCCCTGCAATACAAAAGCATTGAAAAAAAATATATAAATGAGAACTGCCTAATTTTAGCCTCAAGACATCAAAGCATATGATTTATTTAGAGTACACACAAACATACTTGCAATTTAATCAAAAAAGATATCATAATTTGAAGAAGGGAATGTTTGCAGGCTACTTAATGTCAAGCTGAATGGGGAAACTTATTTATTAAATGGACAAAACTTGGGCCAATACTGATTACACAAAAAACAAAGTATGGCAAGATTTGGCAGTCACAGATAGAAACACACATTAATCAGAATTATCCACAAATTTGAAGGCTCCTTCAGGCAAAGGTGGGAGGTTACTCCTTTTAACATTCCACAATAGATGAGTTAAGTGATCTTTATTGACACTAGACACAAGCTTAATTAATCTTCCTGGAGCAGATTCCTAGAGTAATAAATTGCCTTATTTTCTTTTTCCCTATTGCTGATATACAACTTATAAAAAACATTTAAAAGACAAATACCATGTAGCATGAGCACTAAAACAGTATTTTCACAGGTCTGACTTAAGTAAATGCATTTAAACTTTGTTAATTTGTTCACACTACACACTATTCAGCAATCAAGGTGAAAAACATGTTATCACAACTGCTGGTTATCCACTGTTAGCTGTTTTAAAATATATGCTGGCCTTAAATGTACTATCATTTACTCTTCTTACAATAAATGCTGATCTTAAGGGTCATATCGGGAATTTTAACAGCCTGAATGCAAACTTGAAGATGCTGCTCTCATACATGAAAAAGTCCTAATAATATCATATATTACCATTGCTCCTGATACTACTTATTTTACCTCCTCTGAGAGCTCACAATTGTCCAAAAGTCCTTATTTTAAATACTGAAAAATTATATACAGTGGTGAGCAAACACCACTATTGCCAAAACATTTGGGAAAATGCCAGGGGTGTCCAGATCATCCACAAATCAGGAATAGGTATAAAGAGCATTCAAGAAAAAAGTATAACTATACTGACAGTAGAAGTAAATAGATCAATAAAATATGGTAGATGGATTAAGGCAGTGAGTGAGCTTTGCAAATTCTAATTGCACATTCTTAACCCAGCAGTTGTATCACCCCATCTTATAATGGGAGTGATATAATGTAGACTAAAAGGCCCAAAGTTTTAACGTTAATATTTGAAAAAGTATTCATTTTTTAAATTGTGCTTGGAGTGTACTAATGCTTAACCTTTAATCAGTATCTTGCAATGCTTATTCATTTTATTTCTTCAATTTTCTAAATAATAATTAAGTTTTGCAAATTGTTTTTGGCCATGAAAAAAAACTCATAATTTTTCATTTTTCTGAAAATTTATGAAAAATTTTTCAGAAAAATGTAGGTAACATAAAACTTAGTCCAACAAACTTAGCATTACTCCAACAAATTAAGCGAATATTTACAAAAAAACACTTTGAAATTAACTTAGTTCAAGGAAAAAAGAAAAATTTTTATAAATTCTGCCTGTGTATGTAATGAATATTATAAAAATGAAATAGTAATGTAGAATAATTCATATCCCTTTTTTTTTTTTCCAAGGTTCTTCTGACATGCATCATATAAATATTAGATGATTTACTATTTGTGGCCACAAACCCTACTAGAATTTCTTTTATTTTCTTTGGTAATAACTTCAAAAAGTTTTTCGATAGTGAAAATTAAGCCATTGTGTTTTACTACACAAAAGACTGTACTGGCAGAACACAATGAAGTAACATAAATGATATCAGTCTCCCAAGGTGCACTCAGCTTACACAAAGTGAAAAACAATATTTAAAAAAAAAAAAAAAAAAAAGCAGCCTATAGAGAAGACTAAGGACACTATCAAGATGGATTACCAAAAAGTAACAATTACTAATCCACATCCAGTGAATCACCAGTATTAAATATTTTTTCTGCTGGCTCTGTCAGGCAATGTAATAATACCACCAGGTTGAAAAATTTTATACCATAAGAATTTAGTTAAGCTTTAATAACCTTAAGGCTGGCATTCCATAAAACAAACTTTACCAGGGGCTCACATCTGGTGAGTATGGGCTTGGCAAACCCAGGGTCCTGAGCTGGATATCATCATCCTTCTCTTTCTTGGTGATTCCTTCCTTCGTTCCTTCCTCTCTCTCAGGGTAACTTGGGAATTTCTTTTGACTGATGCATTATAAGCCTCAGGCTTCCTTGCATCATATGGCAGAATTTGACAATTTGCATATAAAGTTATATATGCAAATTGTCAAAGTTTTCTACTTTCATCACTTTGCATTTCTTAACAATTATTAACATAACAATAAAACAGCAGTGCCATCCCACTTCCATAATGGGAAAGCATTTTCCCCTTCAGAATCTCAGAGTATATAACTGTAGGTTTCAGATTTTACAAAGTCTGGCAGCAGTGCTCAAACTAGAAGATTACCACTGTAAGCAATCATTCACTGCTGTTGGTGGCAAAAATGGTCACTAGGCCAAATCTAGTGAATGTCCTCGAGCTGCCCATCATTCATTCAATCTGAAAAAAAAAAAAAAAAAAAAAACAGTTTGAAAGACTAGTGATGCTGAGTGAGTCACCGAAGAAATTAGCTTCTACTGCTACTGTAACCTCGGTCTGAGGTGATACTGCACACAATTTAAAGTGAATTCTGGTGACATGACACAAACTTGGAACAGCAGTGCTGTAAAAAACCATTTGTTGTTATTGAGACATCAAGGTTCACTGTTATTGGCGGCTAAATGACATTCAAAAGGTCCCCATCGGAAAGGTCAGGGAATGACCACCGCATATCCCGGAGCAATATGGCCTTAGTTGCTAATGCTCCTAAAAACCAAATAACAAACAAAGCTAGTCAGTTTAAATCCTTTATTCACATCTGAAACAAACTGGCTTGAGAGTGATTCACTTGCTTCCAGTGTGCCCAGTAAATGTGTGATAAAAGGTTTATTTTCCACGCAATACTCCATGCGACGAGAAATTTACCAGGATTTTTCAATGAATGAACTCATGTATTGTTATTTGTTTGATAAAGTAATTTAAATAGCGATTTAATAAAATTCTATGCACTGATACCTCAGCTTAAAGGGGAGAAAAAATTAAGCCTGGTTACCAATTCTGATAAAAGCATTAAACATATATGAGTTCCACTTAAATTCATATTTCAGTCCAGCCCCCACACACATTAAATAAGAATTTTATTTATCAATTTTTTTTTTTACTAATTCCGAATTACAGCAGATAGTTGATAAAGTTTACTTTAAAAACTGAGCAGTAAAATGCATTTCCTCCAATCTCAAATTTTTAAATTGAGAAATACCATGATTTCCAGGTTTTAAAATATAACATTAGAGCATCTTCTTCAGAGGGGAAACTTGCCGAACTTCCTTAAAATAATCCGGCTTGATAACCCCATTGGTATCACCAGGCGATAGAATTACGTTATTTGTTGATCTATAAAACTTTAATCCATCATCCATGGCTTTCTTAACATTCAGTAATATGTATATGTCACAATTAGTACGCATTCCACTAATAACCCCAGATTCTCCAGGCAACCCCGGGGAAAAATGTATATGATTGCGGGTCATCCGTGACAAACCTTCATTACGAATTTTTTCCCAGTTCGAGAAATACGTTCCGTGTACAACAGTTTCGGGAACGTCGGAATAATCCAAAGCTATCAACAAACCTTCTTCGGGTATAACAATCGAGTGACCTTGGTTTGCCCTAATTTGAAGTGAGCCAGTTTGGGGATGGTTACGAAGGGTAAATCGCTGCTTCTCGTTAGTTTCCACTACGTTTATTATGTCTTCTACTTTGTACTTTCGAAACTGCTTTAATGCCAACACAGCACTTACGTCCAAAAATCCTCCATCGACCATACGTAGTCCTTCTCGTTCTGCTCCATGACGCAATAACCAAGACAGCGATTTAGAAATCTGTACATTGCAACGACTTCCAATTTTATATTTTCTACGAGTATCACTCATTTAAATTATATGGCGGACTTTAATCACATAAAATTAGGTTCCTACCTTCTACCTACATTAAAAAAAAAAAAAAAGAAAAGAAAAATCCACATTGGTTGTAACAAACACCGAGTAAGTAGCCAACAGTGGTAAGAATATAATTTCTAACCTCTTTCGATGGCACCAAATCCATTAACTTGTGTCGCTACCACAGAGTAGTAAGATATATTACGCTGTAGCCACAGAGAGTGGTCAATTACTCCCAGCGCCAATAGTTCAAGAACGTGAAACTAACGCGGCCATCACAACCCACAGAGTAGTAATGCTCACGCCCGATGCTAATCAAGTTGTTACTGTATTTGGTGTTCGTTGAGTTCGGTTAGTATTCGTTGAGCGTAGCAAATTAGTTTTACGGTAAACATCCAGTTTACGGGGGCACCTCCGTTCTTCGGCGAGAAAGAGAGAGAGAGGGAGGAGGCAGTGATTGGCAGGTGAAGGCACCTCCCACTCACTGCTTTCCCCCTCTCCCGCACGTTATAGGTAGATGTCACCACAGAGAAGTAACACTGTGGATGTCACGTACCATCACAATATGTTGGAGTTGAAATGAAGAAACTGCAACTGGGAGCAAAAAAAAAAAAAAAAAAATAGGTGAATATATATACAGTACAATTTTTTTTAAAAGGAGTGACAAAAATTAACACCAGCCACACCACTGATACTTCTCGCCCGTACATTACTAGACGATTTCGAGTGCATTAACAATGAGAATGCTCGTGCACGTCTAGAAAAATGCTTTTTTTTTTTTTATTGATTAAATTAAATCTTTTATTTTATTTATTTACAGTATTTAGTATTACTACTCTGTGGCTATGGTCCTTGTGATAGCAAGCCGCCGTTCGCAAACGAATCATAGATCACAATATCACTGCCTGTGATTTAGCACTGCTAAATCACAGGCAGCTTTGAACAGCCTGCTCAGTGTTGTCCTGTCCAATTCTTAATGTTATCAAGCTACAATGTACGTCTTCTCCCAGGCTTTCTTTCTACCATTCTCCCCCTCAATAATTAGCCCTGGAATTGCATATTTGTTCCTCTCATCAGGTGTCCAAGATACGCCATTTTTTTTCTTTGTCCTTTAGCAATTCACAAGTTTTCCAATTCTTTGCACCCTTGCACTCTCATTGGTCACCCTTGCTGTCCATGTTATCATTAGCATTCTTCTGTATGGCCACTTTTCAAATGCTTCTAGTTTTTTAAAGTTGTTAGTTTTCAGTGTCCATGTCTTGGCACCATACAACAAAACTCACCAAACATAACATCTCATCATCTGGATTGTAAGGTGGTGATTCAGGTTTCCATTGCACAATGCAGGTCTCATTTTAAGAAAATACTCCCTGGCCATTTCAATCCTTGCTTTTATTTCCATATCCGGTTTGTTTTTGTCATGTCCAACATTCCTATATCCTGATGCCTAGATATTTGATTTTGTCAACTCTACCAGCCTTCCGTTTAACATGAGGGGTGGTGTTGGCATTGCCCCATTTAGGATTATCAGCTTAGTCTTGCTGATATTAATCCTGATAATTAAATTCATTCTTTCACTTTCTTCGCTCATACGATTGAGGAGTATCTAAGTCCTGCATATTAATTGTACAAAGTACAGTGTCATCTGCATAGCAAAGGTTGTTAAACAGTACCATTGACAGATATTCCTTCACTTCTTCCATCTAATGCTTTCTTGAAGGTGACGTCCGAGTAACTGTTAAGCAGGAGCGGGAGAGTACATATCCTTGCCTGACTCTACGTTCAATGTTGATGTTTTCTGTGTTTCTGCCATCAACTACAACAGATGCCGTTTGGTTGCTGTAGAAGTGTTTGATTATTCGGATGTCTTTTTCATCAAGACGGACTCCTCGAGGATCTTGATGAGTTGGATTTGATCGAAAGCCTTAAAGTCAATAAAACAAAGATGGGCATCGATCTGTTGTTCTTTGCATCTTGACCTGGGTACAAAATAGTGCTTTGCTTGTACCCAGTCCTTCCCTAAATCCAAACTGCGCATCGTTCTTTGACTGCTCACAATTCCTGAAAATCCAATTTTGAATTATTTTTAGGAACATTTTGTGGACTTGGCTCGTCAAGCTGATTAGTCTGAAGTCTCCACAAGTCCCGTTTAGTTTTTTTGGAAAGAGTGATGAACGTTGATGTTAGCCAGTCCCAAGGAATGTTGACCGTGTTGTAAATTCTGTTAAATAATTCAACAAGAATGTCGGTGTTTTTCCCTTTTACATTGATTTAATCACCTTCTCCACCCCGAATCTTAGGATGGATGGCCCTACCACTGCATCGTTATTGTCATCTAGCCAGTGGCGTAGCCAGGGTAGGGTCAGTGGGTACATTGTACCCCCTGGCGCCGAAATTTGGTAATGTGGCACTTTTTAGCATGTCCAGTTTTTCTGATTCTTCCATGATATTCTCACCTTCAGATTGAATTTGGCTGTATTAAAAGTACCAAGACACTCTAATGCAGATATTGATTCAGACTACAATCCAATCATAACCGAGATCAGACAAAAATTTAAGGCTACTAGGAGAAAGCAGCCAATTAAGAAAGTTTACTTCGAGTTAAAAAGTTAAAGTTAAAAAATTCAGAAACGTGTCAATTAACGAAGACATGCCTTAACGAAAGAATGTACCACATCCATAGGCAGGAGGAGAGGGGAGTGGAAGATCTTTGGAACAGTTTTAAATCTGTTTTGACTGAAACGAACTCTGAATTTCTAGGTTATAGAAAATGTCTAAAGAAGGACTGGACAGAGCATTTAACAACTGCAATGCACTCTGAATCAATATCTGCATTAGAGTGTCTTGGTACTTTTAATAGTGCTCCAGAAACTCTGATTGATCATGATATAATCAATTTGGTTTCTGACCACGTTTTGTGTATTGTCTGGGGGCGACTTCCATGTACTACTGCTCTGTAGGCAGTAGCGTAGAAAGGCATTGGCATTGAGGCAGGTGCCAAGGGCGACGGTATCAGAAGGGCGCACTGACAGGCCACATCAGTTTCGTGTCAAGCTATTTCGACACCCGAGGATTGCTGACGAAATGGCGCCCCTAGATGATGTCGCATTAGGATGAGAGCAGAGGGCGTGATGAAAATTAATTTTTGCCAAACGTTTTCAGAGGGCGATTTAAGCCTACATGCATCCTTAAATCTGAATACATACTGCATAGCAGCTTAGCTCTATTTGACATTCAAACCTTAACTCTGAAGGGACCAATCAAGCGAACGCTTCATCAGCGCATGCTCGAATGGTTCGCAATTCATGCATTGTGTACGTTCTACGATACTGAATAAGTTAGAGCTAATAAATAATGTGCGTTTTTGCTTGCTATATAAACAGGTAATCGTGAATATTGTGATTTATAATTTAAATAAAACAACAAAAGCCCAATTAATTTTAGAAATGCCACCAAAGAAAAAAAGCGAACATCAGTACACGAACATGGGTTGAGCACGCTGAATTAAGAAAAGACAGATGTAGATTAGATGTGCGGAAATTTGCCTTTAGCCAGCGGGTGGTTAATTGCTGGAACAAACTTCCATCTGTCGTTGTGGAAGTTGATAGGTTGAATAAATTTAAGGAGGAACTGGACGGGCATTTGGAGGGAATGGTGTGATTTTTTTTTTTTTTTTTTTTCTGGCTGATGCTGCATAAGCTCATACACTTGCTTTCTTGCATCAAATGCCACTGCTACTACTACCGCGTATAAATACTACATAACCCCAGGGGCTCACATCTGGGAGTGTGGGCTTGGCACACCCAAGGTCCTTTGCTGAATATCATCATTCTCTTTCTTGGTGATTCCTTTCTACTTCTCTTTCTCTCTCTCAGGGTAACTCGGGAATTTTTTTTTTTTTTTTTTTTTTTGGCTGGTGCAGGTAAGCCTTAGGTTTCCTTGCACCATATGGCTTATAATAATAACAAAAAAACAAAACAAAAATATTCCGCTAGCTTACAAAATTGGCTTATAATGAGCCGCTCCAAACCCGAAAGTGACAACGAAAACGAACATAGTTCAATGAGGATGAAACAAATGATGATGCAATTCGATATTGTCACTAGTTCCTAAATTTGAATTTTTTTTTTTTGAAACTGTTCAAAATGTCAGAGTCACTCGGATATTCAACAACTGTAACAGAATTAGGGGAAATTTACGGCAATGTTTGTATGAAACAGTACATGGACACTTGGGATAAAGAAAACACTCTGTCAACGCATAGTGGTATCAAGGATTTATTATACACATTTGCCTCCACATTCATACAGACATAAGAGATGCACACGTAAGAAATACGTAACATGGAAACTCAAGATGCTCTCCATACTATCGAGCCAGAATAATTCCAGAACTGCTAACAGCAATTATATCAACAGCAGTGGCAAAAGTACACTGCTGCTCAGAGAGAGAGAGAATCTCGAACAGGGTGCTCACAGTAGAAAGAATGGATACATAGAAACTAGTTGATGAGCTTGACTTCTCGGTTTGTGGGACAGGTAGTTGGATACGTTTTACGGGTACCATTAATGTTGCATATGGCGAATTAAGAGCTACATCTCTTAATTCGCTCTTAGCAACAGCACTGTTGCCTAAATTGCTTGAAGGCCAGAGGTGCGAACAATGCGTACCCAGTTGTCTCTCATAATCCATCGTTAAATTGAATATTTTCTTCGTTCTACGGAAACTATTTTAAATGTAATTACCAGGGGAAACTCGAAAAATTTCGCTATAAAGAAGTTCGTTAAACAGAGTATAGTGTTTGTGGAAGGTGCCACAAGTGGTTTCCCACATCTGCGCCATAGTACTTTGTGAAGAGGTACAGAATCTCTGTAAAGGCCAGAAAAGTTTAATGTCCAGTTTGTGTCAAAGTACTGTTATGTTCTGTAGCCTTGCCTTTGGCTGCTTTCCTACTTGGCTGCTAGTAGGACCCCACGTTGCCCGCCACCACAGCTGAGAGGTGAGCCAGGCTGCCCATCATAATCTGTTCGTTAAACAGGGGTCCGGCTGTACTTATTATTATAATAATTTTACCAATTATTCAAAAAAAAAAAAAAAAAAGGCGCGTAGCCACAAATTTATCAAGGGCGTCAAAAACCTAGCTACGCCTCTGTCTGTAGGTATCACAATTTCCAGCAGTGACATAGAAGCTGAAATCATGGCAATAGTTAAAGTGCAGGGTTAAACTGTAGGAACCTGGCCCATTAACTAATAAAAAAATAAATAATAAATATAATCTATACAGTAAAAGCTCTTAACTAGCACTTCGGCAAATGGAAAACTCTAACACGGCATATCGTATATAAACAAAATGTTCTTGGAGTGGGATTTATCCCCTGCGTTGGTGAGCTATGACGGTCGATCTCCCTCTACCCCCCTTTTTTGGAGTAAAATAAAATAAATAATGTTCATTTATCCTCTGGACGGCTGAAAATCACAAGAGTTTATAACTTTGTTTGTAATTGTTCATAATACGTTCAAATAAATATGTGGTACTCCTTTACTTTAGAGTCACTAAACATGGTTAACTCGCAAGTCACTGCCAGCTCCAACATGTCGTGAATCTTATTCTAACGAAGCAGTTCCAACTTGTCACCGAACCTATAATTCTGATGGAGTATGCACAATGCTTGCTGTATTTGATTACACAGCATTCAAAATAAGATCTTTCAGTAATTTTTTTATATACTTTTAAACTGTTTTCTAAAAGAATTTAAAATTTTTGTTATTCTTCAGTTTATGGGTGCACCTCCAGAGGAAGTGGCTTCTTTTGCTTGAATCCGTCCCAAATCACTGGCATAAACTAACATAACATTTTTTCATTAGCCAAAAATGAAAGTATATTAAAAACCCACACTTCTTTTGCTTGAATCCATCCTGAATTTAGCCATGCCTGCAACTCCAGATTATGGGTGAAAAGTACTCATAATCTGGAGTTCTGCCTAATTTTCTCCATTTTCGGAAAGAATAATGAAACCTGAGAACTTTCAGTAATTTTTGTACACTTTTAACGTGTTTTCTGAAATAATTAAAAATAATTTTCTACATTTGAGATTACCTAAAAAAATCATAAAATACAAATTGTTGTGGATTTCATTTTCATTTCCTTGTAAGAAAACGGAAGTAAAGGAAAGCTATGAATGCAAGAAAATGTACAAGACACACTTACCTTTCAATCAGTGGTGTAGCCAGGATTTTTTGTCAGCAGGTGCATTCACAAAAAAGGTGCCAATTGCCTGATGCAAACCTACCTGTTATTTTTGGTTTTGGGAATACAATGTACATGTTGATGCAAGCCTGGCGACACCACCGCTTTCAATCCTTCGCAGGAAAAACCAAACGACACAATACATGAAAATGTCTTCAAAATGAAACTTGTGTAATTAGCTATTCAGGGCATGTGCAAGATTATCACTTGAGATATGGTTTTTTTGATAAAGGTATTACTGTATTTTTGGACAGTTTAATATATATACACTAAGTCACCACTGAATTATGACCAACCCTATGAAAACTGAATGCGACCCATTGACATGAGGTACGAGAGTGCGCAATTAGTCGACCCACGTAGCATAGATAAGGTGTCAGTGGTTCAGTAGGTAGTAAAATTCTGAGTGTGATGTGTAAAAGGAAGGATTTATCGGACTCTGATAAAGGACAGATTGTGGGTGCTCAACAAGCTGGCCTCAATTTCCCAAATGGCTGAACTGGTGGGGGCGTTTCAGAGCCTCTGTAGTTAAAGTGTACCAGGATTGGCATCAAAATAGTCAAACAACGACCCGACGGCAAAACTGCAAAGGTCAGCGAAAGGTTGATGTTAGAGGTAAGCGCCGTGTCCGACAACTCGTATAGGCGAATAGGCACAGCACTGTAGTTGACTACCCAATACAATATGGGCCAACACAGAACAATATCTGGCATGACCACGCATCGCATGTTCGCACATATAGGCTATACCAGCAGACGACCCCTACAGCATCCTCTCCTAATCAAGGTTCATCGGTGTAAAAGGCTCACCTGGTACAAAGAGCATGCAAGTTGGATGTTAGAAGACTGGAAGAAGGTGTGCTGGTCGGATGAGTCACGTTATTTACTCCACAACGTGGATGGTCGGGTACAGATTTCGCATCAACAACATGAGGCTCTTGATCCATCATGCATGGTATCAAAAGTGCAGGCCAGTGGAGGCGGTTCTATGGTGTGGGGCATTTCACTGGCAGGAACTTCGACCCCTGGTGCATATGGAACAACATATCAGTGGTCTCTACAATCGTCAACTGCTTGCTGACTGTGTACACCCCGCTATGTTACACTTTTTCCCACATAGCGGTGTTGTCCAAGATGACAATGCGCTGAACCATCAGGCACTTGTTGTGCAGGAATGGTTTGAGGAACACAGTTGACTTCCAGCATATCGATTGGCTTCCGAACTCTGCTGGTATCAATCCCATCACTTGTGGGACACTATGGAAAGGTATATCAGGCATCTGGATACACCAATCACCTCCATACTTGCCAAACAAGCTGTGTGTAATGCTGGTCGCATTACACACAGCTTGTTTGGCCATACCTCCTGAACACTCCCAACATCTTGTTGAATTGATGCCATGTCGGATAGCTGCTGTACTGAGGGCAAAAGGAGGACCTACGAAGTATTAGGTAGGTGGTCATAATTCAGTGTATATATACAGATAGATAGCTAGCTAGATAGTTCTTGTGTACACGTTTTAAATTATATAGAAGTCGATACATGATGCTTGTGTATCGTCTGAAAATATAGTCACATGATATCATTACAGCATATGATCTCCAATGGCTAAATATGCCTGACAGCAGTGAACCATGCTCAATATAAGGGTGTCTATAAGATTGTGGAGATTCAAATCCCATTCTTCCGCCAGTGCAGACCAAGTGACCGAGGAGTTGCAACGAGGCACTCAAGGGTATCCCACACATGTTCGATCAGATTTAAGTCTGGTGATCACGCTGGCCACAGCAGTCGTTGGATCACTTCAGTTTCGAGATTAAATTCTTCCACCACTTGAGCTCTATATTGTATTGTGCATCAAAAGAAAATCTGAGCCAATTGCATCCACAAATTCACACATAGAGTTCAAGGATCTGTTCTCAGTACCTCTGCGCAATTATAGTACCCTTATCAAAAACATGGAGGGGTCTGGCCATTGATCATTATTCCATCCCACATGAGAATTCTGCCTCTACCATGTTTCCTTTTCTCTGATGTTGGAGGGATGGATGGTACCGCATTCTTCGTCTCCAGATGAAATAACGTCTAAAATCTGTTTGTAGGTTAAAACGGACCCAATGAACAGAACTGAACCCCATTTGTCACGGCTCCAATTCACATGTTCATGACACCGGTTTTGATGAGCTTTCCGCCAGTTTGAGGTTAATGGTATACAAACCACTGGCTTCCCTGCAAGGAGTCCACCTGAATTGAGCCTTCTTATCACAAGCCAGTTGGAAATGCTTCCACCTGTGGCCACAGCAACCTAAAGAGACAATTAATGACAGGATATCGTAGGGTTCTGTCTTGCTGTTAGAGCCAGACAGTGGTCTGTTCTGGTTGACGTAGCCTTCGTGCAACCTTGGCCAGCTCTTCTTGTAATGGTTCCCATCTCCTGAAACTGCTTCCATAGTGCCAAGATGACAATGAATGACACATTAAGCCAACGTGCCACCTGAGACTGCCTGGTTCATGTTGTCCAACAGCCTGCCATTTCAAAGAATCATCTAAACGACGATGATTTGGCATGAATAATTTGCATAATGTGCAGCTCTGTAAGGTGGTAGATCGATTTCTATTGGATACTCAGAATTTGCATGCCAGGATGCCCATTACATTTATCAAATAATCAAATATTTTGAAAACCCTTTGTGATACTTTAGTATACACTAATTTTAGTTCCTGCTTCAAATACCATGGAGTTCTATTTGCTCTTTAGGTAAATTTAAATCACAAACTAATAGCTGTTCAACTCTTCTTGCTTAATTAAGTGCAAGCACATTATAATTTTCTGGTTGGTAATCTAAATCTTTTGAAATCAACAGTCCAGCAAAGTCTGAAAAACAAGAATTCTTGTTGTAGTTTTGGGAAGATCTGGTATGGTATCAGCAGATAATTATTTGAAACAAGCCTTAATGCAGATAATATGTTAGGATATTTGTTGCTATGCTTGCTTTTTTTGGACATCCCTAAAATGAAGAAATAGCAATCATCTATGTGGTAAATTGACTCTCACCATACCAAAGGAACAACAAAAGACTCTTAATATTCTCAGTTAGTCACTTCATCAGATTTTTTGTGATGAAGTGACTAACTGATGTGGAGCCCAAGTTTTGTCCTAATCACCAATCTTGCAGCCAAAGTACAAAGAATATGCATGTTTAGTAATACTGTAGCTTTTCTTTCAGAATAGTTTTTGTTGTACAACATCCACACACAAATTTTCAGAGTAATTCATATGCTTCCTTTGCTTCTGTTTAAACATTTTAACAATGCAATGCTAAGAAAAACACAGAAGAAAAACAGTATGCAGTAGATATGCACATAAACTGCACTACAATTGTCTTTCCATTGCGGAAAAAGAGAGGTAGGAGGCAGATAGACAACGTTTGAATGTGTTAACCCTCCCCAACATTACCAACATCTATGAGCACATGCATACGTTATTCACAGGTATAGAGAACAGTCACATCTACTTCCCTATATTGTTGTAAGGTATTATGGGTAAATACCTTTATATGTAGAAATTGTGACATGATGTGAAATTTTAAGCATTATTTTCAAAATTATGCATAAAAATTGATTCCAAACAGCTGATATATTAGAAGGTAAACAATGTTGGCTCATGTTATTAATTATAAGTTTAAACCTGATTTTCATACATAAGTACAATTCTACATGAATGTGTAAAACATTGGAGTGTAACCAGTGTTATTTCTATGCAGCAGCCTAAACAATTATTGAAATCACTGCAGTATACAGCATTTGTTGTTTGTGATATTTTACCCACAAACAATACATTTTTGAATCTTGATAAGCAGACAATGCACTTTCTCAACTGAGTAGTAGAGTGCTGCTGTATGAACCAGCTAATTTTATTTGGTGTTATTGAAATTATATGAGGGCTGTCTTGTCTTTTGTCCTTTCAAGTGTGTGTTTTTTCAGTCAGCAGAATTTAAACTTTCTAGTTAGTGCAATGTTTCTTTAAGTTTGCCTTTACAGCAAGTTGTAGGTGCCTCCGTAGCCAGGTGGGCAGGAGCGGCAGTGGTAGCACACGCTTCTTGATTAGACCGGGATTTGAGCCCGTGACCACCAAATGCAGAGGATGTGGAAAGGTCAGGGAATGACCACTGCATATCCCCGGAGCAATATGGCCTTAGTTGCCAATGCTCCTAAAATCCAAATAACAACAACAACAACAGCAGCAGCAGCAGCAAGTTGTCCTGCTTTCGCTACTTCTAAATAAATGGCAAATCTGCAATTTATATAAATCCTCAACAGATAGTAGATGGTCTCTTTTAAATAACTGACAGATTAACATTATGGCAATGCTAATTTCTATGAAAGTAGCATAATATTATAAATAAATAAATTTTCTGTTTATACTCCGGGACGACCAAACGGTCAGAGGAGTTTACAAGAAACAGCACCGTATTCAGCAGTCACGGGCTTGAACCCCGGTCACTCAAGGCATGTGTACTTATGCACCCGCACGCCTGACCACTAGGCTATGGCGGCCTTCTTATGGCACCTTGTTAAGGTCGCTGTAAGCAGTACAAAGAAAAAAATGAATGAAAGATCTTAGTCTGAGACCAAATAAATGGACTCCCCACTAACCTTTTCCTCTGCCCTAGCTTGCTGTTTCCTTGATTGCTTCTCTCACCTTGCCAGGATACAAAACATGACACCTATGACTACCAGAAACAGTTAAGCTAACACAGCAGCAAAAGTACAAACCAGTAAACATCACTAAAAGAAGTTTCAGTGATGTTTACTGGTTTTCTATGTTGTGGGACAGTCGTGTGACAGAAAAACATTCTGTGCAGCAATGGGAAGAGAGGGAGAAATTTTTACAGGGAGAAGTAACATAAGCTGTGTTCCACTTATTGAACCAAAAAAATTAGGTTCGTTTTCCATCTTTGCATATAAAGCTCAGATTATATAAAATTATATATAAAGCTCATTATATAATTCCGCTACCTACCTAAGAGAAGTGTTTCCCAATTTAATAGATGCAAAACTGAAGGAAGAAATTTTCACTGGGCCTCAAATAAACTCCTCAAAATTGTGTATTTGTAACAAATCTACAGTTAAAGATACTGAGCAAGTTGGCGATGGTTTAAAGCAGTTATATTTGGATTTCTTCCAAGAAATCCATGCACAACTTTGTTAACACAAGAGATTCCAGAATTTGGGAGATATAGCTGATGAGCAAGGGGGAATGCTTTCATCAGGATTTATCCACAATGGAAATAATGGTACATACCAGGGTCTCTGGATACTGCCATGACAGGAGATTACTGCTGGTTTCTTAAAGAGGGAAAGCAAAATTGACTGTAAGAAAAACTCTGAGCGACAAACATTTCTAAGGAAATATATGTAGTACATTATAGTTTTTATTAAAATCTTTTAAAACGAATAAGACTCATTTTTAAGACAGCATATATATTATTGTATGATATTTGAAATCATTAAAGTTACTATAATTTCAGTATTTCAATCAATGGAGTATTATTCAATTTCAATTCAGTATTATTCAATGTTACAATTCAGTATTATATCAATGGAGATGTGATAGAAACATAATTTTGATATTATTGAAATCAGCAATCCAATTTCATTTTGATTATGCAACTTTTGCTATAGAAGTACAAAAAATTTAATACTGAATACTAATTTTTTTCTTACATTATACAGCTGGAATCACGGACAAGTCTAAGTATACTCTGTTTGGAATCTTCTAAGACTTTCAGGAATACTACTTTCTGATGTAAATCAAACTATCTCTTATTGTGTGTATTTCTCAGAGATAAGTGATGTCATTAAAATGCTTTGGAATCATATCCCAATACTAAATTTTTTTTTATAGCCAGATGTTTTTTTTTTTAATTTACTCTCCCAATATATGTTGATCACACACACACACACACCTAAATTTATTGTCCCAATGCACATTGAAGAATAGTGTTTTTTTTTCACAACATACCTTTATTAATCATCCATATTTTGATGGTCCTTTTCAAAGTAATCCCCAATTGATGAAATGCACTTACTCCAATGTTTCTGCCATTATTCAAAAACATGGTGGAAGCAAATTTTTGATATGCATTTGAAAATTGCCTCCAATGTCTTTGCAGCTTCTGACAACTGGAAACATTTTCCGCACAGCTCCTTCTCTAACTCTGGAATTAAAAAAAAATTGCAAGGTCAGGGAAGATGAGGAACATATCTGACATATTAATGCTGGCTAAGTACTTGATGACAGTATGAGCAATGTGAGGTTTCATATTGTCATGATGCAGCATCCACCCACCTGCATGCAGTTGTGGTTGTTTGTGACGAATGCGATTCTGAAAAGTATGCAGTACAGTTGTATGATGTGGCACATGGTTAATCATTCCTTGAATGTCAAAAAAAAGAAATGACAATAACCTTTTCTGCAGAAGCCAGAATTTTTTGCTTTTTTTGGTGTTAGTGATGACAATTTTTTTTGTTTTGTTGCTTACCACCTATCTTACCTACCCACCATTGAACATACCTGCTAGGCCGACCGGGCTAGCCGGGTGGGTAAAGTACCTGCCTGGAAACCCAAAGGTTGCGGGTTCGAATCCCGCCTCGGGCTTGGATCAGAGTAGTGCAAAAACTTTGAGAGGTGCATTATGGCCACAGAATCCAATGTGCCAACAACTAATGATGCAATGAAATATGCAATGAAATACTATTGGAGTTTTATAGCTAATAACTTCTCACAGAGTCATCCTGCTACACTCATATTTTTCAACTTTTCATGCCCATTTCCAAAGAGTATTTCCTTTTTAGTATAAACATTTTGATATAATGGAAGTGACATTGCAATTGTTCTAATCAATGTCCATAACTGGATACGTCGACCACGTCAAGTGTTAAATTCTGATGGTTGTGAACAGTTCTGAATTACTTAGTGGATTGTTGCTCTGTCTTATTGTAATTGTGACCTTTTAAAGTATGTTGAAACTCAAAAGGAGCTCATTCTTCCAAATTGTAATGAGTTTAATGAACAGAATGTTAAGCAATTAGAAATCCTCGGTTTAAAAATGTTTGCCATAGGCAGAGTAAAATATTTATAAATTCTGAAATAGTACTTAAAAATGATCTTTAACTTATGTATGTGTGTTTTTTCATTTTTATTTGTATAGTTAATATTTCATACTCTTAGGTCATTTTCCCTTCTAAGAGGTTTTCCCTCGTAAGAAGTTCTAAACCTCCACTCCCTTGGAAAACTTCTTATCTGGGTTCTACTGTATTATACTGGAATGAAAAGGAGAATCTGCTCTCTCTTAGGTGCTAATTAACCCTTTTGGATGTATACAGGGTGTATCATAATATTAGTATTAGTAGTGGGCAAATGATTCAAGAAAACAAGGCAAAAAAAAAAAAAAAAAAAAAAACCAGAAAAACCTACCAATCCCCTCTAAAAATTTGTATAATCCATTCTTTAAATTTATTCAAACTACCCACTTCAACAACACCAGATGGAAGTTTTTTTGGTGAAGGTAAAGAAAGCCTGCACAAGAACGATAAGAAACAGATAACTTACGTGGAAAATTAGTTTCCCGATACGGCACTCAGTCAGGGAAAATCAGTTTCCCGATACGGCGCTGCTCACTCAGTAAACAGGCGGTAGGTGTTATCGGTCTGGAGCAAAGTCGAGAACGATATATTGATTGACAGGTAGGCATGGAAAACGATGTGCTCACAGGTGTGCGAACACAACACATGATAACATCGGTTTAGTATCACTTTAGCAGCACTAATTGTAACTTGTCCTAATCGCACATGCCTTAACCTTTTTTCTCCATTACAGTATTCCATAATGGTGAAAAATGGTCAGGTGAACTCGACCTGAATCCCATGGGAGCTTGAACCCCTCCCGAATTGGAGGGGTAACCTTTTTTCTTTAGAATCAGTCATATTTAGAAATACATTTATAAAAAAATAAATATTTTTATGACAGTATTTTTATTTTCTTGTTCAATAATATGCCCCAATGGTGAAAAAAGGTCAGGTTACCTCCACTTGAATCCCATGGGAGCTTGAACCCCTCCCAAAATGGAGGAAGTAACCTAACCTTTTTTTTTTAGAATCATGGGTGGACTAGAACAAATTGCTTATTAACAAAATATTAATTTTTTTTACTGTACTTTTATTTTTAAAGACACTCGTGTGGATACACACAAATCATAACATCAATCAGCACCTTAAAAGATTCGTGGCTACTATTACGTGTTCACCATTCATTACAAAACTATTATGCACTGTTCTTTACTGGTAAATACACATCATAATGCCAACCAATGACAACACAGTAGCTTGTCGTCTGTTGCGCCCACCACCAATCATTTCATCGTTTGCCACGCCTACCTGTCAATCAATATATCCTTCTCGATTTCTGCTCCAGACCGATAACACCTACCTGTCTGCACTGATCAGAGAACTTCATATCTGCCTGCACAATTACCCCAGGTCCTTTTCATTCTCTACCACTGTCAGTGTAGTACCACAGAGTTGAAACGTTGCTCTGGCATTGCTGTTTCCCATATGTAGTACTTTACATTTGTCAATGTTAAACTTAATTTGCCACCTCTCAGCCCATCTGCTCAACCTTTCCAGATCCTGTTGCAGCAGCATAGTGTCAGTAGTGTCCTTGACAACCCTGCCAACCTTCGTATCGTCTGCAAACTTGGACATTAAGCTTGATATACCATCATCAATATTATTTATAAATACAGAAAACAATAATGGACCCAACACTGAACCCTGAGGGACTCCAATAATAACATTAGTCCACGATGAGCAGTGTCCATTGATTACCACTCTCTGTCTTCTCCCTATCAACCACCCCTTTATCCATAGCAGCAATTTGCCTCCAATGCCACACTGCTCCAATTTGTACAGCAGTCTTCTATGTGCAACAGTATCAAAAGTCTTTTTAAGATCCAAGTATATAATATCAAAGTTATTCCCTGCATCCAGTTCTTTTGTGACTGCATCATAGTATCCAATCAAATTGGTCACTATTAGGTCAGTCAACACTGAGATATTCAAGTGAGAAAGTTTCTTTATCATCACCTTGTGCATGCTTGTGTTTCTTATGGGAATTTGATTATCTGTCTTATTTAAAGAATTACTAAACTGTACAAACATTAATAGAGACTACAATTGAGATATTTATTTCATAAATTGTACAGCTATCAAAATTTCCTCACTTTTAACTACTAACATCATTTTGTACTTCATGGAAGGATATTAATTATTATGGCTCTATTTTGAAAAACAAATGCCATTATATAAGCCTCAGTTTGAAATACAAAGCTTCCAGTATCCTGGAAAAAGAAATATAATTGCCAACAAAGAGTTCCTGATTTGAGTAAGTATCATGTTTCTGAGTTAAAACATGGTTTTTTTCATTCCATTAAAAAAGGAGAACATATATAAACCCATATAAACATATACAAATCCATCATCAAACTTAGAGCATTCAGAAACTGTCTGAAAAAGAGATAAAACTTTGAATTCCTACTAAAATACAAAACTGTACAGGTTATGACACAGATGAGTATATAAGTAGCACCAAATTGCACAAAATCACTTTATTATGGTTTAAAATGACTTACTTGCAATCCAGAAAGGTCTCAATTAGTTTTCGTTGCTCTAATAATTATATTGACCTGAAAAAATAAAAACTAAAATTTCTATATATACAATTTAATAACTATAATGGAATTTAGTTTCTCAGTCTATTATTATTTGGACATAGCCTAATTTTTTTTTTAAATTTTTTTTTTTTTTTTATTTGGATATAATGTTAAAGGTAGACTGAAAATTAAACAGTTAAAACTGTTTAATTTTTTTTTTTTTTTTATATCTGAGGTTAAGTGATTTTTGCAAAAAATTAACAGACTGGATTATACAGTAAGTAATTAAGCTTAATTGTTTTATCTTGCTATCACATTTTCGCACTCAAAAGGAAGCAAATGCCTTTCAACAGGAATGAAGGAAAAGCATCAATATCATTTGGATGTTACATTAGCTCTGTTATTGAATTAATGTTTTCAAGGACATATGGTGTATACCTTTTATATACTCAGCTGCAAGATTCAGAAGTGTGTATACATGTAAAGTGTGTTAGTTGTTTGATGGCACCAGGGGTTCCCCCATCTCCGCATTGTAGTCTTTGTAAGTGACACAGAACTCTGTGGAGGCCAGAGATTTAAAAAGTGTGTGGGGAGTGGTCTGTTGTGTAGCATTATGTTCTGCTGTTTCTCTGACCCTACTGGGACCCACCGTTGCCCACACTTTGCCACAAAGAGGCAGGACAGGCACCCAATAGATTATTTAAGCACTCTGGCACAGGTTCCACCACTGAACACTAAAAAAAAAAAAAAAAAAAGGCGGGGGAGGGGGAATGAACACTAGAATTTGGCAAAGAGATTTACAAGAAAGCAGAATTTAGACATTGATTAGAATTTGGCAGCACTGTTAGGGGTGTACTCAGTCGGTTTAGTAGGCATCCCCAAAGAGGTCAGTGGAGACGAGCCCCACCAGGCAAAGTATGGAGGAGGCAGGGAGGGCAGGAGACAGAGACCTGTCTCTTCCCTCCCCCTGCCCTGGGATGGGGTTTTAAAGGGATCTGGGTTAGAGTACCCAGTGCAGATCACCAAATAGCATGCTGGCAGCAAAGCCGCAGTATGTCTTCGTCGGTGATGGTTGTCATGTCCATGTAGTGTCGAATCCGGTAGGAAGGTCAAACTGCCTATCCCACTATGGGGTGGGACATATTCATTAGCAGTGGGGAACCCGTAGTGCCAGTTTAACAAATTTTAACAGTAAATGAAAGTGAGAGCCCCCTGCCCCTCAAATGAATAAAGGACTTTTCTAAAATTTAAATCAATATTGCTAAGCATTTTTTTAAATAATAGGTGGCCCATGCAGGTATAAGAAAGTTTGTAAGTACAGTGGAATAAACTGTTATGCTGACATACTTTTCCCATGGGATCATGGAATCAGCACAAGGAAATTTGCATTTCAAGGTAAATGAATAGCTAAATTAATGTGTAGCACAGGTGTTTATAACTATAGAATATTCAGTGAAATTATCAAAGCACCATGATATTGGTTTGTTTATGCACAAAAAAAAAAAATCAGTTCATAAAAATTACAATTTGTGTCCTTGCTCAAGTCAACATGCCATTTTTCTTTCACCACTGATATTATTATTTATTAGGTAATAAAGCTCTAATCATGAAACAAAATGCTCAAATATTGCTGGAAAATCTTGACATTAGTCCAATGGGCTAACTCACAAACATGATCAATCAATATCCATTTATTTGACAAAAACCAGTTACAAGCAGTCAGTGACAATCTCTTACTGGTAGAGTACAGCATCTCAATGTACAGAATTTGAAAAAAAAAAAAAAGAAAAAAAACTTCCCAAAACAAAGCAGTGAGGAAACTATACTAACAGGCCAGAAAAACAAGAATAACAAGGCTTGATATAACCACTGTATAGCAACAGGGGCAAACAGAGCCAGAGCAGGATTGGGACAAGAAAGCAACCCTAGAGTTTAAAGTAAACCAGCCCAGAAACAGTAGATAGTGTGACCATGAATAAAAAGTACTCAGTGCATGGAAGATTTCAGAAAATCATGATATTAATGATTTATATCATGATTATCATTATATGTCAAACTCAGGAATGCTCATGTGCCCCAGTAGCATGTAAACAGCACACTGGTGTATAATTACCAAAAAAATTTACACTTTTATGTATTTTTACCTAGCATAAAAAATGGCAACCCACAATATTTATAAAGGTTTGCAAAATTTATGAAATTTTATATTGATAAAACTCCTTTAAGTGTTGTCATTTTTTTATTATTTTTGACTTTAACACAGTTAATCTGTAAAAGATTACTTAAAGACTGCACATGTCTAGTACACTCTCAATATCAGATATATACAGAGCAGCACTAGGCCACATGAGGCCTGGTGCAGCTGTTTTCAGATGCAGCCTGGCTTCTCTTAATCTTTCACACACACACACACACACACACACACACACACACACACACACACACACACACACACACACACACACACACACACACACACACACACACTTGTGTGTGTGTGTGTGTGTGTGTGTGTGAGAGAGAAAAAGAGTAAGAATGAGTTATTTCAGAAAATAAACAAGCTGTTTCTTCATTTTGTGCAAGTAAGACCATAGCAACCACTTAAAAAAAAAGCTTTATTTCTTTTCTTTGTACAACATAAAAATAAATTGGATTTATCATATTCTTTTAAAGTTGTTCTAATGTTTTATTTCATACCATTCAGTACAGATACATGCAATAAACATATACATTACTACATATACTGTATTAAGAAATCCATAAATTCAAATTAACTAACAGAAGTATATGCAACAAATACAAACTTTGTTAATAAAATTAAATTAATTTAAAAAAAGCCCTGTTACTCATACTGACTATTTAAACAAAGAAATTGGTCAATTTGTCCTTTTGCATTGTATCACTTCCAGCAGGTCAACTTCTGCAACAGATCAGTGGTCCATGAAATTTGCAAAATTTAATGGACCACTAATCTGACCATAAGAAACTCAGAATAAATAACAGACTTCTTTTCTCTGCTCAATTTCATTTCATGTGTCGTCTAAATTTTATCCTCACAATTAGAACTATGCTTTCAACTCACTGTACGATGATTACAAAAAGAATATTTGGCTGGTTCACTTTTTACTGATTGCATAAGAGCCGTAAAGCAGTTCAAAAACCTTGATGTAAGCATACAGTAAAGTATGCAATATAGAATTACAGTAAAGCAGCAATACAGAATTTAGAAATAGTATATTTTTTTACTGTTGTTATCAATTTATGATATGAAGGGAAGTTTATTAGGTCTTTTGAAAGCAAAATTATAGAATCACATACTCAAAATTCTTTTGAATATGTGATATAACATGCATTCACTTAGCACTTCAAACAACTTTTAGATAGTCAAATTTGTCATCAATATCAATACAGCTTTCATATATTGGCCAAAAAAAAAAAAAATTCAAGAGCCATACTGTAATAAAATTAGGCTTATGCAGTGTTGTAAGTACTGAAGTCCATAGCTCAAGGAGTGCCTGTATTTCCACTACATAACAGAGAAAATTTGATTGAGCAAGGCCCCATCATCTAATCACATCTCATGTGAGGCCCAGAGTGATTGATATACTGCATATACTGTCTTTTCTTCTAGGATTACAGAATAGGTATCACACTGGGTTGTACTAGAGGTACACAAGGTTTTTTTTTTCCTGTAAACTTGGGTCTGACATTAGCATTAGTTATGGCAAATGATTAGCATTAGCAGAGACATACGATGCAAGGAAGCAAGCTTATGCAGCATCAGCCAAAAAAAAAAAACGCTCCCAATTCACCCCTCCATTCATTCCAAATGCCTATCCAGCTCAGCCTTAAATTTAATTAGGCTATTAGCTTCCATAAAAGATGGAAACCTGTTCTACCAATCAACTACCCACTCGCTTGCTCAACCCATTCAAGGCCTTGTACACCTCAATCAGATCACCTTGTAGGTGCCTACTCTCCAGGCGCTGAAATTTGCAGAACTTTAGCCTTTCTTGGTAAGAGCACCCCTTTGTTCCCTTCACCAATCTTGTTGCCCTTCTTTGTACTCGTTCTAGCAACCAACTCTACATCCTTCCTAAAATGAGGCCTCTAGATCTGTACACACTACTCTAAGTGTGGCCTGACCATTACCTTGTATAACAGGATAACCACCTCCCTGTCCCTGCTAGCAAAATTCCTATATATCATCGACAAGACTCCATGACCTGCCCTGGTAGCCCATCTGCACTGCTCAGCGAACTTCATATTTGACTGCACAATTACCCCCAGGTCTTTTTCACTTTCCACTTCCCTGAGTGTAGTACCGCACAGTTGGTACGTTTCTCTTCAGTTATCGCTACCCATATGCAGTGCTTTGCATTTGTCAATGTTAAACTTCAGTTGCCACTTCTCAGCCCATTTTCCCAACTTATCTAGATCCAGATGGAGTAGCATACTGTCGTTAACAACCCTGCACCTACTGCACATTGCATAGAGAACGATACTTTACTATGCTACCTATCAACTCACGTTACGATGGTGACTCCATCGTAACATGATTTGATTGTACAGTGAACCAATTGTAAAGGGGGGTACATTGCATTTTTAACTATTTACGTGAAACTTCGGATAATTGGGGCAGCCGCTTAATCAGGCCAAAATGCACTAGTCCCGATGAGTCCCAAATAACCGGAATGGACTGTATATGGTATCAAAATTATTTTTGGCATTCAGTTCCTTTGTGATCACATCGTAGTATCCAATCAAATTGGTCAGACAAGACCTCCCTTTAACAAACTCATGCTGTGTCTTACCTATTACTGCAGTTTTGTCTAGATGATCCTGCAATGCTTCTTTAACCAGTGATTCCATTATTTTCCCCAGAACACAAGTTAAACTAACAGGTCTGTAGTTACTTGTGTCACCTTTTGAACCCCCTTTGGTGATACATTTGCACACCTCCTGTCCATGGGGACCTCCCCTGAGTCCTTCACTAAAGGAAGCTCTCATAATTATGGCTAAGGGTTTGCTTACTTTCTTTGCTGCCTCCTTTAATATAACTGGATAGATCCAATCCATCCCAGGTGCCTTTTTTATGTTTAACTTCAACAATTTCTCCTCCACTTTGCTCTCAGTTATTACAAAATCATTTACCTTCCTATTAGTGCTTGATTAACTTCTGACACTCCTCTCATTGAATGACTTCTCATGTGTGAATGTAGATGCAAAATACTCATTCAGTTTATCAGCTACCTGAGCATGATCATCAATAGTCAACTCATCTATGTTAAGTGATCCAATCTGATTCATCCCTTTCCTTCTAGAGTTTACATAAGTAAAGAACTCTTTACAGTTTTTCTTTGCATCCTTTGCCAAAGATTACTTGTAATCTGCCTTCGCCTACATAACCTCCTTTGTGACTTGATTACAGACATGTTTATACCTTCCATAGGCTTCTGTGTCACCTGGTACTTTATATGCATCCCATACATTCTTCTTCTCTGCCATGAGCCTCATTAATTCATCTAACATCCATTTAGGGCTAAACCTTGAACGGTATTTCTTAGTTGGAATGAAAAGCCTATTAGCCTCCAAAGTTAAGTCCCTGAAGGCTTCCCATTTAGAATTCAACGTTGGTAACATCATCAGTTGATCCCACTGTACAGAATTTAAGAACTGTTTGAGACCATTATAGTCACCTTTACAAAAATAAGAGCCCTTCCCTTTAGCCTTGATGATAGTTACATCTTTAAGTAAGACAGCAAGCTTATACAGCATCAGCTAAAAAAAAACAAACAAAAAGAAAGACACTTCCTATTTCATCTATTCATTCCCTCTCAATAGTTTGTCTAGTTCTTCCTTGAATTTATTTAAGCTATCAACGTCCACAACAACAGATGGAAGTTTGTTCCAGCAATCAACCACCCAACATGCTTGGGCCAAGGCAATTTCATATTATAAAAGTAATATTTTAAGTGGCTGAATTACAATGTTTTTAGGAAATGTCACATGTACTATTACTCATTTCATGAAAAGCTGAAAAAAGGAAGACTAAACAATATATTTATTCAATCATGGTTATTCCAGAACAAGAAAACACAAAGGTATTTCCCCTTAGATTCTTTTAAAATTTGTTTGTTTTCAGATTTTTTTTTTTTTTTCTATATTAAAAAACATATCTGTCTATAACAAAGTTGACATCCTGGCATTGGGATGATTGGGGACTGAGGTAGGCAGTGAAAGCAATCTAGAAATCTTTTTACATAAAATATGCATTTTTAGATTATTTTCTAATTAAAAAGATAGACTGTTAAATATTATTTATTAGGCAAAAAAAATTATGAAAGACACTTGTGATAGCTGTTAACTTGTGCAGATTTCCAGTTTATAGTTTAGGACTTCACTGACCATAACTAAAAACAAAGGTTGGAAAATGGTATATCACAGTGCATTGAAATAAAAATATAATTTGCCAGAGAACAGCACTAGAAATCTCATTAGTTATTTTTCTGATTTAGTTTTTAAGTTTATTTAACATTTTACTTACCTATTGCGTTTTTTTATAAAAAATTATAATAATTCTATCTTATTTAAAATAGAGACAATACCCTTGTAAAAAATTATGATAGGTTGATTTGTTGACATTGTTTATATGTAAAGTAACTCATTTAGTAGAGAGAGAGAGACTATATTACATTTGCCTTAAAATGGAATGGAAATTTTTTTCTCTACCATTGTACCACATGGAGAAATTATAAAAACTAGGAGCCCAAATGGATCAAATGCAGGGTAGTGTTAGAGTAATGCAGATTAGTATCAGCTCTACCATACAGGATGTCTGAATAGTCACTCCCTATTTATAAATTATTTTAACTTTCTCATGTTTTAACTGATTTCATGAAATCAATGTTAAATGGCTCATAATTTGTTGAGGTTTAGGACACCGCATTTTAAAATTCCACATGTGCCCATCATTTTTGACATATTTTCTTAAACAAATTGGTACACACTACTGCTGATGAATATAAGTTAATTGGAGTTCACTGGTGATTGTTTCTTCCAATTAGTTCAAGTTGCATAGTATTTTATGGTTGTCAATGTCCCACTGTGAAATAACTGGCCACACATGACCTTGCAACATTTCAAAGTATCTTTTGGCATTCATTGTACCTTCCAGAATGAAAGGTTCAATGACTGTGGATGATGTGATACCACACATTAATAAGTATTTTGCAACTACATTCACACATGAGGAATTCTTTAGGGAAGTGAATGCCAGAAGTTTATCAAATGCTAACAGGGAGCTATATAATTTTGTAATAACTAAGAGGAAAGTGGATGAGAAATAGTTGAAGTTAAACATAAGAAAGGCACTTGAGGTGAACAGGGTCTACCCAATTATATTAAAGGAGGCAGCAAAGGAGGTAGGCAAACCTTAGCCATAATTATGAGAGCATCTGTGGATCCAGGGGAAGTCCCTGTGAACTGGAGATGTGTGGACCCCAATTCACAAAGGAGGATCAAAGGGTGACACAAGTAATTGCAGCCCTGTTAGCATAACTTCTGTTCCAGGGAAAATAATGGACTTGCTGGTTAAAGAAGTAATGCAGGACCATCTAGACAAGCGTGCATCGGTCACAGGGCTTGTTAAGGGAAACCTTGTCTGACAAATTTAATTGGATACTATGATGACAAAGGAACTGGATGCAAAAAAATAATTTTAGTACCATATACCTGGATTTCAGGAATGCTTTCAATACTGTTGCACATAAAAGACTGCTATACAAATTAGAACAGTATGGCATTAAGGGAAAGTTACTGTTATGGATAAAGGGATGGTTGAGTGGGAGAAGATAGAAAGTGATTATTGACTGCTTTTCATGGATTAATGTTATTAGTGAAGTCCTCAAGGTTTGGTGCTGGGCCCATTGTTGTTTTCTGTATTTATTAATGATACTGATGAAGATATTAGACTTAATGTCTAAGTTTGCAGATGATATAAAGGTTGGCAGGGTGGTTAATGACAGTAATGATGGTATACTACTGCAACAAGATCAAGAAAAATTAGGCAGATGGGCTGAGAAATGGCAATTGAAGTTTAACATTGATAAATGCAAAGTACTGTATATGGGATGCATTAATCCCAACTGTGTTACTACACCCAGGGTAGTGGAAAATGAAAAAGAAGGGTAATTGTGCAGTGAGATATGAAGTTCTTTGAGTAGTGTAGACAGGCTGCTAGGAAAGCTCATGAGGTTTTTGTTAATGATATACAGGAATTTTGCTAACAGGGATAAGGAGGTGATTATCCCATTGTATAAGGGTTATCCCATTTTGAGTACTTTACTGAAATCAGTAAAGGGAATGAAAGAGTGGTCTTGCCAATAAAGTTTCCAATGTTGCCAATAAAGGCTACAGTTCACAGAACTGTAGCCTTTATATCCCTCATAAAATGAGGCTTTCAGATAGGTATGCAGTACTCAAAGTTCAGCCAAACCACTTCCTTATACAAGAGGATAATCACCTTTTTGTCACTGCTGGTATAATTCCTATATATCATTGACAGAACTCCATGACCTGTCTTAACAGCTTATCTGCACTGCTCACAGAACTTCATATTAGGCTGCACTACTACCCCTAGGTCTCTTTTGTTTTCCACTTCCTTGAGTGTGATACCACCACTTGGTATGTTATTCTGAGATTACTGCTGTCCACATAGTAGTAAAATCTTGCATATATCAATATTAAGCTTCAACTGCCACTTCTCAGCACATCTGTTCAATTTTTCTAGGTTTGTTGATATGCCTTGATTCCTGTCATTTATTATCCTACAACCTCTGTGTCATCTGCAGACTTAGACAATAAGCTTGATATGACCCCATCAATATTGTTAATAAATACTGAAAATAGTAAGGGTCCCAAGCAATGAACCCTGATGGGCTCTTCTAATAACATTAGTCCAAAAAAGAGCACTGCCCATTTATACCCACACACTGTCTTGGTTGGTTTTTTTTTTTAGGAGCATTAGCAGCTAAGGCTATGTTGCTCCAGGGATATGCAGTGGTCATTCCCTGACCTTTCCGCATCCTCCGTATTTGGTGCCTCACGGGCTCGAACACCGGTCTAATCAAGAAGCATATGCTACGCACTGCTGCTCCTGCCCACCTGGCTACGGAGGTGCCACAGTGTCTTGTACCAATCAACCATCCCTTTATTCATAGTTGTAATTTATGTTCCCAATTCCATACTATTTCAATTTGCATGGCTGTCTTTCATGTGGAAAAGTCTCAAAAGAAACTGTTCAACATGATTTCAAAATGACTTTTTGCATCCAGTTCGCTTTGTCACTGCATCATACTAAGTAATCAGATTGGGTAGTGAAGATCACAAATCCATGCTGTGTAATTTCTGTATAACAGTATTCCTGTCAAGATGATTGTGCAATACTTTTTTAACCACTGATTCCACCATTTTCCCTGGAACAGAAATCAAGCTTACAGGTCTGTAATTACTCACTCTTCCCTTTGATCCCTTTTGTGAATAGGAGAGACATTTTTATCTTATGCAGTATGTACTCACTACATCTGTGATTTCATACATGTAGTTCAAAATATAACTAATCCAATAAAAATCACAATAAATCATACTTAGATTATGATTTGAATACAAATTTCTTGAAGGTTTAATTTCATATTGAAGTATGTTTTCTCTTTATATTTCTTGCATTTAAAGCACATAAATTTCTACTATTCAGTGACTTAATGCTTTGTAAAATAATAGTACACTGATTTGAACAGCACAGATGACAGATATATTTACAATTGCTGAATGTAGCATAGAAAACTTATACAGGAACATAAAATGAATGAAGCCAAAAAAAAATATGCATTTTTGGTTGGGTTTAATGGGAGTTTATTGGCACAAGGGCAACTAAGGCCAAATTGTGCCTTATGCATTCTGTTTTCAATGCTTTAATGAGATACAAAATTCCCTTTTATTCCCTTTTATTCATTAACTTAAAATTTTAGTTTTATTGAAAGAATGACTGCAAAATTGTTTCTTACCTAGAAATGTGTATTCCTTTGCATTTGGCAAATTGTTGACAACACATGCACTCAGTGCACTGCGATGAAGGTTCATATCAATGACCGGTCGCCACACATTTTTGTATATATCATAACATTCTACAAGTGTTATTGTTGTAGTTCCTATTTGAAATAGTATAAAAAATTTAAAAACAAAATGGATTACTTACACAAAACAGAATTTCTAATTTAGTATGTGTAGCATTTTAAATAAAAAATCCAAAGTTCATCACAATTTTTGAAAGCTATCAGAATCCGGCTGCTTTTGGTTTTCATTTAATTTTTTTCATTACACTTATTATGTTAATATGATATTATTAGTTAAATAGGTAATTAGTTAAATAAATACTAATAGTTAAATATGATAGTATTAGTTAAACAGAAAACATAACAAGCATTAGTAACAATAAGGAGGCAAGAATGGAACCCTGTGGGATCCCCTCATAACATTAGTCCATGAACAGCAGGGGCCATTTATAACTATTCTTTGTCTCCTATCACTTGACCATCCCTTTTGCCATTGTACCAACCTGTTCTTAATGCCACACTGCTCCAATTCGTATAACAATCATTCATGTGCGAGTGTATCAAGCTTTAGTAGAATCTAAGTAAATGATGTTAAAGTTATTTATTCTATCTATTCGTTATTGACAATAATCATAGTAGCTAATTAGATTAGTCAGGAATGACCTGCCTCTAACAAAGCCATATTGTGATTCGTTTATAATTCTATACCTGTCCAGAAGATCTTGAACTGCATCATAATAAGAACTCCATAATCTTCCCTGAAACAAAAGTTAAACTGACAGGCCTGTGTTGATGATTTCTGGTGATGGGCATAATTGAATGATTTCCAGAATTATTAGTAATTGATTTCAATCATCAAAATAATCATAGATTCCAATATCATATATTAATAGACCTCAATCCATCATATTTTTCAATAATTGAAATAACTGAATAATTAATAGTTATAAATATTAATCATTCAATTATATAATTTGAATGATATAAATAAATTAAATAATTCAATTATATCATTTGAATGAAACAACTGAATGTTTTTTCCAAAATCAAATGAATTGTTATAATTGAAAGATTTTTCATAATCAAACAATTCATTTGAATGATATGACTATAAGTCAAATAAATTAATGATTTCCTATAATAAAAATTATAATTTATGACCTTTTAATTATGCCTACTCATTTTGCCCTTTGAGCCATCTTTGTAAATAGGATAGATATTTATGTCTCTAATCTACACAGACATTACCTGAATCCAAGGATGGCTTTCATTATGTTTATTTACATCTTTTGATATTTCATTCAGTATAACTGGATGGATTCTGTCAGCTCCTTGCTCACTTTAATTGTTATAACTTCTAATAGTGGCAACTAATGCAAGGAAGCAAGCATATACAGCATCTGAAAAAAAATTTTCATTTATCCATCCCCTCTAATAATTCATTTAATTCTTCCTTAATTTATTCAGACTACACACTTCCACTTTAATTGTAATGATTTTGTTTAGTATTAGTATTAATAGTGGCAACTGATGCTCCTTTTTCATTTTAGTTGTAATACATTTGTTTAATATTAGATGGAAATCTAATATTAAACATGAAATTCCACCTAATATTAGATGGAAATTTGTGGAAGTGGGTAATTTGAACAAATTTAAGCTATAAATTTTAAACATATCACTCTCAACCAGAATCAAACCACATTGGTCCATCAGATATCTGTTACCACAGTTATCAAGTAAGCCAATATGTCTGCTTCCTTTCCTTTTACTGCTAACATAAGTGAAGAAATCTTAGCTAGTGTTCTCTGCACTGTTAGCTAAGAACTTCTCACAATCTACCTTAGTGTGTCTCCTCCCAACAACCACAAGTAATTTCATTAGACTAATTTATATTTTACTGCAAGATTCAGGGTCTAGTGATATTTATAATCATCCCATGTTTCTTTTTTGGGAGTAAGATCATCACTTCTGTCATCCATTTTGGTCTATACTTTGAGCAATACTTTTTTATTGGTATAGACAGCTTAATAGATTCCAGAATAACTTCCTTAAACATCTCTTATTTAGCAGTCGTGATACCCTTGTGAAAACAAACAAATTCTGTTCCTTTATTTGAAGATAACTGACGTTGTAGAGTGGATATCATCTTTTAGGGGCAAAAAAGGTGATATAGTTGTACACGTTGGCACTAATGATATTAAGAGTAGGAGACCAGCGGAAATACTTAACAAGTACAGGTCACTGTTGAAAAAAAGCCATGAATTAGGGTTGAATTTGAAAGTGTCTGCAATTCTGCCCAAACACGAAAGGAGCGAGTATAGATCAGAGCCCTGTCAAGCAATTCGGCCCTGGAAAGTTTGTGCAAGGCTCAAGGAGTAGAATTTTTTTCAGCCTGGTCTGTACTTGTTAACAGGAGAGACTGCTTCTACAGGGATGGGATACACTTAAATAGAAAGGGTGCAAGAATGTTTGCTGATGCTATCGAGGCAGTGTTAGGTGGGTCGAAAAACTGCTAGATTGGGGGGATACAAGGACTTATAGATTAACAGTAGCCACTGGCAGAGGTGAAAGTGATTCTTGCACTGCTTCTATTGGAATGAGCAGCAGCCAGAAAAATAAGATGCAGGATATTTCAGGGAATGCTGGGAGTCATTGGGGTACAAGTAAACACAATGGTTGTGTTAGGGCAGCTAAGAAAAAGAACAGGTGCATGTATACTTGCATGTACACCAATGCTAGGAGTTTGGTAAATAAATTTGATGAATTTGAGGTATGCTCAAAGCATCAAAGGTGGATACTGTTGGGATATCAGAGACGTGGTGTCACACAGATATAAGTAATGCAGAACTGGATATAGACAGGATAGGAAGGGAGGAGGGGTTATGCTATTAGTTAAGAAACACATAAAATCCAAGGAAGTGAAGCCAGTCGACATCGCTGGACAGTGCAGTGTCAAGTCAGTTTGGTGTGACATAAGCATTGGGAGATCAAAACTGAGAGTAGGAGTGTGTTATAGGCCTAATGACTCTGATCAGTATAATAAGAAACTGCACAGGGAAATAGAGTGGGCCAGTAAATCAGAGAGTCTTATAATGGGGGATTTTAATTTCCCAGATATTGACTGGAATTTGTGGGTTGATCACTCACACACTAGCAAGGCTTTTGTAGATTTCTTGGATGATCGTTTTCTAAATCAGCATGTTCGGGAGGCAACTAGAGAGAGCAATACTCTTGATTTGATTATCAGTAGTGATTCTTCATGCATTAAGAATCTGCAGATACAGGAACCACTAGGTGGCAGTGATCACAGTGTGCTGAAGTGGGATTTACTCAAGGAGGTAACTACCATCAGAGGTAAAGGGAAGGTTATTGCTTTCGTAAAGGCGACTACGATGGTCTGAGACAGTATTTAAATTCTATACAGTGGGACCAACTAATGATTTTACCAACAGCAAACTCAAAATGGGAAGCATTCAAAGAACTTATCTTGGAAGCTACTAGGCTTTACATACCAACTAAGAAATATTGTTCAAGGTTCAGGCCTAAATGGATGTCAGATGAACTAATGAGACATATGACAGAGAAGAAAAATGCATGGGATACATATAAATTAACATATGACACAGAAGCCTATGATAGATATAAGTTGATCTGTAACCAAGTTACAAAGGAGGTTAGGCAGGCGAAGGCAGATTACGAGAAATCTTTGGCAAGGGATGCAAAGAAAAACAGCAAGGAGTTCTTTACTTATGTAAACTCTAGAAGGAAGGGGATGAATCAGATTGGTCCACTTGATATCGATGGTTCAATTGTTGATGATCCTGCTCAGGTAGCTAACAAACTAAATCAATATTTTGCATCTACATTCACACATGAGGAGTTATTCAGGAAGGGGAATGCCATAGATGAAGTCAACACTGGCGGTGAGCCAGATGATCTTGAAATAAGTGAGAGTAAAGTGAAGGAGAAATTGTTGAAGATAAATACCAGAAAGGCACCTGGGGTGGATTTGATCTATCCAGTTATATTAAAGGAGGCAGCAAAGGAAGTAAGCAATCCATTAGCCATAATTATTAGAGCTTCCTTGGACTCAGAAGAGGTACCCACAGACTGGAGATGTACAAATGTAACCCCAATTCAACAAAGGAGGATCAAAGGGTGACACAAGTAATTATAGACCTGTGAGTTTAACTTCTGTTCCAGGAAAATTAATGGAAGCACTGGTTAAAGAAGCACTGCAGGATCATCTTGACAAGAATTCAGTTATAGCTCAGACACAGCATGGTTTTGTTAAGGGAAGGTCTTGCCTGACCAATTTGATTGGATACTAAGATGTAGTTGCCGACCGGGCTAGCCGGATGGGTAAAGTTCCTGCCTGGCAACCCAAAGGTCGCGGGTTCAAATCTCGCCTCGGGCTTGGATCAAAGTACTGCAAAAACCTTGGGAGGTGCATTATGGCCACAGAAGCTGATGCCCCAACAACTACCAAAAAAAAAAAAAATGATGTAGTCACAAAAGAATTGGATGCAGGGAAGAACTTTGATATTATATATTTGGATCTTTGAAAGGCTTTTGATACTGTTGCACAGGGAAGACTGCTGCACAAATTGGAGCAGTATGGCATTGGTGGCGAATTGTTGCTATGGGTAAAGGGATGGTTGAATGGCAGAGAGTGATAATTAATGGACACTGCTCATCGTGGACTAATGTTATTAGTGGAGTCCCTCAGGGTTCAGTTTTGGGTCCATTGTTGTTTTCTGTATTTATAAATAATATTGATGATGGTATATCAAGCTTAATGTCCAAGTTTGCAGACGATACAAAGGTTGGCAGAGTTGTTAAGGACGCTATGCTGCTGCAACAGGATCTGGAAAGGTTGAGCAGATGGGCTGAGAGGTGGCAAATGAAGTTTAACATTGACAAATGTAAAGTACTACATATGGGAAACAGCAACCCCAGAGCAACGTATCAACTCTATGGTACTACACTGACAGTGGTAGAGAATGAAAAGGACCTGGGGGTAATTGTGCAGGCAGTTATGAAGTTCTCTGAGCAGTGCAGACAGGCTGCAAGAGTAGCTCATGGTGTCTTTATTATTATTATTATTATTAGCTATATGGTGCAAGGAAGCCTGAGGCTTATGCCGCACCAGCCAAAAAAAAAATTCCCCCGAGTTACCCTGAGAGGGAGAGAGAGAGAGAGAGAGAGAGAGAGAGAGAGAGAGAGAGAGAGAGAGAGAGAGAGAGAACTAGAAGCAAATCACCAAGAAAGAGAAGAATGATGATATCCAGCTCAGGACCCTGGGTGTGCCAAGCCCATACTCAACAGATGTGAGCTCCTGAGGATAAATTTGGGTTCGTCCGGGATTTATCAATGATATACAGGAATATTTCTAGCAGGGATAGGGAGGTGATTATTCCCTTGTATAAGGCAATGGTCAGGCCGTACCTTGAGTAGTATACAGGTCTGGAGGCCTCATTTCAAGAAGGATGTAGAGCTGCTGGAACGAGTACAGAGAAGGGCAACAAAGTTAGTGAGCGGAACGAAGGGTTGTTCTTACGAAGAAAGGCTTAAGTTTTGCAAATTATAGTGTCTGGAGACTAGGCACCGGCGAGGTGATCTGATAGAGGTGTACAAAGCCTTGAATGGTTTAAGCATGCTCAATGCTGATGGGATACTGCCTCTTGCTCAGAATAATCACCTGAGAGGGCATATATTCAAATTGAGGAAGGACGGATGTAGGATAGATGTGCGGAAATTTGCCTTTAGCCAGCGGGTAGTTGGTTGGTGGAACAGACTTCCATCCCTTGTTGTGGAAGTTGATAGCCTAAATAAATTTAAGGCTCAGCTGGACAGGTATTTCGAATGAACGGAGGGATGAAGTGGAAGGGTTTTTTTTTTTTTTTTTTGGCTGATGCTGCATAAGCTTGCTCTCTTGCATCATATGCCTCTACTAATGCTAATAACTAACATTTTATGGATCCTTACTGATAAACAGGTTGAGAATATTTCTTTCATTTGTTAGTTAGTTATTTGGTTTTTAGGAGCATTAGCAACTAAGGCCATATTGCTCCGGGGATATGCGGTGGTTATTCCCTGACCTTTCCGCATCCTCCATATTTGGTGGTCACGGGCTTGAACCTCTGTCTAATCAAGAAGCATGTGCTACGCACTGCTGCCCACCGAGGCGTCCCTTTCTTTCATTTGTGATATCTCTTAACCTGCTGATGTAAGAAGCAGGTCATTTAGCAATTCCAAAAGTATCTAACAACCAGGTGAGTTATCAATTCATTGTCCCAGTCAATCTCTGAAATATTAAAATGTCACATAAGGTATTCTGATTTGCTGACCCATTCTATTTTTTGCAAATATAACGTAAGAATGGCATTTTTAGAGTTATGCATATAAGTAAATGACTAAAAATAGAACAAAAAAAAAAAAAAAAAACACAGATGAACATGAATGCAATTTATTTGTGGATTAAGATTTTTACATATTTAGCATTAACATTAGCATTAATAGAGACATACGATTCAAGAAAGCAAGCTTACACAGTATCAGGCAAAAAAAAAAAAAAAAAAAAAAACCACTTCCATTTCACCCCTCCGTTCATTCCAAATACTTGTCCAGCTCAGTCTTAAATTTATTTAGGTTATCAACTTCCACAACAAAAGATAGAAGTCGGTTCCACCAATCAACTACCTGCTGGCTAAAGGCAAACTTTCACACATCTTTCCTACAACTGTCTTTCCTCGGTTTTAATTTATGACCTCTCAGGTAATTATTCTGAGCAAGAGGAAAAATCCCATCAGCATTGAGCATGCTCAAACCATTCAAGGCTTTATACACCTCAATCAGATCACCTCGCAAGGTACCTAGTCTCCAGCCACTGTAATTTGCAAAACTTAAGCCTTTCTTCGTAAGAGCAACCCTTTGTTCCATTCACTAATCTTGTTGCACTTCTCTGTACTCGTTCCAACAGCTCTACGTCCTTCTTGAAATGAGGCCTCCAGACCTGTATACAGTACTCAAGGTGTGGCCTGACCATTCTAACTATGCATTGCTTTATACAAGGGGATAATCACCTCCATATCCCTGCTAGAAAAATTCCTGTATATCATCGACGAGACACCATGACCTACTCCTGCAGACTGTCTGCACTGCTCAGAAAACTTCATATCTGCCTGCAATTACCCCCAGGTCCTTTTCATTCTCTACCACTGTCAATGTAGTACCACACAGCTGATCCGTTACTCTGGGGTTACTGCTTCCCATATGTAGTACTTTACATTTGTCAATGTTAAACTTTTTAGGAATCGGCTGGATATGAGGAAATCTTCATGCATAAATAAAAATTCCAGTGAAATAAGAAAGTGTAAAAAGCTTATAAAAGAGGAGCAAGTTCCGGAGCACAGATTTTGAACAAGTGAAGATATGTCATCACTACCTGAGCTTTCTGGCATCACGATAGTTCAGAATTCTTCTAATATCTTTCTGTCAGAAGACCATAATATTAAGTGGAGTGTATTTGGTATCGTAGGAAGAAATTTACCAAGATCACCGACATAAGAATTAGAAGAAAAATAAGACACTAATAAATCAGCTTTATTACCTGATTTATCAGGTGGAAGTATATAAGGACATAGATAGATTGTGGCCAACTGCCTTGGTCAGAAACTAAAAAGCTCAACTAGCATTTGGACAAGAAGAAAGATTTCTACTCTTGGCCTGTTTAAAATTCAAGTTGGGATGCATTAACAGCTGTTTCTCAAGTGTTGTAAACTTTAGTGAAGGCATTAAGTGAAAATGGAGATTTGGGTACAAGCCAGGTGTGACGTGCTATATTCTTATCTTGGGCAGCCTTGGCACATTTATTGGAAAACTAAAGGATGAAACTTTAGGGTGCATGGAGGAATAAAGTATTTTATCCCTACAAGAATAAATACAATCTGAGCAAACATTAACTAGGATTGGAAGGTTTGAAACAATAATCCAATGTGGAAAAGAGAAATACAGAATCATGAAGATCAGTCCATTATCCCATTTGTAATTTCACATTCTTGTAATGCCAAAGGACAAAGAGGCTGAGAATGAAAGAGGGGGTTTTGTTGGAGATGAGGTCAACACCAAGCTGTAATCTGAGGAACTAACATTAACTGTATTGAAGGGTTGTTGGTGAGGAAACGATCAGTAATATTTGGTGTGTGGTTAGGTAATTTGGTATTCTGGTAGGTAAATGGAAAATTTGTACAAATTTATCAATAATTGCAAAAGCCTTAGCATATTTTCTAACTATGCAGCTGGAGCTGCATAGTTAGAAAATATGCTAAGGCTAAGGCTTTTGCAATTATTGATAAATTGTTGACATTGTTGAACACGTTGGACTAATTACATTAAGAGTAAGAGATCTGCAGATGTACTGAACAAGTACAGGGCAATGCTGGAAAAAAGTCACGAGTTAGGGTTAAATTTGAAAGTGTCTGCAATTCTGTGAAGACACGATAGGAGGGAGTATATGATGAGAGATGTCACAATTTGGCCTTGAAGAGATTGTGCAAGACTCACAAGGTAGAATTTTTTTCAGCATAGTCTGTGCTTACTAACAGAAGAGACTGTGTCTACAGGAATGGGATACACTTAAGAAACGGTGCAAAAATATTTGCTGATGCTATTGAGGTAGTGTTAGGTGGGTCAGAAAACTGCTAGTATGGTGGGATTCACAGACTAAAAGATTAACGGTAGCCACAGGCAGAAGCGATAGTGATTCTGCACTGTTTCTATTGTAATGAGCAGCAGTCTAGAGAGCAAGTTGCTGGGGATTTCAAGAGCTGCTGGGAATCATCACGGAGCAAGTAAATACATGGGCTATGTTAGGGTAACTAAGAGTAAGAACAAATGCATGTATACTTACATGTACACTAATGCTAGAATTATAGTAAATAAAATTGATGACGAAGGTAAAGAAAGTCAACAAGAGAACGACGAGAAACGTCGGATAACTTACGCAGAAAATTAGTTTCCTGATACGACACTGTAGCGCTGCTCACTTGGTAAACAGACAGTAGGCGTTATCAGTCCGGAGCAAAGTCGACAACGATATATTGATTGGCAGGTAGGAGCGGCAAACGACGTGCTGATTGCTGCATGAACACAACACAACACACGATAATATCGGTTTAGTAGCACTAATGGTAACTTGCCCTAATCACAACATGCCCTAATGAACGCTTTCCATAATGGTGAAAAAAGGTCAGGTTACCTCCACTTGAATCCCATGGGAGCTTGAACCCCTCCCAAAATGGAGGGGGTAACCTAACCTTTTTTCTTTAGAATCATGGGTGGACTAGCGCATAAATTGTTTATTAACAAAATATTAATTTTTTATTACTGTACTTTTATTTTTAAAGACACTCGTGCGGATACACACACATATCATAATGTCAATCAACACCTCAATAGCTATTCACTATATATATATATATATATATATATATATATATATATATATATATATATATATATAATATAAACAATCTTTCTTTCAGATAGGTTACGAAATATAACAAAAAATAAAGAAACATTTTTCCTTTTTTCGTAACCAAACTTAAATCAACAATATAGTAAAAACACTCAAACTACAAAAATCTGCTTTTAATAATGAGAAAAAAAACATAATGAAGAACATAAAAATTATTGGAACGAAACTTTTATTAATTTAGTTTTCGTCAAAAAATCGACCAATGTTTTATTTTCCTTCCAAATTTCTTTCATCTTTAAAAGATTCATCGCTACTATTACCTGTTTACTATTCATCACAAAACTATTATGCACCATTCTTTACTTATAAATATACATCATAATACCAACCAATGACTACACAGTAGCTTGTCCATGCTTCCGTAGCCAGGTGGGCAGGAGCAGCAGTGCGCAGCACACGCTTCTTGATTAGACCGGGGTTCGAGCCCGTGACCATCAAATACGGAGGATGCGGAAGTGTCAGGGAATGACCACTGCATATCCCTGGAGCAATATGGCCTTAGTTGCTAATGCTCCTAAAAACCAAATAACAAACAAACAAACAGTAGCTTCTCGTCTGTTGCGCTGACCACCAATCATTTCATTGTTTGCCACGCCTACCTGTCAATCAATATATCCTTCTCGATTTCAGCTCCAGACCGATAACACCTACCATCTGTTTACCAAGTGAGCAGTGCTAGAGTCCGGTGTCGGGAAACTAATTTTCCGCGTAAGTTATCCAAAGTTTCTCGTCGTTCTCGCGTTGGCTTTCTTTACCTTAGCCAAATTGATGAATTTGAAGTGCCGATCAAGAGACATCAAAGGCAGATATATTGTTGGAATATCAGAGACATGGTATCACAAATATAAGCAGTGCAGAATTGGATTTTGGGGGGTACGATGTGTAGAGAAAGGACAGACAAGGTAGGAAGGGAGGAGGGGTTATGATTTTAATTAAGAAACATACAAAATCTAAGGAAGTGCATCCGGTTGCATGGGGTTGAGTCTGTTTGTTGTGACATAAACACTGGGAAAGAGAAAATGAGAGTAGGAGTATGTTAATGACAATGATGACATTGTCATCATTGTCATTAACATACCTTAACGTCATTAAGGCATGTCATTAACATGCCTTAATGACAATGATGAGTACAATGAAGAGTTGTGCAGAGAAATAGAATGGGACAGTAAATCAGAACATCTTGTAATGGGGGATTTTAATTTTCAGATACAGACTGGAACTTGTGGATTGGTCATGAGCACACTAGCAAGACTTTTGTAGATTTATTGGATTACTGCTTTCTACAGCAACATGTTTGAGAGGCAACCAGAAGAAGTAATACTCTTGATCTGGTTATCAGCAGTGATTATTCGTGCATTAAGAGTTTGCAGATAAAGGAACCACTAGGTGGCAGTGATCACAGTGTACTGATGTGGGATTTACTTAAAGATGTAACTACGATCAAGGGTAAAGGAAGGGTTTTGTTTTCATAAAGGTTTGGTTTGGTTTGGTTTGGTTTTATTGGCGCATTAGCATCTAAGGCTATAATGCGCCAAGACCAGGTAATATATAAAAATTTAACATCTCAGTGACCTAATTAATTAGGCCACCGTGTCCAGATCTAATTACAATGATAAATCAATAAACGAAATAATAATAACATAAATTTTAAATACGATTAAAAACGTTTATTGCTTTCAAAAAGCTAAAAATAGCAGACACATTGTCATTGTCGGATAAAATCTGACTGAGTGTATACGGCTCAGTCAGATGGTTAAAAGCGGTAAAACGGATATTGCTAAAGTCTGGACAGTCAACTAAAATGTGTCTAATTGATAAAATTGTGCCACAGGACTCACACATAGGAGGGTCATCAGCCCTCAGCAAAAACGAATGAGTCAAATGACTATGTCCTATGCGGGTCCGGGCGAGAACAACTTCCTCTTTACGATTCCTGCGCAGACTAGACTGCCACGGTTCAATTAAAGGCTTTATAAGATATAATTTATTCGCAGTCTGTCTATTCCACGAATACTGCCACTGGGAGTGTATCTTTTCGTGTATTATTCGCCTGCAGTCTGTATAAGGGACTGGCAGGCAGCGATTATTATTGGGAACTGCTGATTTGGCTGCGGTGTCAGCCAAATCATTTCCCTTAATCCCAATGTGGCTGGGAATCCAGCAGAAGCGGATATCATATTCACGTTCTCGGAGGAAGTGAATCTTCTGCTGAATGCTAGACAGAACTGGATGAGAATTATATCTCACAGATATTAAAGCCTGTAACACGCTGAGAGCGTCGGTATACAAAATGAACCGTTGGTATTCGCATTTACTAATGTGATCCAAGGCTAACTCTATAGCGAGCAGCTCTGCAGTAAATATGCTGCATTCAGAGGGAATCTGCTCTGATGTAATGCTGTCTGTAAAGACAGCAGCAGATCCCACATATGATTCCGCCTTCGAGCCGTCTGTGTAAACTGGCGCGAAGTCAGAATATTCAGCTCGGTGTGCTGAATAAAGCTGCAGGTAGACAGACGATGGAGTGTCCGACTTTCCCCAATTTCTAAGTGACAAGTCACATGCCGGGAAATGAGCATGCAAGGGTGGAAGGGGTTGCTTCGGTGTTTGGGCAACCTTGTCTACCTTGATATTAAATTCTTTGAGTAGCTCTTGGACACGAATACCAAAAGGTCGGTTGGCAGTCTTACGTGTGTTATACAAATTTTCCCATCGTGGCTCAAAAACGGATAGCCACGTAGGATGGTCTGGCAGGGATTTCAGTTTGAAAACGTAGTTTAGAGACAACTGCTTACGACGAAGCGATAACGGCGGTTCGTTTGCTTCGACGTATAAGCTCTGGACTGGAGATGTTCGATATGCTCCAATAGCGGTACGGAGTGCCAGATGATGGACAGGATCCAGCCAACGAAGTACACTGTCTCTGGCCGAATTGTATACCAGGGACCCGTAATCTAGTCTGGATCGCACAAGTGCACGGTAAAGCCGAAGGAGGGTACATCGGTCTGCTCCCCAAGATGTAGAGGAGAGAGAGCGGAGGATATTTAGCCCTCTTGTGCACTTGGTGCGGAGTTGACGAATGTGATCAAGAAAGGTCAACTTTTTATCAAATACGAGTCCCAGAAATTTTGTATCCGCCACTACTGGAATAGCATTTTGTCCAAGCCTTAATTCAGGTTCAGGATGAAGATTACGCTTACGACAAAAGTGTACGCAAACGGTCTTCTCCGGCGAGAACCTGAAACCATTTTCAAGTGCCCAGGAGTTGAGGCGATCAATGGCTTTCTGCAGTTGTCTTTCAATAACCCTCATGTTGCATGACTGACAAAATATGCTAAAGTCATCAACATAGAGGGCACCGTTTACGGTTGGAGGAAGTTGTTCTGTGATGGAATTTACTTTGATGGCGAAAAGCGTGACACTTAAAACTGATCCCTGTGGTACTCCCTCCTCTTGGCTAAAGGAACGAGAGAGTGAGGATCCCACACGAACTTGGAAAGATCGATTGGCTAAAAAGTTTTTAATA
This sequence comes from Mastigoproctus giganteus, assembly GCF_048544385.1. Lineage (NCBI taxonomy): Eukaryota > Metazoa > Arthropoda > Arachnida > Uropygi > Thelyphonidae > Mastigoproctus > Mastigoproctus giganteus. The sequence goes on from NC_143583.1 coordinate 193,086,394, forward strand.
AAAATGGGGAGTCGTCCCCTAAGACCAAGGCTATGCAGATCTTTTATGATGCCAAATCTCCAAGTTGTGTCATACGCTTTCTCCATGTCAAAGAACACCGACACCAAGTCTTCGCGTTTTAGGAAAGCATCCCGGATGGATGTTTCCAATCTAATAAGATGGTCCAAAGTGGACCGGTTCCTTCGGAAGCCGCACTGGATGTTGGAGAGAAGGTCATTTGTTTCTAAGTACCATATTAAACGAGAATTAACCATTCTCTCCAGGATTTTGCACAGACAGCTAGTCAGAGCTATAGGACGATAATTGGTGGTGACTTTTGGATCCTTTCCTGGCTTAGGAAAAGCAAGGACGATTGCCTTCCGCCAGGAGTCCGGAAACTGCCCTTCAATAAAGATTCTGTTATATAGAAGGAGCAGATAATCCATAGATTTTGGTGAAAGCCGTTTAATCATTTCATAATGGATGCCATCTGGTCCAACAGCACTTGCATTAGAAAGAGTGAGGGCTCTCTTCAGTTCCTGCATAGTGAATGCCCTGTTGTAGGGATAGAGGCCCTTGGACTTGAAATTAAGTGCCTGCTTTTCGATTTTATGTTTCAGGACCAGGAACTCTGGGGAATACGAAGATGTTGCGGAGATGTTAGAGAATGTTTCCCCAAGAGCATTGGCTATTGCAGTTGGATCTGCAATAGCGCATCCATTATAATCTAGGATTGAAGAAGGGTGGGATGTATATTTTCCCTTCATTTTCCGGATTTTATCCCAGACTACCTTAGAATTGGTAGCCTGGTTAATAGATGATGTAAAACGGATCCATGATTCCTTTTGACTCTGACGGCGAATGTAGCGTGCTTTGGCTCGTGCACGCTTGAAGGCTATTAGATTACAAGTGGTAGGATATTGACGGAATATCCCCCACGCTTTGTTTTGAGCCTTTTTTGCTGCTGTGCATTGTGAATTCCACCAAGGTTTGGGAAATGGTGGAAACCGGGCAGATGTTTTTGGAACAGCATTCGCAGCTGCTTGGACAATGATTTCTGTGATGTACGTTACTGCGTCATTGATAGGCTCCTGAATGACTGTACTGAGTTCAAAATTTGCCTGATGTTGGAAGGCATTCCAGTCAGCCTGATCAAACTTCCACCTTGGTAACCTAAAAGGAAGACATGGTCTCCCACTGTGTAACAAGGTTATCACAGGGAAGTGATCACTTCCGTATGGATTCTCCTCCACTTCCCAAGTGAGTGATGGGAGTAGAGAAGGGGAGCAGATTGAGAGATCAATGGCAGAAAAAGTACGGGTAGGCATGTGGAAGAAGGTGTTTGTTCCAGTATTTAGAAGGGAAAGGGCACTGTCATTGAGCATACGCTCTATGACCCGTCCCCTTCCATTGATGTTAGCACTACCCCACAGGGTGTTATGTTCATTAAAATCCCCAAGAAGTAAGAAAGGGGGTGGCAACTGCGTTAGAAGATCATCAAGGTCTTCCTGGGAGATGTCAGTCCCAGGTGGCAAATAAATAGAGCAGACCGTTAATAAAAATCCCACTGTAAGGCGAATTGCAACAGCCTCTATGCTGGTTGTAATTAGCAAAGGCTGAACTGGGGTCTGATTACTCACAAGGATAGCCACTCCTCCATGAGCAGGACCATCCGCAATTCTATCCTTACGAAAGATTGTGATGTTATGCATGGTGGGATCATCATTTGCCTTTAGATATGTCTCCTGCAAGCAAAAGCAAACTGGCTCATGCTTTTGCAGGAGGGCCTTGATGTCATCTGTATTTCGCCGGAATCCACGACAATTCCATTGTAGGAATTTAGCCATTATTTTGGCTTGGTGGGTCCATCAGGCGGCTTCCGAGGTGCTGAGGGCTTACTTTTATCAGTCTTGGCTTTATCTTTTTTGGGGAAGAATGGACGCTGTCCGGTGTCCATTTCTTCCTCCACGAAGAGTTGCAAGACTGAATCGTCCGGTACCTCCTTGTCCTCTACATCCATTGATTCTGTTAATTTTGGTTGCTCTTTTTTACCACTTGGTTTTGTTAGTGGTGGAGCACTAGGAGGTACGGATATTGGAGTAGCAGCTGATTGTGTTTTTGTGGTGGGCTTTTGTGAACTCAATAAATAGCGTGCAATCGGCGTGAATGACTCTCTTGGTGGTATAGTCATATCTGTTTGTGTACCGATAGTGCACTTCGCAGAAACCTTCTGAGCATATGAAGGCTTTCCGCTATTTATTGGTTGTATGCGTTTTCTGGCCTCTGGGTAGGAGATGTTTAGCTCCGTTTTTAACTTTTGTATCTCCTTTTCGTCCTTCCACCGCTGGCATGCTCGAGAGTATGCAGGGTGCTCTCCTTGGCAGTTAATACAGTTAGGCTTAGGAGCTATACATTCCTTGCTCTCGTGATCTTTAGCACCACATCGAGCACAGGCAGGGTTACCACGACAAGCTGTTTGTGAGTGGCCGTACTTTTGACATTTAAAACACCTCAGTGGGTTTGGAACGTAAATCCTCACTGGGCAGTTTAAGTACCCTGCCTTGATGGAACTTGGAGGCCTTGGGGTGTTGAATGTTAGGATGAGAACTCGGGTAGGGACAAGATTCCCATCCTTATGCATGGATATTCGCTTGACAGCTGTTACTCCTTGTTCTTTTAATTCAGAGCAGATCTCTTCTTCAGAAACGTGAAGAAGATCCCACTCTGATATCACACCTCTTGAAGAGTTCAAAGTTTTGTGAGGGGTTGTGATGATGGATATTCCCCCTATAGATGTGGCTTTCAAAAATTTTTCAGCTTGATTTATATTTGATGCTTCTATTAGAATATCTCCAGAACGCAGCCGTTTTACGGATTTGGGTGAACCTGCCATCCCTTCTAATCCTTTCTGGATAAAGAAGGGTGACATTTTCCCAAGTGACTGCTCTCCGGTGGAATGGAGAATGAGGAAAAGAGGTGTCACAGATGTTGTTTTCTCCTCAGTTCTGGCTCTTTTAGCTGAATTGGTTTCGCTCTCATCTAACGATCGATTAGGTAGGGGCCTTGTTGGGGCCCCAGAAGAAGAATTTAAATTACTCATAGGAGTAAAGAAAAAATGTCTGATGCCTAAGTACCTCACCCACCACGGAGCCCTACAAGGGGGCGCCCACTCGTGAACTAGCAGGTACTGCGTACACGAATGGGACGCCGAGTTCGCTTAGAACACCATACCCACGTTACCAATAAGTCTTTATCCCGTCCCAGGACCAAAGGGAGGGAGACTTATTAGAACGCAGTTGACCCTAGCAGTATAAAACCACCCGCCGATTGATCCCAGTCGAGCCGGTCCGGGACCGCCCGTCTTGTCGAAGCAGGGGCCAAAGTGGTGTATTAAGGCTGGGCCCCTCAACCACCAGGATCCCCCTTTCCGCTTCCACGGGTCGCGGCGCACGGCTGCACACGCCGGATTCCACAGATGTAACCCTGGAACCAAGGTATGGGCGTTAGATCCCAGTAATGCTAATCTGGAAAACCAGCAGCATCACTGGGAGGTCCCCTCACCACGTACAGGTGCCCACGTCGAGGGGTTTCATAAAGGTGAATACAGAGGTCTCAGACAGTTTTTAAATTCTATAGAGTGGGTTCAACTGATGATGTTACCAACGGCAAATTCTAAATAGGAAGTCTTCAGGGACTTAATCTTGGAGGCTACTAGGCTTCATACCAACTAAGAAATACTGTTCAAGATTCAGGCCTAAATGGATGTTGGATGAATTAATGAGACTTGTGGCAGAGAAGAAAAATGCATGGGATGCATATAAATTATCAGGTGACACAGAAGCCTACGACAGATATAAGCTAGTCTGTAATCAAGTCACAAAGGAGATTAGGCAGGCGAAGGCAGATTATGAGAAATCTTTGGCAAAGGATGCAAAGAAAAACAGCAAAAAGTCCTTTACTTATGTAAACTCTTGAAGGAAGGGGGATGAATCAGATTGGTCCATTAACATAGATGGTTTGACAATTGATAATACTGTTCAAGTAGCTGATAAACTGAATGAGTATTTTGCATCTACATTCACACGAGCAGTTATTCAAGAAGCGGAATGCCCGAAGTTTATGTAACTCTAACAGAGAGCCAAGTGATTTTGTGATAACTGAGAGAAAAGTGGAGAAGAAATTGTTGAAGTTAAACATAAAAAAGGCACCTGGAATCTATCCAGTTATAATGAAGGAGGGAGCAAGGGAAGTAAGGAAACCCGTAGCCATAATTATGAGAGCATCCTTAGAGTTAGGGGAAGTCCCCATGGACTGGAGATGTGCAAATGTATCCCCAATTCACAAAGGGGATTCAAAGGGTGACAAAAATAATTATAGACCTGTTAGTAAAACTTCTGTTCCAGGGAAAAGAATGGAGTCACTGGTTAAAGATTAAAAAGGTGATACAAGATCACTTAGACAAGACAGCAGCAATAGTTTAGAATGATTAGATAGTAAATGTGATCACAAAGGATCATCATCATCATCATCAGCCATTTTCAATCCACTGCAGGATGAAGGCCTCTCCAGCAACTTTCCAGTTCCTTCTGTTTTGAGCACTGGCCATCCATTTACTACTCAAAAACTCATGAATTTCATCTATCCATCTCCGCCTTTGTCTTCCAGGTTTTCTTCTAGCTCCTCTTGGGTACCATTCTGTTATTTTCTTAGTACATCTGTCATCATGTCTTCGAGCTATGTGTCCTGCCCAAGACCATTTTAGTTCTTTAGTTTTGATAAGAATGTCCTTTACTTGAGTTTGCTGCCTAATCCATGTGTTTCTCTTCTTATCTAACAGTCTGATTCCCAATATAATTCGTTCCATTCTTCGCTGTGTAGTTCTTAGCTTCTCTTCCATTCTTTTGGTGAGTGCCCAAGTTTCACTTCCATAAGTCATGGTGGGGAGTATACATTGATTCATTATTTTACGTTTCAAACTGGGATATTGCTCTTCAGTATGTGACTATATTTCCTGAATGCTATCCATCCAAAATTTATTCTTCTCTTGACTTCCAGCCATTTATCATTATTACAGCTAATAACTTTTCCCAGATAAGTATATGACTCCATCTTTTCAATTACTGCTCCTTCAATCATTATTTCCCTTTCTGTGGCATACCTGTTCATCATTACTTTTGTTTTAGCCATATTCATCTTTAGTCCAAAATCCTTGGCCGACCGGGCTAGCCGAGTGGGTAAAGTACCTGCCCGGCAACCCAAAGTCGCGGGTTCGATTCCCGCCTCGGGCTTGGGTCAAAGTACTGCAAAAACCTTGGGAGGTGCAATATGGCCACAGAAGCCGATGCGCCAACAACTACCAAATCAAATCAAATCAATCCAAAATCCTTACTAACTGTGCATAACTGATTAAGATTTTCCTCTAATTCTTTGGGATCGTGGCTTATGACCACAATGTCATCTGCAAATCGTAAATGGTTTAGGTACTCTCCGTTCACATTGACTCCTTTCTGCGACCTGTCTAATCTTCTGAAAGCTTCCTCAAGGGCAGCAGTAAACAGCTTCGGAGATATTGTGTCTCCTTGTCGAACTCCTTTCTCGATTTTAAATTTCCTACTGTCTTTGTCTAGTCTAATAAAGGATGTAGCACTCTCATATATTTTCTTCAAAATCATAATATATGGAGTATCTATGCCTTGTCTTTCCAGTGCCCAAAACATTGCCTTATGCTGTATGGAGTCAAATGCCTTTTCATAATCCACAAATGCCAGGCATAATGGTGTTTTATATTCATTTGCTTTCTCCATTAGCTGTGATATTACTTGAAGGTGATCCATAGTTGAGAATCCTGTCCTAAAGCCAGCTTGCTCTTTCGGTTGATTCTCATCAAGTATTCTTTCTAATCTGTTAGTAATGACCCTTGTGAACAACTTGTAGATATGGGATAACAAGCTAATTGGTCTATAATTTCCAATTTCTGATTTATCTCCTTTCTTATGCAGCAAAACTATGATTGCATTATTCCACTGCTTAGGCATCACACCTTTTCTAATGCACTTTGTGAAGAGCCTTGCCAGTTTTTGTGTTATGTCTCTTCCTCCCAATTTTAACAACTCTACAGTAATTTCATCTTCCCCCGGGGCTTTCTGATTCTTCATTTTCTTCAATGCATGTTCTACCTCATCAGGAAGAATATCGGGTATGTCGTATGTGTTGCTACTTTGCAATCCATCTTCCCCACTGCTGGTATCATTCCCTCGCTCCTTGTATAATTCTCTATAGTAGTCTTCTGCTATTTGAATTATGCCTTCTCTGCTGTTTATAAGTACACCATCGCTATTCTTCAGTTTCAGTATCATTTGTCTTTCTGTATTACTCATGGCTGCTGATTTCAATCCTTTGTTTTCCCTTAATGCTTGTTCTACTTTTCTTGTGTTAAATCTTCTTATGTCCTCTCTGAGTCTCTTTCTAATGGCTTTGCATAACTCAGTATACTCAATTTTCTCCCTGTCAGTGTTTTTCTTGCTCTTCATTTGTCGTCTTTGGTTCATCATGACAAGTGTTTCTTGACTAATTTTTTCTTCTTTGGATTTCTGTTTCCCTATAGGTTTCTTGGGCTTTATCACTTTCAGAAAGTTGTAATATTCCTCGTCGATATCTTGGTCCTGAGCAGTCTGCAGAAGCTCAAACTTGTTCTTAAGTTCCAGTACATACTGCTTTTTCTCCTCCTCTGTTATCTCAAAGACCTTTGTATTATTTACTCGAGTCAGTTTTTTCCTTTCCTTTCCTACATCTATATCAAGTGTACATCTTACCATTCTATGATCACTTCCAACATTTACCTTATTCAGGACGGTAACATCATTCACAATATATCTTCTGTTAGTGAGGATGAAGTCGATTTCATTAGTTGTTAATCCATTTGGACTCTTCCATGTCCACTTTCTGTTCACCCTTTTCTTGAAAAAAGTGTTCATTACTGACATTCCTTGAGATTCTGCAAATTCCACAAGTCTTTCACCTCTTTTATTTCTTTCACCAATTCCAAAATTTCCTATAGTTCCTCTTTCTGCGTTGTTTTGCCTTTTTCCAACCTTAGCATTGAAGTCCCCCATAATAATAGTGTAGTGGGTTTTCTGCTCATCTAGAAGACTCTCAATTTCAGTGTACATTTCTTCAACCTCTTCATCATCATGGCTCGATGTTGGTGCATAAATCATTATAATCTTTAGCTTGTACCTCTTAGAAATCTTGAGTATTAGTCTTGACACCCTTGGTGATGTACTTTTGAATTCCAAAATGTTGTTTTTAAAATCTTTATGGACCAGAAACCCAACTCCACCTTCACTCCTTTCACTGTTTCCATTGGTGTACAGCAGATTTCCACTTGATAAACTTATAAGTGATTCATTTCTTCTTCTTGTTTCAGCCAAACCGATGATATTCCAATTCACATTTTCTAATTCCTTTTCCAGCTCTAATATCCTGTCTTCACCGATGAGTGATCGTACGTTATAACAGGCCAAGTTCAATTTCCGTGCATGGCAGCCTGGTCGTACCCAGAGATTCTTAGCACCCTCTGCTTCCACTCTGATCCTCTCACTGCCGTAAGAGGGAGAGTGAAAGCTGCTGGGGACTGAGGGCCATTTGTATTGTTGTGCTCTCATTGCTGGAGGGTTTGGTCTTTTCCTCTTCACGCTGACCAGGCGTCTTGAAGAGAACCACTCTACACGTTCGTTGCCACCTAAGTGACGTAACAGGGCTTACCATCGAGAAGGTGTGCATGAGTGGATTTTAGGGAGGCAGGCCAACCGGACTTCTCCTAAATCTTCTGTAATAGAGAGATATTGGATCCATCAGTGTTTTAGGCTGAGTGTCTGATAACACACAGGATACCTGTTCCCCTCTAAGCCCCTCACAAAGTGAGGGGCTTAGAGGGGAACAGGTGATCACAAAGGAACTGGATGCTAAAAATAATTCTGATATGATATACTTGGATTTCAGCAAAGCTTTTGATACTGTTGCACATGGAAGACTGCTATATATTAATGTTGTTAGTGGAGTTCCCCAAGGTTTCAGTGCTTGGCCCATTGTTGTTTTGTGTATTCATCAATGATATTGATGAAGGTATTTTTTTTATTTTTTTATGAAAACCCCAAACACAAAAGGTATCAAAACCTATAGTACTTAGTACCATGCATGGGTTGAAGGAGAAGGATGGGGGGGGGATGCCGGAAACTTTGCTCTAGAGACTAAACATGGGTTTCACCACTTCAAGCCTCCAATAAGTAAAGTGGTGGTATTTCACCGGTTGATGAAAGTAATCTACCATATCAGACTTAAATGTTCAAGTTTGCAGATGATTGGCAGGGTTTTAAATGTCAGTATTCGCAGTGCGCTACTGCAACAAGATCTAGAAATTTTGGGTAGATGGGTTGAGAAGTGGCAACTGAAGTTTAATATTGACAAATGCAAAGTACTTCATACTGGTAGAAGTAACCCCAGAGAAATGTATCAACTGTGTAGTACAACACTCAGGGAAATGGAGAGTGAAAAAGACCTGGAGGTGTCATTTTAGAATGGATGTATTGTTGCTAGAACAAGTACAAAGAAGGGAAACAAGATTGGTGACGGGAACAAAGGGGTGCTCCTACCAAGAAAGGCTTAAGTTCTGAAAATAGCAGCGCCTGGAGACTAGGCACCAGCTGATCTGATTGAGGTGTATAATGCCTTGAACGGGTTGAGCAAGCTAATTGCTGATGGGATTCTTCCTCTTGCTCAAATTGAGAACCTGAGTGGGCATAGATTCAAATTGAGAAAAGACGGTTGTAGAACAGATGTGCGGAAATTTGCTTTAGCCAGCGGGTAGTTAATTGCTGGAACAGCCCTCCATCTCTTGTTGTGGAAGTTGATAGCTTAAATAAATTTAAGGCTGAGCTAGACAGGCATTTGAAGTGAACGGATGGGTGAAATGGGAGGTGTTTTTTTTTTTTGGCTGATGCTGCATAAGCTTGCTTTCTTGCATCGTATGCCTCAACTAATGCTAATGTGGTCATTCAGAGTATATAACACAACTATTAACCATGTTTTGCAATCGTACATGGATTGGAATCATGGTTAACTCAAATGCATGACCAAAAGTATTCAGACACTCCTAAACAAATATTGTGTAATGTATCAGAAGTCCCCAACATAGGCGAATCACTTCAAGTGTGGTATTGCCTGTTCAGCTGCATTACATGAGAAGCCTACATAAGTCATGGATTGGAACTTGCAGACTTTTAACATGAAGTGATGGAAAAGATCCATTAGTAACCTTTCTGTGCTCATCTGAAACTCTCAAAATCCACTGTAGTCAATGTTATTCATGGATGAAGGGACATAGGTAATACCTTAATAAAAAAATAGTCTGGATGACTGCACAACCTAAAACAGAATGTGTTTGATGAACTATAAAGAGGATAGTTTGTATCTCATATATCTTTTGTCGAAAACATCATGGATCGTCATTATATCAGTTATTCATAGGAGAACTGCACGGCCTTGTGTTCAATAGTAGGGCAGCCGTGCATAAAGCCCAATATCGGGATCACAAATGCAAAACAGCAATTAGAATGGTCACGGCCATTCCTGGCTCCTTGGTCGCCTGCATGCAGCAAGTATTTGCACCACTTTACATCAAACTTTTACTGAAAGTGATACACAAAACTACATAATAATCCTATCCTATATATAATTCTTGAAGTGTCCTTCTGCCTGTCTGTCCCCATTCTATTTTAAAAATCATGTAAAAAAGAACAAAGAAAAAAACTTAGAGAAATACAGTAAACTTTGTTTCTACTCATCAGGAAGTGCCAGGAAAATTATTCTTATTTTTGACAACAGAAGAAATTTGTTTCCAAAGTAATAAATGTAAAAATTGATTTTGACTTGTGGTATAATTTTCTTTTGCAGAATTAAATTACTATTTTTTAATTAGCTATAATGGGACAAGCATCATATTAAAGAAAATTCCATAAATACTTGTTGTAATTTTTACAGATTTCGTTCCATATTTATGACTGAGAACAATGAGATCCTGTATAGGAACTTCACGACTTATGTAAGGGTTGTGTTCCGCGGAGCTATGCAAGTCGGACACAGCATGGGTTTGTTAAGGGAAAGCCTTGTCTGACAAATTTGATTTGATATTATGATGTAGTTATAAAGGAACTATAAGCAAAAAGTAATTTTGACACCATATACTTCGATTTCAGAAAGCATTTGATACTATTGCGCATGAAAAACTACTGTACAAATTGGAACAGTGTGGTATTAAGGACAAGTTGCTACAATGGATAAAAGGGAGGTTGAGTGGGAGAAGACCGAGTGGTAATTAATGGACGTTGCTCTTTGTGGACTAATGTCATTAGTGGAGTCCCCCAGGGTTCAGTGTTGGGCCCACTGCTGTTTTGTATATTTATCAATGATATTGATGAAGGTATACCAGGATTAATGTCCAAGTATGCAGATGATACACAGGTTGGCAGGGTTGTTAATGACAGTAATGGCTTAACATTGACAAGTGCAAAGTACTGCATATGAGTACCAACTGTGTGGTACTACACTTAGGGTGGTAGAAAATGAAAATGACCTGGAAGTTATTGTGCAGTCAGATATGAAGTTTTCTGGGCAGTGCAGACAGGCTACCAGAGCAAGTCATGGGGTATTGTCAATGATATACAGGAATTTTGCTAGTAGGAAAAAGAAGGTGTTATGCCTTTGTATAGGACAATGGTCAGGCCATGCCTTGAGTACCGCATACAGGACTGGAGGCCACATTTTAGGAAGGATGTAGAGTTGCTTAAGCGAGTACAGAAAAGGGCAACAAGATTGGTGAGGGAAATGAAGGGGTCCTCTTACCAAGAAAGACTTAAATTCTGCAAATTACAGCATCTGGAGACTGGGCACCTGTGAGATGATCTGACTGAGGTGTATAAGGCCTTGAATGGGTTGAGCACGCTGAATTCTGATCGGATTCTTCCACTTACTTAGATTACTAACCTGAAGGGGCATAAATTAAAATTGAGGAAAGACAGTGTGTGGAAATTTGCCTTTAGCCAACGGGTAGTTGATTGCTGGAACAAACTTCCATCTGTTGTGGAAATTGATAGCTTAAATAAATTCAAAGATGAACTGGACAAATATTTAGAGGAAATGGATGTGTGAAATTGGTTTTTTTTTTTGGCTGATGCTACATAGCTCATATTCTTGCTTTCTTGCATCACATGCCTATACTACTACGATAATCAATATAAAGAATTTAAAAGAACAAATCTTTGTGGCAAGGGTTTGAGCAATTTTCAGCATTTATCTCTCTACTTTGGTCAGATATTAATTGTAACAATGTCATAATTTCATCAAGTTGAAATGTTAATGGTGTAATTGCTTTTATTCAACTTTCCCAACCCTAACACATTTTAATGTGAATTTCGCAATATTGTCCGTTAATTTTCCCCATCTGTATGAGGAGGAAGAAAGGAAGTGCATAACTCTTGCACAATATCAAAAATTGAACAATTTTGAAAGTGACTCTTGCTGCATCATTGATTAGTAAATTTAAAGTAATTGCATGGTACAAACATTACACGACTATTTGCATCTTTGATAAGTTTTTGAAAGAAGATATATTTTCCACTCATGCTGGAACTGCTGTCGCAACCTTTATTCCTCATGTTATTTAGTTTTAAGTTATATTTTGGGAATAAATCATTTAGTACTAATGTACGAAATTTTTAGAAATCTTCAAGTACCGTGTTAATGGACTAGAAAGGAATAGCGAAAGCTTAAAAAGCGGTACTCACCTTGAAATTAATCTGCGATGGTTTACTTAGGAAGCGTGGTTAATGTTTAAGTTGAATTGTTGAATTGAAAATTAAAAGGGAGGGAAGTAGGAAAAAGTTGACTGAGTTAAATAGGCGCAAGGAAATAGAAGTGTACACATCCAATCCTTGGTTGTCATCGAAATAAAGAGAAGAAGGAATGATTAAAAACTATGTAAGTGAATCCGATGAAGCCAATAGTCTTTACGAGGACTTTCGTTAGTTAGAGAACGTCTTCAGTTGGCAATGTGTGGGGAGAGAACGCGCGTGATATTTTAAGAATAAAAAATTATACTCTCGTGATGCCTTTTTTGACATGTGGGAACTTTAATCTCGAGAGGTTCCAAATTGGGGAAAGATTGAAGGGGAGTTTAGAATTTAGAATTTTGAGGTTAGAGTGGTGCTTGTACCATTCAATAACTAGGGCTTCATATTGGAGTATTCTGTAACTGGATTTTAGTTTAATGATTGAAATGGCAGAGTCGATGAGCGGGTTGTGGTTGTGAGTCTGGGCATGAGTTGTAAGTTCTGTGACAGATTGGTTGGACATGAGACTATGAAAATGGTAGTATGCACGGGTATTGGATGTTTTTGATGAGCCAAATTTAGTAGTGGTACTTCCGATATAACATGTGTTGCAGTTTGGTTGACAATTGATGAGGTATATAATATTATTAAGGTCGTTTGTAGGATATTTGTATGAGTCTTTATAGGTGCTGAAGAAGGATCCTAATTTGTTGTAGGTGGAAAAAACAAGGGAGATATCAGTGTTGTTAAATAGGCGTCGGAACTGTCCTGCTAGTTCATTGTGGTAAGGGAGGACTATGCGGATGTTTGTTTTATTTTTGTCTTTGGTTGGGGTGTTAGATTTAATTTTATTTTTAGCTTTAAGGATTGTATTTAAAATAAGTTGGTGGGGGTAACCTCTGGATATAAATTTGTCGGTGATATACTGTATTTCATTGTGAAGGTCAGTGGATAAGGAACTGTACTTTAGTGCATTGTGAATTTGGTTATATAAAACTGCCTTTTTAGTGTTTAGAGGGTGATGAGAAGCAAAATGTAAGTATTTACCGGTGTTTGTATTTTTCCTGAAAATTTTCGTATTTAATTTTGTGCCTGTTATATAGATAGTAAGATTAAGGAAATTAATCTGATTATTTTGTCCAATTTCAAGGGTGAATTTAAGTCTATCGTGTACAGAGTTAAGTTTTATGAAGAGGTTATCAATAATGGATCTGTTGCCTATTACAAGAATGTCGTCGGCATAGCGCATGTATAGTTTTAGTTCAGGGGGAAAGGGGTGTAGAATTTGGCTTTCAATGGCGGCTAGGTAGATTTCAGATAATGGGGCTGAAATCCCTAGTCCCATTGGTAAGCCAAATATTTGTTGAAAGATTTTTTTGTTGAATCTAAAAAATCTTGCTTCTAATAGAAGGGTGGTGAGTTCAAGGATATGGTCTATAGAAAGGGAGGTACGTTTTGTTAAGGTATCGTCTGTTTCTAAGAATTTGCGTAGGGCTTGTAAAGTAAATGGAATATGGACATTCGTGTAAAGAGAAGTAACGTCATAGGAAGCTAGGATGTCTGTATCGGATATTGTGATATTATTAATTTTTTGAAAAGCTTGATTGGTGTTATTGATCTTGAATGTGGAAAATTTAGTAAGGGGGGTTATGATTTTAACCAGGAAGGAGGATAAATTAGCGAAAGCTGAATTGCTGTATGATACAATTGGTCTTAAAGGGTGGTCAGCTTTGTGTAACTTGATAATCCCAAACATGTGGGGGAGGATGTTATTGCGAATTCCAATTTGCTGTAGTGTGGAAAGGTTGATTTCCTTATTTTGCCTGAGTTTCCTGAGAATTATGTCGAGTTTATTTTTGAGTCTTGTGATGTTATGGTTATTAACATTTATGTATGTGTTTGGGTCTGCTAAGATGGATTCTAATTTTTCGGTGTAGATGTCTTTATCTATTATAACGATCGTATCACCTTTATCAGCTTTTTGAATAATAACGTTAGAAGTTTTACTGAGTTTGTGTAAATCCATAAGCTGTTGTTTTTTTATATTAGAGCAGGAAGAAAGTTTGGTATTAATAATACTATTTGTTTGGTGCATTAGAATGACCCCTCATGCCTGGATCGAGTTCACCAACAAAAACAATATACGTATTAATGCTACCAACCAAGAAATAACACAAAGACATAATAAAAAATGGAATTCCCTTACGACTCGTTCCCCCACAAAAATCACCACCGTTAACCTCTCTTCCAAATCCTTTACACCCGCTGAACTTTCTGGCCTGGAATATGGCTTTAATTTTGCCATCAAAAATCAACATTACCCTATAAAAGACTGCATCGTTGAACTCCAGTCCAAACTCGAACATCATCCCGATAAATGGCGCCTAATGCACCAAACAAATAGTATTATTAATACCAAACTTTCTTCCTGCTCTAATATAAAAAAACAACAGCTTATGGATTTACACAAACTCAGTAAAACTTCTAACGTTATTATTCAAAAAGCTGATAAAGGTGATACGATCGTTATAATAGATAAAGACATCTACACCGAAAAATTAGAATCCATCTTAGCAGACCCAAACACATACATAAATGTTAATAACCATAACATCACAAGACTCAAAAATAAACTCGACATAATTCTCAGGAAACTCAGGCAAAATAAGGAAATCAACCTTTCCACACTACAGCAAATTGGAATTCGCAATAACATCCTCCCCCACATGTTTGGGATTATCAAGTTACACAAAGCTGACCACCCTTTAAGACCAATTGTATCATACAGCAATTCAGCTTTCGCTAATTTATCCTCCTTCCTGGTTAAAATCATAACCCCCCTTACTAAATTTTCCACATTCAAGATCAATAACACCAATCAAGCTTTTCAAAAAATTAATAATATCACAATATCCGATACAGACATCCTAGCTTCCTATGACGTTACTTCTCTTTACACGAATGTCCATATTCCATTTACTTTACAAGCCCTACGCAAATTCTTAGAAACAGACGATACCTTAACAAAACGTACCTCCCTTTCTATAGACCATATCCTTGAACTCACCACCCTTCTATTAGAAGCAAGATTTTTTAGATTCAACAAAAAAATCTTTCAACAAATATTTGGCTTACCAATGGGACTAGGGATTTCAGCCCCATTATCTGAAATCTACCTAGCCGCCATTGAAAGCCAAATTCTACACCCCTTTCCCCCTGAACTAAAACTATACATGCGCTATGCCGACGACATTCTTGTAATAGGCAACAGATCCATTATTGATAACCTCTTCATAAAACTTAACTCTGTACACGATAGACTTAAATTCACCCTTGAAATTGGACAAAATAATCAGATTAATTTCCTTAATCTTACTATCTATATAACAGGCACAAAATTAAATACGAAAATTTTCAGGAAAAATACAAACACCGGTAAATACTTACATTTTGCTTCTCATCACCCTCTAAACACTAAAAAGGCAGTTTTATATAACCAAATTCACAATGCACTAAAGTACAGTTCCTTATCCACTGACCTTCACAATGAAATACAGTATATCACCGACAAATTTATATCCAGAGGTTACCCCCACCAACTTATTTTAAATACAATCCTTAAAGCTAAAAATAAAATTAAATCTAACACCCCAACCAAAGACAAAAATAAAACAAACATCCGCATAGTCCTCCCTTACCACAATGAACTAGCAGGACAGTTCCGACGCCTATTTAACAACACTGATATCTCCCTTGTTTTTTCCACCTACAACAAATTAGGATCCTTCTTCAGCACCTATAAAGACTCATACAAATATCCTACAAACGACCTTAATAATATTATATACCTCATCAATTGTCAACCAAACTGCAACACATGTTATATCGGAAGTACCACTACTAAATTTGGCTCATCAAAAACATCCAATACCCGTGCATACTACCATTTTCATAGTCTCATGTCCAACCAATCTGTCACAGAACTTACAACTCATGCCCAGACTCACAACCACAACCCGCTCATCGACTCTGCCATTTCAATCATTAAACTAAAATCCAGTTACAGAATACTCCAATATGAAGCCCTAGTTATTGAATGGTACAAGCACCACTCTAACCTCAAAATTCTAAATTCTAAACTCCCCTTCAATCTTTCCCCAATTTGGAACCTCTCGAGATTAAAGTTCCCACATGTCAAAAAAGGCATCACGAGAGTATAATTTTTTATTCTTAAAATATCACGCGCGTTCTCTCCCCACACATTGCCAACTGAAGACGTTCTCTAACTAACGAAAGTCCTCGTAAAGACTATTGGCTTCATCGGATTCACTTACATAGTTTTTAATCATTCCTTCTTCTCTTTATTTCGATGACAACCAAGGATTGGATGTGTACACTTCTATTTCCTTGCGCCTATTTAACTCAGTCAACTTTTTCCTACTTCCCTCCCTTTTAATTTTCAATTCAACAATTCAACTTAAACATTAACCACGCTTCCTAAGTAAACCATCGCAGATTAATTTCAAGGTGAGTACCGCTTTTTAAGCTTTCGCTATTCCTTTCTAGTACTAATGTACATAACCCCTCCTTACCTGTTGTGTTATTAATTTGATGAAATCGCAAAAAATGTTCCCTTATTTCTACGTCATTGCTGAAATATACAACAAAACATCAATTGTTCAACATATCAAATAACAATTGATGTTCATCAATTGTTCAACAGCAATCTAGAATAATTGAGAAATACTTGCTATTTTCAACTTTACTTAATATTTCTTTCCTTATTTTGTCAGCAATTAAAGAAATATTTTCATTCTGAAATTTACTTGCCAGATAATGTGGCATACGACTAATATATATATACAGCATACTCTCATTTACCAGGATCGGGGATTAACCGGGGCACTTCAAGACTCCAAATTAAAAAAAAAAAAAAAAAAAATTCAACCCGAAATCTTATATAAAATTCAAGTAATAAATATAAAGGTATAAACAGATGTTTTGCAAGTCGTAAATAAGTGACAAGAAGCAGTGTTATAAGTCGTCACTGGGAGATTAGTGTACCTATTATCTTGCAACCCCCCCCCCGCGCTGTCTTCCCACCCACCACTCAAAAAAAAAAAAAAAAAGAAAAGAAAAAGAGAGACCAAATGTTTAGTTTGTTTTAGTGTGTCGTCTAATGTTGTGTTCCATCGCACCGCAAAAGGACAAATTTTGTTTTGTTATTTATGTCAGGGATGACGGAATTTTTTTTATAGTAATTATTTTTTTATTTTATTTTATTTTTTTTTTTTTTTAGAAAACACGAAAATGATGGGCAAATACAAGAGTTGTGCTTTCTTTTTTCAATTAAACAAAAACTTGAAATTATTCAAAAGTTTAAAAACAGTGCATCCGTTAAATCTCTAAAGAACCAATATAATGTTGGTGACCAAACCATATGCGATATTGTAAAAATTAAAGGGAAGCTATTCGATTTCAAATCAACATCGCAAAAAATAAAGGGATGCATCGTACTGGACACTCGAGTAGTGCATGGTAGGTTTTTCTATCTATCGCCATACCTTTTACGTAGGTTGCTGAACATTTTTCGATATAGCAAATCGCCGACTTACGTAGCTTCGGACTTACGTTATGCTATTTATATATATATATAGTATGAATCAGAGCTGTAATACTCAACACGTTCTATGTTGATAATAATATTTGTAAAATAATAAGAGGAGTTTACCTCAATATAGTACGTCGAACACTTCTGTATGATACTCTCCAGAAATTAAAACAGAAAAAAACGAAAAAATCGACAACTTACCGGTACATTAGAGTAAAATATAAATAATTAAAAAACCAATTTAACACAATTCAAATCAATTAAAACAATTAAAAATCAAATTAACGCAATTAAAAGAATCTAACAAAAATATTCAAAACGATTTTCCTTCCTGAAGCTGACAATGCTTTTCGACCGTATGTCGTGATCACAGGAATGAAAATTACCGACTTGAATTGATTTGAATTGTGTTAAATTGGTTTTTTAATTATTTAATTATTTATATTTTACTCTAATGTACCGGTAAGTTGTCGATTTTTTCGTTTTTTTCCGTTTTAATTTTTGGAGAGTATCATACGGAAGTGTTCTACGTACTATATTGAGGTAAACTCCTCTTATTATTTTACAAATGCTATTTATATATATATATATATTTTAATAAGACTGAAGATTTCAGTGAAGGGGACACACATTTCACTTTAATAACGTAAAAACCCACAGAATTCCAGCTATCGGTATCATCGCAAATGCAATAAGATCGGGTTTACTACCCATTTTTTGGAGCCTCTGTAGCCAGGTGGGCAGGAGCAGCAGTGCGTATGCTTCTTGATTAGACCGGGGTTCGAGCCCATGACCACCAAATATGGAGGATGCGGAAAGGTCAGGGAATGACCACCGCATATCCCCGGAGCAATATGGCCTTAGTTGCTAACGCTCCTAAAAACCAAATAACAACAACAACAACTACCCATTTATAATGAATTGCACTAACAGAAAAGCCCAATAAACCGGAAGTGCAAATTGTTTTTATTCTTTTATGGCAGTGACCTGCAGAAATATGCTTTAGTAAAATGTGAGCTCGTGCGGGGAAATAATAGTGAGTTTTCGCCCCCTGTGAAATTCTTTTCAGAAAATTTAATTTTGACTTATCATGGTGCTGACTAAGAGCTAATAAATCTAGTAAATCTATCAAGAAAGGAAAGCGATCGAGTTGGATCAGAAAAATTAAAATAATAAGGATGTATGAAAATGACCAAACATTAACAAGTATCGTGCGGAATTCAGATTTGTCAGTGGCAACGGTGAACACAATAAAGGAGAAAGACAGAATATGAGAAGCGGTGCAGCGATCAGCGCCAGTGAAGTCAACTATAATAACCAAGACTACGAAATATAAATCAGTTTTTACAGTACAATAACATGCATTTTTTCTTCCTTTTATGTTTTCATTTGCTATGTGCCACTCTGGCTACTTCACCACTGTCCCCAGATAAAGTTTTTAATTGAACTAATTAAAAATATACTACTTTACTTCATTCTTTTGAGGATATTATGTGGTTTTTGTAATTTTGCATTATCAGGGATATAGTAGCAATATTTTATTAATCATTCCCGAGTTACGTAAAATTTGACTTATGTAAGAAGTACTGGAACGTATCTCTTACATATGTTGGGGACTTACTGTATTTTTGGATTAACCGGCAAATCGATTATCTGCGAATTTTTTTTACTATCTATCCCGGAAAATCGAGAGTCTATTGTATATATATATATATATATTTTTTTTTTTTTTTTAATATTTGGAAAGGTGATCCATTATGTATGGATCAAATTTCAATTTCTTTGAAAAAATTTCAATAACATTTCAATTGCTTTGAAAAAATTATTATTGGGAACATATAATTCACTTGAGGAACCACAAAAAGCAAGGGACTGGCCAGCTAAATATTGAACAACAGAAAAATTTTGTTTCAAAATTTCATTCCAGCTATTTTTCTCCAGTTCATACAAGTGACATTGTTCTTTATCTACAGTTATTTGTTTTCTTAAAATGGATTTCACTGTAAAGTATTTATTGCAATTAGGAATATGAGTATAAGATGTCGTTGCAAATTAATACTAGCATGCTTCCAATCGTAAAAGCGAGTTGAACATAATTAAATATTTGCAGTTCCAAATATTTTACAACAAAAATAATATATACTATTTGTTTAAAGTGAATATATTAACCAGTCAAAATTTACCTTTTCCTTACTTGCTAATGTCTTTGTATAATATACAGTTGAAAATCAGCCTTTTTCATCCAAAGGAAATGAAACATTATTCACTTGAATCGGCCCAATTTCCACGAATATGTCTATCCACTTTCTTGATAAAATTTTGGGCCAACGACCAGGATCCTTGATAGCTTCTATGGGAATGTTTTCACCCACTGCTTCAGATTTTACACCTCTAATAAAAGCATAATTTTCTTGCTGCAGGTTGTCATATTACTTTATCAACATCAGAAATTTGCTCCGATTCATCACCTTTTTCTGCATGTGCAATAGTTGTAATACTTTTGCAATACTTTAACATACTTCCTTCTTGTTTTCTGTTTTTTTTTTATATTTTGCTCCACTTAATTTTTCCTCAGAAACATCTTACCTGGGTATTTAATCCAATAATTTTTTAATGGTTTTAAAAATTAATATTTAGTATATTTTTCTCAAAGATATTTTCAGTAATTTTAACTGACTCTTAATTAATTAGTTAAAAATGCTTACCTTCATTATTTGCACTAATTATAAAATGTTAGTACTATTAAATTAATAAAAAGATTAGCGATAGAAATGCTTTTCTAAATGATAATATTCTGTCTTCTCATACGTCGTCGTGTCCACCCGTCTCTTACTTTAGTTCCAATTGAATCCCCCTCTTGCACAACCACGAGTACATTATCTGCAACTTACCTCCACAATCATTTAATACAAATTCTGCACAAAGTATAATGGTGCCTTCGTAGCCAGGTGGGAAGGAGCAACAGTGCGTAGCACACGCTTCTTGATTAGACCGGGGTTCGAGCCCGTCACCACCAAATACGGAGGATGCGGAAAGGTCAGGGAATGACCACCGCATATCCCGGAGCAATATGGCCTTAGTTGCTAATGCTCCTAAAAACCAAACAACAACAACAACAGCACAAAGTATACACGTAGCAATTGACACAATAATAGACATGAAAAACAAAGTAGCTAGGGCTCCTATTGATATAAATTGTATTCACAAAGGCTAGTGCTGATTTTCAATCTTTACAGTATTTGTCACCCTTTCGATTTGGCACCTGCATGTTGATCACACATTCCCCGCACTTTTGAGAGGCTCTGAGAATGGTGTCATTCCTGACATTCATGAACTCTAGAACAGTGGCAGAAGGTATATGGAGTGGCAACTCACTATACAATATTTCATTCCAATGGACATTCTGGATTTGAAGATTTCCTAAAGAATGCTTCCTGTAAAATTGTAACATTTGAGCACAAATTTTGGTGGAGGTGGTCTAATGGTACAGGGTTAAATTTGATTTAGACTAGGTCCATTGCGGTAGAACCCAAAACCATGAAGTCCATGACCTACTTGAACAATTATACACTACCTATATTGTGTCAGCACTATGGAAATAGACAATGTTTGTGGATAATGTACAAACGTTGGATTGGCTGGCTGAGAGCCTGGATCTCAATCCTGATGAACACCTGTGGATGAACTAGAGCAGTGGATTAGGCTGAAGCCAAAACAGCATTCTTCCGAACTGATTCTGACAGCTATTTTTCAGGAAGAATGGATGGAAAGTCCAGCCAACACCTACTAGCAGAAGATAGAAAGTATGGCCAGAAAGATTGAGACTGCCATACAAGCCAAAGATGGCTCTGATTTATTACGGTTTTGAATTAAAGCCCTTTTTTGCAACTGACTGTGTGTTTGGTTTTTAGGAGCATTAGCAACTAAGGCCATATTGCTCCGGGGATATGCGGTGGTCATTCCCTGACCTTTCCGCATCCTCCGTATTTGGTAGTCACAGGCTCGAACCCTGGTCTAATCAAGAAGCATGTGCTACACACTGCTGCTCCTGTCCACCTGGCTATGGAGGCACCCTGACCATGTGTCCAAATGCTTTTGATCATACAGTACATGCATGCATGGTGCCTCTGTAGCCAGGTGGGCAGGAGCAGCAGTGCATAGCACACACTTCTTGATTAGACCAGGGTTCAAGCCCATGACCACCACCAAATACGGAGAATGCGGAAAGGTTAGGGAATGACCACCACATATTCCTGGAGCATAATGGCCTTAGTTGCTAATACACCTAAAAAAAAAAAAAAAAAAACCAAACATGCTGTTGTTATTGTTGTTGTTATTTGGTTTTTAGGAGCATTAGCAACTAAGGCCATATTGCTCCGGGAATATGCGGTGGCCCTGACCTTTCCGCATCCTCCGTATTTGGTGGTGATGGGCTCAAACCCCGGTATAATCAAGAAGCGTGTGCTACACACTGCTGCTCCTTCCCACCTGGCTATGGAGGCGCCTACCAAACATACATGCATGTGAGTGTACTCATACTCAAATATACTTATTTCTGTATTTATTAATGATATTAAGGTTGAAGGTATATCAGGCTTAATATCTAAGTTTGCAGATGATACAAAAGGTGTCAGGGTGGTTAATGACAGTAATGAAGGTAGCTGCTGCAACAAGATCTAGAAAAATTAGGCAGATGGGCTGAGGAAGGGCAATTGAAGTTTCACATTGACAAATGCAAGGTACTGTATATAGGTAGCAGTAATCCCGGGGTTACATACCAACTGTGTGATACTACACTTAGGGTAGTGGAAAATGAAAAGGACATGGGGGTAATTGTGCAGCCAGATATTAAGTTCTCTGAGCATTGCAGACAGGCTGCTAGGACAGCTCACGGGATTCTGTCAATGATATACAGGAATTTTTCTAGCAGGGATAAGGTGATTATCCCATTGCATAACGCAATGGTCAGGTCGCATCTTGAGTACTGCATACAGGTCTGGAGGTCTCATTTTAGGAAGGATGTAGGGCTCCTGGAATGGATAGAGAGAGAGAGAGAGAGAGAGAGAGAGAGAGAGAGAGAGAGAGAGAGAGAGAGAGAGAGAGAGAGAGAGAGAGAGAGAGAGAGAGAGAGAGAGAGGGGCAATGAAATTAGTAAGGGAGAATAAATGGAGTACTCTTACCAAAGTTCTGCAAATTGCAGTATCTGGAGACTAGGCACTTGCGAGATGATCTGATTAAGGTGTGTTTAAGGCTTTGAATGGCTTGAGCAAACTCAATGCTGATGGGATTCTTCCTCTTGCTTAGATTATGTACATGAGGAAATATAAATTCAAACTGAGGAAGGATGGTTGCAGAATAGATGTAAGTTTGTTTTCAGCCAATGGGTAGGTGATTGCTGGAACAAGCTTCCATTCGTTGTTGTGTAAGTGGATAGTTTAAATATATTCAAGGAAGAACTTGACAAAATATTGGAGGGGAATGTTAGGTGAAATGAGAATTTTGTTTTTTTTGGCTGATGCTGTATAAGCTTGTTTTCTTGCATCATTTGCCACTACTAATGCTAATACTAAAAAGTGAAAGGGTATATAAAGACTACAACTAACTGGATGGTTATAACTTGCTTACCATTAAATCCTCCAATAGCAAAGATTAAATCTTCAAGGACAACAGCAGAAAAATTACTGCGAGGATTCAACATATTAATAACTTCTGTCCACTGGTCAAGGTGATGATCATACCGCTCCACTAAAACACAAAATTCAAATATTAGATATAAAGGGCAGAACGATCTGCATAATTCATAGGTATAGATGTTAGAGTTAATTCCAGAGAATAGAAAATGAAAGTTCTGTAAAATATCAATCATACAGATAAAATCTAGGCTAAATAAAATAATATTCCTACTATAATGAATTATTAACTCCCTACTTTTGATATAATGCAGTGTATCCTCCTCCACTCCAAGAAAAGAATGTCACTATTATGATCCTGATCCACTATTCTAAAAATCTAGCCCAGGGGTGCACCTGGGGTGGGGGGAGACTGGGATTCACCTCCCAAAGAGAGAGAGAGAGACTCAATAAAAGCGAAAAAGAGAATAACGGTGTTACTTTCTCCATATCAAAGCATCAGCTCTAATCCTCAGCCCTCCCCCAACAAAAGAAAAATCCATAGTGCAAGCCCAACCTAGACTACATTAAATAACAAATAATTAAAAGCATAACCACAAGAGTGTAGAAATTCACTGTTACTGTTTAACTGCAATTAGATGTCACTGCATTTTTTTTTGGCAGTGTACAAGCTCAATCTCACAATGGAAGTGCTAGTGTCCACATTCATAATTGCAGGTGCACACCATAACTTACAACTTCTAAGGTGCCGACCGGGCTAGCCGGGTGGGTAAAGTGCCTGCCTGGCAACTCAAAGGTCGTGGGTTTGGATCCCGCCTCGGGCTTGGATCAAAGTACTGCAAAAACCTTGGGAGGTGCATTATGGCCACAGAAGCCGATGCGCCAACAACTACCAAAAAAAAAAAAAAAAAAAAAACAACAACTTCTAGGCAGCTATATATCAACAAATAGCCATCAAAAATGCTGATTGAATTTAAGAAAACTATAAATTTTACAAAAATCAGGGAAAAAGCTTGAAGAATTTTTGTTGTAATTTGATTCAGCATTTATACATTAGACTACTTCACGATGCTCTAATGAAAATAAAAAAAGAAAGAAATAAAAAAACATTTTGTAGGTAATTTCAAGTGCAAAGCATAAATGATCAATTTGACTTTCTCCTCTACTCAAATATAATAATAATTTGTAAACTTTCAGAGCCACCATTCTTTCTTATAATCACAAGCATCAAAGTTAAAAAAAATAAAATCTATGCAGTTTCTCTGGATATACAGTAAATCCTCAATATTTGCAGGGACATTCCTGAAAATCAAACGTTCATAATTTATAAGAATTAATATGTAATATACAAAGTCTGATCAAAAAGTTTAGTTAGTGATCTTATTATTGTTGAAGGTATACTGAAGTAACTGAAAGATTATGAGTGGGGCATACAACATTCTTTATACAATTGTTAGATATACACTGATTATTATCTCAGTGTAGATATACACTGTGAAAAAAATAATTTTGATACTGGAAAGTTTTCCCCAGGTGGAAAGTGCTGCTGTGGGTTGAATGAAATCAAACCATTAACTCAGAATGCATGCTGTAAGAGGCTGTTGGCTGATGCAGTGAAAGGACTGATAGGCATCTCATCAGACAAAAAAAAAAGAAAGGTTGTGGAGAATTGTGAGTTTTGCATAAGATGTGGAAGGAGAGGATTTTGATTATTAGAACATGTCATGAAGAATACCATATGTGCATTCTACTGATATTCTCAACATTTCTGCTGGCTGCCTTATTGTTATACAACAATCTTCTTTCATGATTAAAGAAACAGTGTTTATGGTTTCTGTGATGACAGCAGTGGTTGGAGCTCCAGGACTGTAGATTTTTGTGATTGAATCATGTCCATCTTTTAAACATTCTAAACCACCTGCAAGCTGTGGAAGTGTAGATTCAGTATAAACCTCTTTTAACATTTAATATGCTTCAGCTGATGTTTTCTTAAAATGGAAACAAAATATAATAAATAAATAAATTTTCTGTTTATACTCCGGGACGACCAAACAGTCAGAGGAGTTCACAAGATAGACAGAATACAAGAAACAGCACCGTATTCAGCAGACACGGGTTTGAACCACGGTCACTCAAGG
Source organism: Mastigoproctus giganteus (assembly GCF_048544385.1). Classification (NCBI taxonomy): domain Eukaryota; kingdom Metazoa; phylum Arthropoda; class Arachnida; order Uropygi; family Thelyphonidae; genus Mastigoproctus; species Mastigoproctus giganteus. The sequence continues at coordinate 193,111,637 of NC_143583.1, forward strand.
CACGTGTACTTATGCACCCGCGCGCCTGACCACCAGGCTACGGCGGTATGCAGCGTACTGTTCCTTGCATGTTGCATCCATTGTTACATAGGCAAAACTGAATGGGCATAAACTTGACCAACTGCCAAGGTCACACCATATGCACAAGTCAATTGTGCAGTTGCTATATGATGCAACTTGGTTTGGTCTTAAATTATGCAGCTCAGCTAGAAACAGCAAGCAGTACGGTTGTTCATGAAAAATTATGATCATTCTTCATTGAACAGACCTCATATAATGTGGCCTCAGTAGTGTCCCACATCCACACTACTCAGGCTCTCTGCAGTCACAGATAGCAAAGTATAGGCAGCAAGCACAGGGTTGTTAAAATTAAAGTATTCTTATATAGAGGGCTCTGGAGCGAGTTCTAAGGCTCATACTGAAGAGAAATTTGGACAACAGGTACATTTATTAGAAAAAAAAATTAGTTACAAAATTTGTCATTGTATTGCATGTAACTATCTTAGTTACGATTAAGCAAATAACTTACGTTATTTGCATAATCGTAAGTTATTGCCACAGCGCCACTACTCAGCTCTACTGTACTGTATAAAAGCAAAGCAGTCTCTTCAAAATCATACACTAGATGTTTGCCTGCACTACAGCAGCAATGCCAACAACGTTGCAGGAAAAGGCACTATTAGTGAAGCTGTACTATCAGAATAGCAACAATGCAGCCGTGGCTATCAGAGAATTCCGGCATCAGAAGCGCATAAGGCATGGACCTACGACTGTTTGTGCTGTCTGCAAAATGATTGCAAAATTTGAAGCGACAGGACATCTTGGCATTCAACCAGGTAGAAGTCGAAAACAAGTGGACTCCTCTCGTGTTGAAGATGTGGCTATGGCTGTCGTGGATTTATCAAGTCAATCTCCATGTGGTAGCACAAGTGTGCCAGCTGTTGCTCGTAAACTGGAAATGCCTTATTCCACTGTAAAGCTAGTAATTCATCAGGTGTTGCAGTACTATCCTTACAAGATGCACATGCTAAAGCGTGGTGATGCAGATATTTGTTTCACATACGCACTTCAGTTTCTGGCGCGAATGACAGTGGATATTGCTTGGCCATGGAACATCCTTTGGATTGATGAAGCCCACTTCTGCTTAAATGGACAAGTGAATATGCACAACTGTCGCATTTGGGCACCAGAAAACCCTCGAGTTATCCAAGAGGTCTCATTGCATTCTCCAAAAGTGACAGTGTGATGATTTACGGCCACATTCATGATTGGGCCATATTTTTTTTTTTGGACAGGTAACACCGACTAGACCCCTACACCTGTTCCGTCACTGGACAGCGATATTATGAAACGTTGGCAAATTTCACAATACCAGAGCTGCAACAATGTAGGTGCCTTCAGGATACCATATTTATGCAAGATGGTGCACCATCCCACATCCATTGTTGTGTCCAAAGATTGCTGACAACACTTTACAGACAAACAGGTCATCAGCCGTTGTTTCCAGACATTTTGACACCCTGATCACCAGACCTCACCCCATGCGACTTCTGGTTGTGAGGTTTTTGAAGATCCAGGTGTATCGGGAAGGATGTCCAACTCTGGCGGATCTGAAGGACAGCATTAGACATCATGTGCTGGCTATTCCAGTTGACATGTTACGTTCTGCTGTAGAAAATGCTGTTCTTCCAATGAAAACTGTTGTTGACCAAAACGGAGAACACACTGAACAATTGTAGCACTGTTCAAGTGATTTGTATTACCACAGCGCCATATAGGGACAAATTTTGTAACTAAATTTTTTTCCAATAAATGGCGAATACATTCTTTATTGTACCTGTTGTCCAAATTTCTCTTCAGTATGAGCCTTAGAACTCACTCCAGAGCCCTCTACATAGGGATACTTTAATTTTAACAACCCTGTATATACACTAGTTGGTCCATACTGGTACTGTATATACACTAGACTGAACATACTTGTACTGCCTCCTAGGTACCATTATGTTCAGTCCAGTGGACTATCTAACAGCTGGCCTGCATTTTAAAATTATTCAAAATATAAGGAATATTAGTTCTCACAAAACACCTATCATAACCTTAAAAGCTATTTTTAGTGTGTGATTAAAGATATGGGAGATGCCAGTGTTCTGCCCTGGAGACCAAAGAGTTTTCACTGTTTGTCATTTAGTATTATCTGGTGGCACAAAGGTTTGGCAATTTCTCTGTGTGGTGATGACACTACACCTTTTCCTCTGCTTATGTTGGTTCACACATGGGGGGGCGGCAGTAACCCTGGTTTTAGACCTTGCACATTAGGATATACCAGGGTTACTAACATACTTATCATGTGAAAAAGCAAACTGAGGATCTGAATGAGAACAGCCAGACTTTGCTGAACTTCAGTTTGCCCGATTCTCAAGTCTTGCATATCAGTTCTATTAGCATTTTGAACTCCCAACCAGAAGCAATATCTGTCATCAATGAAAAAATTTCCACAAGACTCAAGCAACCTGTATAGAATATTCAAGCTGTGGCTCTACCACTGCTTTATGTATTTAAAAATTGTGGCAATGAGAATACGCTACCAATAAGCCAACCAAACAGGTTAAATTTTAAACCGAAACCTTATCAGTATGAGAGTATTGTCATGAAGACAGTTAACTAAAGAAATAAGGAAATTTTCTCCTCAAAGTACTTTTCAAAAAAATATATTTCATGTTATTTAAAATGTAGAATTGGCTTTCAGTTCAGATGTGATTTATAAATTTTTTTGTCTATTTTAAATGTAACTGCTGTTATTTTCATGTCAGCAGTAAAATAAAAATAAATGCCTTAATGAAGCACATATTTTATTGTTAAAAGAAGGTATGATTTAGATAATCACCTTTGTATATTGTCTCTTGTATGAGGTCGCTGCATTGTTATAAAGTTACTGACATGCTTACCTTACTGAATATAAGCTTGGTTAGTTTGCTTTATGCTAAATAATTATACAGCCAAGTTTAATTTTGTGACTGATGCTGCTGCTAGCATGAAGTCTCAAAGCATGTGGGATGTAACAACAGAATTTGGGAAGAAAGAGTAAACATAAATGAATGGAAAGTGTGGTTCAAAGATTTAAAGTGCCAATTTTGTTTTTCCAGTAAAAATTACTGAAGATTAACTTAATGTTAACGTCAGCCATATTCTAGGAGTCTTGTAAATAGTTATGAATTTCATCAATTTTCGAGATGCTTAATTACAGCATAAATGGAATATGGTTAAGCCAAAAATGTAACGCCTATGTCAGATTTTATTTGGTTTCATTTAAAGGTTCACAGTTCACAGATTTTCTTCATTTTCAATAAAAATATGAAGGAGTGTTTTACTCAAGTTTTTAATTCAAGAGAATACTGGGTAAATGTTTTCGGTACTGAGTCTTAAAGCAGCATTTTCCTTACAACATTGGGAGGAAAAGTAAAGAATGGTTATCTTTATCGGTGACCAACCTTAAAAAAATTGGAACTTTTAACTTAAGCTTTTTTTATAAAGCTAAAGAGTTAAGAATAAAAAAAATTTTAAACAAGATTTTCATTTAAAACAGAGTATGTAATCTGTGAAAAACATTTGAAAATGTTTTGCACAGGAACAAACTATTTAAATGATTTATACATAATGTATTTTTCTAAAGATCACTTACATTGTCAGAACTATTCCTGTTCATTTTAAATACACTGAAAAAGTGTATTAGTTTTAATTTTATTTGCCATGTAATCTTAGACATATTAGCAATTCTGTGTTCTGTACTATGTAAAGTAGAGATTTCTTTTTTTAAGAAAAGGGGTATAACTAAAGGAAACATGTTAGGCTGAATCCTTTGTTAAAAATATTGCAATGAATAATATTAACATATCATAATATAATATATAACAATATAAGCATTTATATTGTTATATTATTTTTTTATTTAATATGTTTTATATTTATATTTTTTTCAGAGAAAGAGAGAATGAGAGAGAGAGACACTAAGTATCGAAAGCTTAAATGGCAAAGTGGAATTAACAGAGGAATAACCAGATTTACATATCAGAATAGTAGGTCTCAGAGAAACAAAGAAGATGAATACACTAAGTTGTTCCTTAAGCAGAACAGTATGCAGAGGTAAACAGAATTGAACTATGAGAAACCACATTTATTGGAAAACCAAGGTTTAGATAAAGGACGATATTTTAAAGTGGAGTGTGGAATAAAAGATTCCATTCCTACAAGAATAATTTCACTGACACGATCTGAGCAAACAATGACATAAGAAGTTTTGAAATAGTAATCCGACCAAGAAAAAGAAGAAAAGAAATCTTGCAGATCATCCCATTTTGCATTCTTGTAATGCAAAATGGGATGACTATTCCCAACCTCGTGTAGAGGTTGGGAATAGTCATGAGATAAAGGCCCCATTGAGACAAGACAATCACCAAATTGTGATCTGAGGTACTTATAGGACCACTCACCTCGACCATGTACTTAGAAGAGTTGTTTGTGAGAAAAAGATCAAGCGTGTTGGCTGTATGGTTAGGATTGTCCAGTATTCTGGTAGGTAAATGAAAAAATCTGTGCGAGGTCATTAGCAATTGCAAAAGCCTCATGACCAGCTGGGTGAGTGTGACTAGAGAACTGAAGCCAGCTGGAGTTGTGAACATTAAAATCACCAAGAAAAATGACCTAGGAAAGTTGGACTGGAGAAAGTTGGACTGGAGAAAGTCAAGTTGCAAAGAGAGGAAGCCAAAGAACTTCAAGTGATTAGTGGAGTTGAGAGAATGGTAGAGACAACAGATGAATTTCATAGAATGAGGTAGAGATTTTAAGCCAGAGAAGGTCAAAAAGAGGAGATTCCAAATTACCAAGTCTCTGACAGGGAATAATGGAAAGGACATATGCACAAGTACCACCTTTGAGACTAAAGGAATCATACAGCAAATAATTTGGGCAAATGAGATGAGCAGTGGTTGAATCAACCGATAACTGAGATCCTGTCAGAAAAAGTACATGGAGTTTGACAGACTGCAAGTGGAAATGGATATCATTGAGATTAGAATTGAGACCATGTATATTTGTGAAATGGACTAGGAAGCATTTGGGAGGTTTAGATCTTTTCGCAGATAAGCTAACTCTATTAGTTTGACAATTCATGGTGTATTCAAAAGTAAGAAAAGTAGGGGGGACATGCTGTATGAAGTAATGAAATTTTGGATATGGTGTACACATGGTAAGAATATACCCAGATCCTTGACATAACGTGGCCTCGACAATGCCCACCGCATACACACTACTCAGACTCCCTCCAGTCACTATCTGGCAGAGTAGAGATAGCAAGATTATACACTAGCTGATCCTGAAGACGCCTAGAGAGTTACCAATAGGTTCAGTCCAGTGTGCTAACCAGCAGTCAGCCTGTGAACACCATTTTAGAGCTGTACCCTCGAAATGTAAGGAAGTTTGGATCTCATCATGATGTCCATCATAACCTCAAAAGACATCAGTCATACTGCATGATGGAAGAGATGGGGAAGAGTTGTTCCACCACTTCAAGCCTCCAATAAGCAAAGTGGTGGTATTGCAGGGGTCGAGATGTGGGATAAGCTGTAACGTAAGCTCGACCCATGCTTACATTGGTTCACACCTGGGTGGTCACCCACAGTGTGTTTGTGCATGGGAGTTATACCCAGGATTACTAACAGTCCCACTATCATGAAGGTGCAAGCAGAGGATTTGGCTGTCACAGACCAAATGGAATTCGCCAAAATTGGATCCAGTTAACTTGAGTGTCACCCAAATATCAGTTCCATCAGCATTTTTGACTTCCAGGTAGCAAGTACAGCTTGTCTGGCATATCTGAGAGAATGTATGCGACAACCTCAAGGACCATATACTTAGATTTCAGAAAAGCTTTTGAACTGTTAAACATGAAACAAAGCAGTCATTCATGACTGCTGTACAGATTGGAGTAGTGTGGCATTATGGGCATGTTATTGCTGTAGATAAAGGGATGAGTGTGGGGCAGAAGACAGAAAGTGGTTATTAATGGGCACTGCTCATCACAGATTAATGTTATTAGTAAAATCCCATACTGTTTTCAATATTTAATAGAATTCAATATTAAATAGAAAGGGTGCAAGAATATTTGCTGATGCTATAGATGCAGTGTTAGGTGGGTAGGAAAACTGCTAGCTTGGGGGGGGGATACAACGACTAATAGTGATTCTTGCACTGCTTCTATTGGAATGAGCAACAGCCTGGAAAACAAGATGCAGGGTATTTCAGAGACTTTTTTTTTTTTTTTTTTTGGTAGTTATTGGCGCATCGGCTTTTGTGGCCATAATGCACCTCCCAAGGTTTTTGCAGTACTTTGATCCAAGCCCAAGTCGGGATTCGAACCCGCGACCTTTGGGTTGCTAGGCAGGCACTTTACTCACCTGGCTAGCCCGGTCGGCATTTCAGAGACTGCTGGGGGTCATTGCAGTACAAGTAAACACATGGGTTGTGTTAGGGTAGCTAAGAATAGGAACAGGTGCATGTATACTTGTGTGTACACTAATGCTAGGAGTTTGGTAAATAAATTTGATGGATTTGAGGTATTGCTCAAAACATCAAAGGCAGATATTGTTGGGATATCATTCCTTATATCCCACAGATATAAGGAATGCAGAACTGGAATTTGGGGAGTACAATGTGTACAGGAAGGATAGACAGGATAGGAAGGGAGGAGGGGAGGTAAGGGTTATGCTATTAGTTATGAAACACAAACTCCAAGGAAGTGAAGCCAGTCGACATCGCTGGACAGTGCAGTGTCGAGTCAGTTTGGTGTGACATAAGCATTGGCAGATCATTGGGTAAAGGGAAGGGTTTTTGCTTTTTTAAAGGTGACTACGATGGTCTGAGACAGTATTTAAATTCTATACAGTGGGACCAACTAATGATGTTACCAACAGCAAATTCAAAATGGGAAGCATTCAAAGAATTTATCTTGGAAGCTACTAAGCTTTACATACAAACTAAGAAATATTGTTCAGGGTTTAGGCCTAAATGGATGTCAGATGAACTAATAAGACATATGGCAGAGAAGAAAAATGCATGGGATACATATAAATTAATGGGTGACATGGAAGCCTATGATAGATATAAGCTGGTCTGTAACCAAGTCACAAAGGAGATTAAGCAAGCAAAGGCAGATTATGAGAAATCCTTGGCAATGGATGCAAAGAAAAACAGCAAAGAGTTCCTTACCTATGTAAACTCTAGAAGGAAAGGGATGAATCAGATTGGTCCACTGGATATCGATGGTTCAACTGTTGATGATCCTGCCCAGGTAGATAACAAACTAAATGAATATTTTGCATCTACATTCACACATGATGCGTTATTCAGGGAGGGGAATGCCAGAGGTGTATTAAACTCTGGCAGTAAGCTAGATCATCTGATCTAGCTTACTGATCATCTCAGTTATTATAAGATCATCCGACCTTGTAATAACTGAGAGTAAAGTGCAGGAGAAATTGTTAAAGATAAACATAAGAAAGGCACCTGGGGTGGATGGAATCTATCCAATTATATTAGAGGAGGCAGCAAAGGAAGTAACCCAACCCTTAGCCATAATTATGAGAGATTCCTTAGACTCAGGGGAGGTACTCATGGACTGGAGATGTGCAACTATGACCCCAATCCATAAAGGAAGATCAAAGGGTGACACAAGTAATTACGGACCTGTTAGTTTAACTTCTGTTCCAGGGAAATTAATGGCAGGACTGGTTAAAGAAGCATTGCAGAGTCATCTATACAAGACTTTAGCTCGGACAGAGCATGGGTTTGTTAAGGGGAAGTCTTGTCTGACCAATTTGATTGGAAACTATGATGTAGTCACAAAGGAACTGGATGCAAAGAATAATTTTGATATCAGATATTTGGATCTGAGAAAGGTTTTTGATACTGTTACACATGGAAGACTGCTGCACAAATTGGAGCAGTGTGGCATTTGAGGCAAATTGCTGCTATGGATAAAGGTGTGGTTGAGTGGGAGAAGACAGAGTGGTAATCAATGGACACTTCTTCTCTTCATGGACTAATGTTATTAGTGGAGTCCCCCAGGGTTCAGTGTTGGGTCCATTGTTGTTTTCTGTATTTATTAATGATATTCATGATGGTATATCAGTGCAGACACTCTTGCAGACTGTCTGCACTGCTCAGATATGAAGTTTTCTGAGCAGTGCAGACAATTGCAAGAGTAGCTCATGGTGTCTTGTCAATGATATACAGGAATTTTTCTAGCATTGATAAGGAGGTGATTATCCCCTTGTATAAGGCAATGGTCAGGCCATACCTTGAGTACTGTATACAGGTCTGGAGGCAGAGGTATTGGAATGAGTACAGAGAAGGGCAACAAGATTAGTGAATGGAACGAAGGGTTGCTCTTACGAAGAAAGGCTTAAGTTTTGTAAATTACAGTGTCTGGAGACTAGGCACCTATGAGGCGATCTGATTGAGATGTATAACGTCTTGAATGGTTTGAGCATGCTCAATGCTGATGGGATTCTTGCTCAGAAGAATCGCCTGAGAGGACATAAATTGAAATTGAGGAAAGACAGTTGTGGGATAGATGTGCAGATGTTTGCCTTTAGCCAGCAGGTGGTTGATTGCTGGAACAAGCTTCCATCTGTCATTGTAGAAGTTGATAGCTTAAATAGATTAAAGGCAGAACTAGACAGACATTTGGAGGAAGTGAATGGGTGAAATGAGAAGGGTGGTTTTTTTTGTTTTTTTTTTTTTTTTTTTTTTGGCTAAGGCTATATAAACTTGCTTTCTTGCATCATGTGCCTTTACTAATGCTAATGCTAATATATTTGAAACACACCTTGAATACTGCATACAGGTCTGGAGGACTCATTTGAGGAAAGATGTAGAGCTTCTGGAATGAGTACAGAGAAGTGCAACAAGATTAGTGAATAGAACAAAGGGTTGCTCTTATGAAGAAAGGCTTAAGATTTACAAATTACAGTGTCTAGTGTCTAGGCACCTGCGAGGTGATATGATTGAGATGTATAAGACCTTGAATGGTTTGAGCAAGCTCAATGCTGATGGGATTCTGCCTCTTTTGCAGATTAATTGCCTGAGGGGACATATATTCAAATTGAGGAAAGACAGTTTTAGAATAGATGTGTGGAAGGTTGCCTTTGGCCAGCTGATGGTTGATAGTTGGAACACCCTTCCATCTGTTGTAGTGGAGGTTAACTTAAATAAATTTAAGGAAGAACTAGACAAACATTTTGAGCAAATAGTTGGGTGAAATGGAAAGGGTTTTTTTTGGCTGATGCTGTATAAGCTAGCTTTCTTGCTTCATATGCCTCTACTAATGCTAATCAACTGTTCATAGTGTTCACACATAGTACATAGCGATGTCCAGAAAGTGCATCCTTCATAGGATCACAAATGAGATCTGAAGGTAGGGACTGTGTTGGGGAGATGGCAGAAGTCCACTGGAATTGAACAGTGGTAAGTCTTACATCCACGTGAAAACATCCTCTCTTGTCCCAAAAAAATAAAAAAAAAATGTGACATGTTTTCCAGCAGATAGCTGAGCATTGAATTTTTCCTTTCAACATTAAATCCTTGTGTCACTACTTCACAAACTGTTGTTTTGACTCTGGTTCATAGTTGTGTATCCAAGTCTCATATCAATCCAGAAGATTGGCTCAGGCCTGCACTCTCTCTCTGCTCCTTGTGATATAGTATCAGCATTTATGGAACCTACCTAGCACAATTTCTTGTATCCCTTAATTGTTTTCAATGAATTAAAGTCTATTCCCACTCCTGCAAACATTTCCTAGGTCCTAATGAGTCAGTCTTCTTCATAAATCAGTTTATCTATTCTCTCCTCATATTCAGCAATTGCTAAAGTGTAAGGCAAAAAAAAGAGATCACATTAACCAAAAACAAAAATGAGCTAACTATCCTCACATCAACTGTCACATTCTCATAAATGACCTTCAAACATTGGTGAATATCAGTGGCACAATGCTTTCTGCATTCAGGAGGTCAATAAAATACTGCTGCTTCATACATAGATCAATGTCACCCTATAATTCACAGACTATTACAACCTTGCTGTCCAGCATGCAATGTTGGAACTTCAAGGACACTGGCAGTAACATTTAAATTTTCACTTGACATCATTACATATTGTATGCAACATTACACAAGCAGAAAAAATAATCTGGAGGCATTAGTTTCAGAGAAGCCCTCGCATATACATAAATTCTCATTCCTGCAATGGATATTCCCCATCAGTTGATAGACTAGGACAGGAGTCGTCATAAATTTAATTCCAAATGACATTTTCTTCAGAGGTTGGGGACAGCAAATCTCACTCTTATACTAAGAATATTCTAATACCTATTCATCATTTAAGCTTAAAAAGAAACTATGAAAATGCTTACCTGATGATAACCGATTCATCCCATTGAAGCCTCCCATTGCAAACAAATAACTTTTGTAGTTGACACAGCTAACACCACTTCGTGGTGATAGCATGGGTGAGACATACATCCATGAGTTTCTACGAGGGGTATAGATCTCTGCAGAGCTTAGAACTTCTTGGCCGTTAAATCCACCAACTACATAAATCTTCCCTACAATAGACACAATAATTTCCTTAAATTGGACCTTAACTTGATAAATGATACAAAAAACACATATTTGCAAATATATTTTCTTTCTTATACAATGATGCAGTTTTAAACATTATTCAGAAATTATTCAGTATTAAAAGATATTCAGTATAACAGTTGAATATGGAATTTTTTTGGTTGATTTTCTTTGTTATACAATGATAAAGTTTTACACAAATTCAGTAAAACAGTTGAATTTACAGTTTAATATCTTTTAGTGAAGTTGCTTTTATTGAAAATATCTGTTTTTTTTGTAGAAGAGTTCATGGAAGATTTCATCAAACATTTTCTTTAAGACATATATGGACACCAGACAAAGAATTAATCATTTTGGTACTTAGAGCACATAACAGATTGAATATATACAGGATGTATCATAACTTGTGAATATTATGGATTTAGGACCTAAAAACAATAAAAAAGTTCACATAAAAAAATGCCTTGGAAACAAGGCAACCTTTTTCTGAGTTACAGCCATTTTTGTGCTCCACAACTATGTTTATATTTACAGGAAATACTCTCAAAAATCACTATGCACATGAATACAAGCCTGCAAATGCCTCATCATAGATGTCCTCATCTACTCAAAAGTTTCAGGTGTCTGTTGGATTTGCTGTTCAAGTGCTGATGGGTCTACCTACCATCATCTGAAACTCATTTTCTAAATGAGCCAGTTTCTGCAAGGCATTCATGTATTCTTTGAAAGGTCTTTTTATTTGGCAACGGACAATTAGGGATGTTTTCTGCATACAGTCTTGCCTCAGCTGCAATGCATCTAGAAAGTCCATACATGAGATGCATGTCTGCCATCTCTCAATTTGAATAAGCCTCCATTACAACAGCAAATGCACAGTATCAAAATGTTAATAACAAGCTCCAAATGTAGTGTCCTTGTCAACAAAACTAACTGAAATCACTCAAAGAACACTACAGGATCTTGTTTATAAAACTATCAGCTCAGCATGGCCTTCTATGAGATATTGAACATTCTTTGTAAATGGCTGAATGGAACCAGCTATGCTAAGTCAGTCTGTGAAAAGAATTGCTGGAACACAAAATGGCTGTAACTTGGAAACAAGGTGAAATCAGACCTATGTTTAAATGAACCTTTTTTTATATTTTTTAGGTCCGAAATCATATCATATGTCCATCTCCTCTAAACACTTTATCTAGTTCTATCTTGAAATTTGTTCAACTTATCCACTTTTGCAACACCAGATGGAAGTTTGTTCCAATAATCAACGACCCATTGGCTAAAAGCAAATTTCGACACATCTATCTGCAACCATCCTTCCTAAATTTGAATTTATGCCCCCTCATGTGTGTAGCCTATGCAAGGGACAGGATTCCATCAGCAATGAGCTTACTCAATCTATTCAAAGCCTTTAAACCTCAATCAGATCTCCTTGTAGGTGCCTAGTCTCCAGACACTACAATTTGCAAAACTGAAGCCAATGCTCATAAGTGCACCCTTCTATTCCCCTCAATAACCTTGCTGCCATTCTCTGCACCAGTTCCAACAGATCCACATCCTTCCTAAAATAAGGCCTCCAGACCTGTATGCATTACTGAAGGTATGGCCTAATCATTGCCTTATTCAATGGGTTAATCATTTCCTCATCCCTGCTGGCAGAATTCCTGTATATCATTGACACAAAACCCCATAAGATTATCCCCAGATCATTTTCACTTTATACTACCCTAAGTGTGGTCCCATGCAGTTCGTATGCTACTCTGGGATTGCTGCTACACATATTCAATACATTACATTTGTCAATGGTAAACTGCAACTGCCACTTCTAAGTCCATCTGCCTAATTTTTCCAGATCCTGTTGCAGTAGCATACCCTGATTACTGTCATTAATGCCAACCTTCAATCATCTGCAACTTAGACATTAAGCCTGACATGCCTTCATCAGTATCATTAATAATAGAAAACAACAATAGACCCAGCACCAAACTCCAGGGCACTCCACTAATAACAGAAGACCAACAAGAGCAGTTCACATTCATAACCACTCTTTGTCTTCTCCTACTCAACCATCCCTTTTTCCACAGCAGTAAATTGCTCCTAACACCACATTGTTGCAATTTGTACAACAGTCATTTATATGAAATACTGTCAAAAGCTTTTCTGAAAAACTGTGTGTGTGTGTGATGTCAAAATTATTTTTTCCATCTAGTAATTTCTAGTTTCTTTGTTGCTGCATCATAGTATCCAATCAGATTAGCCAAATAAGATCACCCCTTCACCCCATGCTGTGAACTGTAGTATGACTACATTCCTGTTTGGATGATCCAACATTACTTCTTTAATCAGCGCCTCAATAATTTTCCCAGGAACAGAAGCCAAGCTAACAGGTCTGCAATTACTTGTGTCACCCTATAATCCCTCTTTGTGAAATGGGGATACATTTATATATCTCCAATATATAGGGGACCTCCACTGAATCCAAAAATGATATCACATTTATGGCTAAAGGTTTGCTCACCTCTTTTGCTGCCTCTCTTAATATAATTGGACAGATCCCATCTATCCCTTTTTTACAATTAACTCCAACAATTTCTCTTCACTTTCCTCTTGGTTATCACAATATTATTTAGCTCCCTCTTAGAACATGGTACACTTCTGGCATCCTCATCCCTAAAAAATTTGTCATGATGAGAATATAGGTGCAAAATATCTATTCAGTTTGTCAGCAACCTGAGCAGGATCATCAACAGCTAAACCATTCATATCTAGCAAACTAATGTGATTCATCTGCTTTTCCTTCTATTGTTTACATAAGTAAAGAAGTATTTTCTGCTTTTCTTTGTATTTTTTGCAAGAGTCTTCTCGCATTCTGCCTTAGCTTGTTTATCTTCCATTGTAACTTAATTGCAGAATAGTTTATATCTACCATAGACCTCTCTATCATCAGATACTTTATATACATCTTGTATATTTGTTTTCTCTGCCACAAGTCTCATAAATTCATTTAACATCCATTTAGGATGTCTAAGCTTTGAACAGTATCTCTTAATTGGTATTAAAAGCCTAGTAGCTTCTATGACTACTTCCCATTTAGAATTTGCTGTTGGTAATATCTGATAGTCTCACTGCATAAAAGTTAAAAACTGCCTGAGACCATTGTGGTAACTTTTATGAAAGCGAAAGCCCTTCCTTCCCTTTGTCCTTGACAGTAGTTACATCTTTAAGTAACTCCCATGTTAAAATTTCCCATTATAAGACATTCTGATTTACTGGCCCACTCTATGTCTGTATAGCTGTTCATTATATTCATCACAGTTATTTGACCTACAGCCACACTCCTACTCTCATTTTTGTTTTTCCAGTGCATATATCACACCAAACTGACTCAACATGGCATTGGGTACATTTCTGTACATGTTATGTTGTTATATTTGTTGGTGCATCAGCAACTTAGGCTATAATGCACTGTACATGTTATACTCCAAATTCTGCATCCCTTATGTCTCCAATAACCCTACAATATCTGCATTTGATGACTTAGCCAGTACCTCAAATTCATCAAATTTATTCACCATGCTCCTAGCATTAATGTATCCACCTGGTTTTACTCTTAGTAAGCCTAACACAGCACATGCATTTGCTTGTGTTACGAGAGGCCCCAGCAGGCCTTGAAATCCCCAACACCTTCCTTTCCAGGATGCTGCATGTTCCAATAGAAGAAATGGGAGAATCACTTACAATTCTTCCTGCAGCTGCTGTTAATCTATTAATCTGTGTACCTTCTCCCAGCTAGCAGTTTTCCTAGCCACCTAACACTGCCTTAATAGCATCAGCAAATAGTCTTACACCTCTTATTTTTAAGTCATCCCATCCCCGTAAAAAGAGTCACTTCTCTTAACAAGCACAGACCACACTGAGAAAACTTCTACCCTCTGACCTTGCATAGGCTCTCTAGGGCCAAACTGATGTCAGTGATATGCAAAAAGGAATGACAGCATTTGATAGATCTAAAGGACATTTTTTTTTAAAGAAGTAGCTGAATTTTCTAGTATTTCTGAAAAAAGTAATGAGTTTTTAAAGAATGGTGTAAATAAAAATCAACCAGAAATATAAAACAAAATTGTGGTAAATAATTTGTGCTAGGTGATCATGATCAGTGATGAATATTGCAACCTATTAAATGAAAAAGAATTTCAAACAAAACCAAAACTGCTGCAAACAGTTAGATGACATCAATTTCTGAGAGAATGCTGCAAAATAAATTGCATAACATGCATATCTCGAGTAGGGACCCTCAAAAAAGAATGTTAACAACTGCACATAAAAAGCCCAGCTAATATGAGCTAAAAGGAAAAATTTGGTAAAACTGGACTGTTCATGATTGGAAAGCAGTGGTCTGAGGAATCCAAATTTTGCCTAAACTCTAATGATGCCAAGCCAGAGTTCACAGGAAACAATGAGGCATTTCATACAGACTGTTTGCAAGGTGTCATATAAGTTGTTGGTATATCAGTGATGCATTGACTATGTTTTAACTATTATGAACTGGATTCAAAGTTATTCTTCTAATTCATCCTGATTGGTATTATGAAATACTAAGCAGGGTGAATCAGGCTGGCTATAAAAATATTCTGGATGACCATGTTGTGCCTGTTACTGAATATCTGAGGGACACTAATGGTTTTGATGCTCCTGTATTCCAGGATAACAACTGTCTGGTTCACAGGGCCTTTACTTACACAAATGAATTGGACAACCAAGTTGCAAGATTTAAATCCTATAGAAAACATATTATATTATCTTTAATGGAAAGTGAAAACACAACAGCATCCACAAATCCTAAATGAATTACAGCCTAAGTTATTTTTTGGAAGGCCTACTATTGATATAAACTATTTAAGGGGTCTAGTTGAATCCCTACCAACAAGAATTTGTGGAGTGATTCACACTAAAGGAGGGGTTACAAATTATTAATGGAAAAATTACACAGATGACTAATTTTTTGTCTGATATTCTTATATAAAACACTGTTTTTAACCAAGAAGTACATACACAGAAATACAAGATTTCACACAGCATCATAATAATCTTTCCCTCAGTGAAATAAACTTAGCATCTATGAGTTAATTTTCAAGGATGTGCAAGGACTAGTTTGATAATGGTAAATCTGTTCAGTAACCAAAAAAATTCAATTAGCATGTGACAGAAGTTCTTGCTGTGTCAGGAATGCATTAGCAATTAGTAATACAAGAACAAGGAAGAATTTAAAAAAAAAAATTCCCATATCACCTGTCCATCTCCTCTAATGACAGAGGTCAACAAGTGTTTTTCATCTGGAGGTGTGGTGGGTATGTAAAATAGAGATCTTTGGGTGCTGTTTTCAGTTTTCCCCTGGCATAGTTTAAATTAATCGCTTCATTAATCATCTATTCAGAAGTTTTTAAGGTATTCAACTGCTTTTGAAAGCAGAGAGACAGCTTGTAATATATTCAAATTGATCTCTTAGAGGTCTTTACTTGTAACGTGTACTTAGCTCAAAATGTTATACCAAACAATAAGGCAGCAGATAAATTTGTTTTAACAGTTTTTTTCAATGGTTAAAAAGTCACACTAATTTTCTGTAGGGAATTCTTTCTTGAACTATTCATCATTTCTTGTTGAATGATTATGATATATATATACACACACACACACACACACACACACACACACACACACACACACACACACACACACACAGGTAACCCTCGTATAACATGGTTGTTAGGTTTCTGTGAAATGTTGCATTGTATGAAACCGTGTTATACGGAACTAATAAAAAGTACAAAAATGGGGGGTTACGTTCCAAAAGCTAACAAAAATACACTATTTTGTTAACAAAATGTTAACAAAACTAACAAAAATACACCATTCTAGATTTCGTGTATCTTTTACTCTCTTTAAAAAATCAGTAATCTGGGTTTGTTTCTTTTGCTTGATAAATATTTGTGAATTTCATTGTTTGGAACAAAGCATTTTTGAAGCTACCTTTTGAATTTTGGGCTCTTTCATTCAAGAATCTGCATTCAAAAAATAAGATTCTAATTGCTTGGCTAACTTTATGCCTTCCTGTATGCTTTTTAGTGTAAAATTTGGAAGTTTAGAATTTTCATCTGTGCTATCATCTTCTGAAGTGATTTGGATTTACCTCTGATGCCATTTCCACCAAATCCACTTTGCCAGCCTTGTTTTCTACCAGTAATTCTTGAACATCTTCAGTAATCATATCTTTTTTTAAATTTTTAAATTTTTTTAGGAGCATAGGCGACTAAGGCCATGTTACTCTGTGTAACCAGGGGGTTTTCCCCAACAAAATAAATACAAGGATTTCTCAATAATTTTTTTTTTTTGACTAGCGAGTCAACAGTGGAGGTTGAAAAAGAGTAGAAATGTTGAAAAATTACATCCACCTTAATAGGAGGGTTTCCCCGCACAAAAGCTCAAAAATACCCTGTTATGCAAGGTTTACCAAAATTCTCTAACCGTGTTAGAGCGAAACCGTGTTATATAAGTACCGTGTTTTATGTGAGGATTGTCGCAATTTATCAATCGTGTTAGAGTGAAACTGTGTTGTAGAAGTACCATGTTATACAGGGGTTGCCTGTATAACATGGTACATGTTATACAGGCAACATGTTATACAAAAAATTATATACTGTATATAATTTTTTTTTCTTCTGTTGCCCTTTCAATTTTTGGTGCCCTCATAAGCCTCAGTGTCCTGAGCCAGTGCCATATTGACTCACCCCTTAAGCAGTCCCCAATGATCACTATAATTATATTTCTCATCATCATCAATCTCAGGATGGCACCATACCTATAATATCACCTTTAGAAAACTTGACCATCAGCCCAAAATCATTAATTTTGTTAATTTTATGATTTAATAATTATGAATAATAAATAAAATACTTCTTTTAGGCTACAGCCTGAAGGGCAAAAAAAAATGCAATGTTTTTATTCACTTTTCTGTCCTGAAGAAAAATCGCAAGCTTTCAATTAAATTGGCATTGGTCTCTTAATTTGTATGGCTCCCACAGCAAGCTACTTTATGTTGTACCAATAATAACACTTTTCAAAAAAGAGAAGTGTGACATTTCTTATTAGTTTGCAGTGCAATTGCCCCAGCAGCAATTTTGTTTCTTGTTTGCACCTCATTAGTGGAACCTATTGCCATCTATTGGCATAACCCCAGGGGCTCACATCTGGTGAGTATGGGCTTGGCAAACCTAGGGTCCTGAGCTGGATATCATCATTCTTCTCTTTCTTGGTGATTCCTTTCTACTTCTGACTCTCTCTCTCTCTCTCTCTCTCTCTCTCTCTCTCTCTCTCTCAGGGTAACTCGGGGAATTTTTTTTTTTTTTTTTGGCTGGTGCAGCATAAGCCTCAGGCTTCCTTGCACCATATGGATAACAATAATAATAATATTGGTGGGGGGGGGCACCACACACCAACAGGTAACATTATACTTTTCCTTTTTGAGAAGTGTTACTTATTATTAGCACAACATTTTCAGTGCTGATGGGATTCTTCCTCTTGCTCAGAATAATCACCTAAGAGGGCATAAATTCAAATTGAGGAAAGATAGTTGTAGGACAGATGTGTGGAAGTTTGCCTTTAGCCAGCGGGTAGTTGGTTGGTGGAACAGACTTCCATCCTTTGTTTTGGAAGTTGATAGCCTAAATAAATTTAAGGCTGAGCTGGACAGGTATTTGGAACGAACAGAGGGGTGAAATGGGTGAAATTTTTTTTGGCTGATGCTACATAAGCTTGCTTTCTTGCATCATATGGCTCTACTAATGCTAATGCTAACATACGGCAACTCCTGAATACAATTTGAGAGATCAATACCTTTATGATATATATATATATATCCATCATAATGCTAAAGTTTTATTGGTTGATATGCCTCTTTATATTGAGTGCATTATATTGTGGTATCTCACAAATGGTTTCAAGGAAGTGCAGTTGTAATGATTCATACTACTAATTAAATTTCCAATAGATTCTTTGCCCTACGTACACACACCAGTCAGCAGTTTTACTGAACTTTCCATAATGCCTACTCTATAACTTCAGTAAAGATTTTCTTACCTCCTCTGCTAAAATTAATATGTTATTAAATAAATTATTTTCAAAAATTAGGGAAGGCCACATGGAAAAAAGCTAACCTACCCAGCACAAGCCTTGCAGAGTTCCTCAGGCATGGAGTTAACAGAAAAGGCTTAAATTTTAAGATCCCTCCTATTGCATCTAGGCAGAATTGCAAATATAATAACATCTTTCTCTGACTCACAGCAGTTTTGCAGCATCATCTTATACTTCTGGACCGAATCCTCAGTTCATTTATGTTTCAAATCATTAAAACCCACAAGCATAATATACGCCCTTTAGTGCCCTGAATTGACAACTGGTTTGTAACATCCACAATCTTTGCACCAGACATACTCTAATTCTATTCCATTTGACATTTATTTACTTATTTTTTTATATACAGGGTGTTTCAAAAACAGCTTCAGAACTTTGAAAGAGTATATAAATTTATTTAGAGGACGTACATAATATTCTGAAATGTCAGAATGTAGCAATACACTTCAAGTGTAATGCACGTTGACTGTAGTACCCAATACTACTACCGCAAGCGCTGTTTCCTCTAAATAAATTTATATAAATTTATCCTTTAAATAAATTTATATACACTTTCAAAGTTGTAAAGCTGTTTTTGAAATGTCCGATATGGAGAAAATGTTCTCAGTTTTCCCTTATAACTAAGTCTCCCAATAAATTTATCATGTTCTGAACCAGCACATTCAATACCTGATTATCTACCCTTACTCTTAGGGTTAGATCAATCAGGAGTGCATTACTAGACACTTAAGTATCTACCAAGCCCTGCTCTCATTTTGAATACTCTATAAGGCATCTACTTGCTTCCTTAGAGACTCAATTTTCATTTATTAACCCAGAGCCCATTTCATAGGATCGATGAGGCCACAGACAATATTTCAGCAATTTGTGCTCTTCATCTACTCCATCCATATAGCTGAAACTCCTAATAGCTGTTATTGAAAATGTTTTCTTTGATTTCTCTACAGAAAATTCCAGAAACCTCTGTTAGTAATTGCACAATTAGACCTAATTATATACACATGTTGAGTGGCATCTGTCACACACACACACACACAATTACTGACAGTGAGCCAGCTTTGTTACATGTGCTTTCCTTGAATTGGTAATACTCCATAGTTTCACAAAATTGAAGCATTGCTGAATCAAACTATTGAAATTTGCACTTCAGATTTCATGCAGGGGTGATCCTGTTATTGGCAAGCTGGTGTTCAATTGCACATGCTCATTGAAGTATGCAGGTTTGTGATTTGCATTTTGCTTGCCAACGGCTCTAAAAGAAGTTTTAATTTCAATAATTAATTAAAAATACAGTATATGATTTTAGTATCGGATTTTTCATAGTTGCATTCAGAAAAGATTGAAAATAAAGGTTGCATCAAAAAAGTGAACAATTTTGAATTACTTTTGATGATTTTTCAAATGCATGTGCACAGGATTGAAGAAACCTAATACATGTAAAGGAAAACAATCCTTTGCTAACACACCTAGTGACAGGTAATATGCCAAACTTTAACACAGATTTTCTGCATTTCCCTAAGTTGTTCAAAAACCATAAGTCTCATCTTCCTGGAACTCAATTTAATGATGATGATGAAGAGCTAAAAGCAGCCGCAAAAGCCTTCCTTCCCTAAATTCCCCACTTGAAGATTTTTTTTTTTTTTTTTTTGAAGGAATTAAAATGTTTGCAGATTAAACACAAAAAGTGTATTGAACTTTCAGATGAATACATTAAAAAATAAAAAACATAGAATTTGTACCTATGACTTTTGTACTCCATTCTCAGAACTTTCTGACCACCTCTTATAAATAAAGATCCAAACAAAAGTACTTTTAACAAAAATTGTACACCGAACTGCATTCAATTTTGATCATTGGGAGATCTCTGCTCTGCACTAAAGACTATGGGCCAAGGTTTTCAGCTAAGTTGAACATAAATCCAAGATATCATTATCCACAGTTCTCTGTACAAATTTGCATTAGATTTCAACTATTGAAATATAACGCCATGTTATATTTGTATTGTGTAGGACAAATGCAGCCCAATCTTAAGGGTAAAGGTATACAAAATAGTTGTGATGTGGTCAAATGGAAGTTTTGCTTCCATACACTGCTTGTTTTTCACTTAGACAAAATATATCCAGGAAAGGAAGCACTCTGGAAAGGGTCAACTTTAATTGCTATATGTAGCATATCCATTTGACTATTGGTCAAAATTTGTAAATGAGAAGTCTGCAATTGAGAAACCTACACACAGCAAAGTTACTTAAGACAATGACTGCAATAAACATTGGCAAGGATGCACAACATAAGGCAACTCATGCCTACAATTTGAGAGATCAATACCTTTTAAAACTTTACATCCTTCTTTATTTGTGCTAAATAGCAAGGATGTAAATCCTACCATAGATATACTATATTAGTAATATAAGCTGGTTGCCAAGAATAAATAATAAACTTATAAATTAGAAAATAAAAAAATTTTGTTCAGCATAAGCACTGATTACATGGCCACCGAAATACTTTTTTATTCCATAAACCATTGCTATTCTGTGGCTTTTTGATAAGAAGAATGCACAAGTAGTTTATGTTTATATTAGGTTTTGATTAGTTTTAATACTGCTATCAAAATGTATAAAATACTAGTTCACTTAACCTTTATGACATCATGATTTGTTACAGGTTTATTTATATATATCCCTCTTGGCTTTAGATACTTAGCACTGGTCAGATAAATGCTCTTAAATATTCCTAAGCTTCCCTGAATTACTAGTAAAATCAACAAAAGTATGTTTTGCATATAATTTTTTTTATTTTTATTTCTTAATAAAATTGCTCAAATTTTTACTCTAGCCCCAAAATATCTGTGATCAAGGGCTTGTGTCTTAGAATTTACTGTTATCATTTTGTCTGCATTGGAGGAAAATCTCTATATTTCTGCAACAGATGCTTAACATAAAAATAAATATATAAATAAAAATTCAATCACACTTCTTTATCAGTAATTGATTAAAACTTAGCTATATCTGATCACCTAGCATTAACCCCCCCCCCCCTAAACAATCCTATTTCTTCTTTCCTAGCAACTATACTACTATATAGTATACAACATACTGCAACTTATACTCACCATGGCTGGAGGACGCACTAGCATCACTTCTCTGTTCATTCATATTAGCAATAATAGTCCATTGATTTTCTTTCGGGTTATATTTCTCACATGTATTAGTCCTACAACGTCCATCATACCCACCCATTGCATATATAAATCCATTCAAGTGAGCAACACTGATGTAACACCGAGGATAATGCATACATGCTCTTTCAGTCCATACACGTGTAACAGGATTATAGGAGCGAACAGAGCTGAAACACTGTCTACCATCAAAGCCACCAATCATATAGATGATACCATTTAAAGATAGAAGTCCATGGTAGGCTCTGAAAATAAAGTGAGAATGTTATATTACAATAGTTTTGAAGTTTATAACTTAAAAACTGTAAAAAGCTAATGCTATTTGGTTTAAAAATTATGAAGAGTATACACTCAATTCCTCATCTTCCCTTATGGTTTTTCAGTTGGTACAGTTTAAACTGCCTAGTAAATGAAATGGTCTTAATGCTTATTGGAAATAAACTTTGTGTCTCCATTAGTTTTTTGATATTGAACTATTTTCAAACAAATGGCACTGTCAAGAGATTAGTCTGCTGTTCATTTGAAAGATAAGACAGAAATTTGAACACCCCCTTTGAAGGCCCTCGGATGCTCCTGTAATCTCAGACCAACAAAGGTCTAAGATTACAGTCACCAGCTGCTGCAGGGGTGTTAGCTTGTCTTTATATACCTTCAAATCAGATATACTTTTTTTTTTTTTTTTTTTTGGTAGTTGTTGGCGCATCGGCTTCTGTGGCCATATTGCACCTCCCAAGGTTTTTGCAGTACTTTGATCCAAGCCCGAGGCGGGAATCGAACCCGCGACCTTTGGGTTGCCAGGCAGGTACTTTACCCACTCGGCTAACCCGGTCGGCTCAGATATACTCTTCTCTTCTTTGGTAATATAAGTTTTTTCAGGCACCGTTTTCCAATATAGATCTATTTTATCTACACTGAAATTGTGGTGTGCATCACAGCCTCCTTCGTGAATTATCTCTGCCAAATTCTCAGGAAAGTCTATTAATGCAATATCATCTAAGTTGGTAGCCTAACTACTCACCTTAATCATATGGAAGTTATATCTAGTCTTAAACCAACTGAAGCAACCATGACTAGCAATTAATTTTCCTTCACAGAATTTTCACTAAATTTAGTCTTGACATCACAGAGACTTAAAGCATTTTCCCAAATTAACTTACGGCATATTGTCATACATTTCTGATTCTGACCTTCCATATATAAAATTAAAAGTTTCCATATCATTATTGTACCTCATTTCTTTGTAATAACTGTAGGTTTCATTGGGCAATAGTTATTTTTCCTTAATAACTGTTGTAATAATCAAACAATTCATACCAAAACTAAGAGAAACTTGCATCATTTTTTCTTTGTTATCTTAGTATTAAATTATATCTATTTTCTCCTCCATTGTTATAGTAAAGATTTTTAAGTGATTTTTTTAAGCGATAAAAAGAGCACAAATTTTATAACAAAAAACTAAACTGAATGCACAACACATGTAAACAGTATGATATTACACACTAAGTGATCTGCAAGTTTTTGCAGGCCCACCAATACAGTTTCTGAATTTTCTCAAAATTTTGAAAATTAAAAGGCACGTTCATACGTGCAAAAGTTTGTAGGTTAAATGTTCAAAAGTTGAAGATTCCTGTAAAAATTTTGTTAACTTGAAGAAAACACTTTTTCACATGATAAAGGTTAAAACTATCTACCAAATTTATTGGTCAGTCAGTTTTAAAAAAAAATAACTTTCTTTCCCTAAACAGTTCCAATTACCATAGTAAGTATATTGTTCCTTCCTTCTCATTTGGAAGTCAGTCATTGCAAGAAAAAGAAATTCAAGATCTCTTCTTTCAGAAACATTGCCACTCAATTTGGTAATTGGGACTGTTTAGTACAAGAATGGAACAATTTTTTTGCTTAAGTGTCCATAAACTAATTTGATTTTTATCATGTGGAAAAGTTTTTTTTTTTTCAAATTAACAACACTGTTTTACAATTTCAAAGTTGTAACTACATATATTGCATGACAGCTCACATTGAAAAACTTCTAATTCACTGCATTGTCAGGAAATTTTTCAGTAGAAACAACATGCTATAGGACCAATAAGTTCTGAAAAAAGGCTGTCGGCATCCAAAGTTTAAACTATCTGATAAATATAATGGTATTAACAATTAATTAGGATAGAACAAACTTGATGTTTCCAGGAGTTCCTTAGTAAGTCGCTTAAAAAAAAGGGATGATGAAGAAGTTTTTTTACTTTTATAATTCTGAAAAAGTCAAATAACATTGGCAATTTAGCCATTTCCAGTTCAAAGTTCAAATCAGCGAACAAATACATTTTCACTGTTCTTTCAGAAAGAATTATCACTAGAGACACCTGCTATCTGATAAGAGACCAGCATGTCCCAAATCAAACTGTTGTAGATTTTAAATATAAAAATTAAGGAAGGACACTATTTTTCCAGCAGAAAAAGCTTAGTTTATTTTTGCATAGTTATAAGCATACATTACCCCATATCTAGTACAATAACTTGCCAAACAAATTGTTACAAGTTATGTTTCTAGTTATGATAGATTATTCTCTCTTCATAACCCGTCATTAGGCCAAGAGTTTTAGTTTAATTCTAAACTCAAATCTGATATGATTGAATTGAAACTGATATGACTGAAAAACTATTTTAAACTTACTTTGAATTAAAAATTTTTAAAAAATTTGAATTTAAAAATAAGTTTTAAGCTTTTACATTTTCTTCTTAGTGTAACACATGTAACTTTAATTTTCATTAAATTTCATTTACTTTTAATTACTTTTGGCCAG